>NC_081405.1:635473919-636073919 GCF_030272615.1 Cryptomeria japonica | reverse complement strand
TCAAGACATTCTCCATCATCCATTTTCCACCAATTTCATGGCGGCTGATAACCCATCATGTGTTATCACCATTTGACAGAATTCACACATTCCCGAGGTAGATAGGAATAGTCTTCT
The DNA here is from genome assembly GCF_030272615.1 of Cryptomeria japonica. Lineage (NCBI taxonomy): Eukaryota > Viridiplantae > Streptophyta > Pinopsida > Cupressales > Cupressaceae > Cryptomeria > Cryptomeria japonica. The sequence continues at coordinate 636,073,802 of NC_081405.1, read as the reverse complement.
TCATGCAAGATCCTTCACGCGCACAAAGCTTATGTGGCAACACAATATATTCTCCATTATACTGCTAACTCATCACACAAAGATCACCGATTGAGTCACACAGGCTTGAGATACTCCAACCGGAAATCCTGAAGTGGAAACTACCTACCAACTGGTAGTAACACAATGCTTCCATGTGTAGGTTCCCACCACTGCATGTCGGTTCATCTTGAACAAATATGCCGCTTCACTTTGGCATATAAACCGGTTCATACATATGTCGGTTCCTCTCTCTTTTCTCCTATCACATGTGCCAATTCACACCATGTCACATATTGACATCAATGACAACATACAATATCATTATGTCTTCATGTCGGTTCACATAATGCCAACATAGTCAAGGGTGATGATTTGTATAAATGAGTGTTATATTCATGTAATTTTTAGAGAGGTGTAGTGCCTGCATTATCAAAGAGTGGTGTATATGCGTGGTGAGGGAGCACCTAAGGGCCCTATACGGTCTAACATGTATATAAGGCATGGATGGATGTAATGAGGGTCATTTGAGACCTAAAACAATGTAATAAGGCATGTAAAGCCAATATTTGTCACGATTGAGTCAAGTTGAGTCAAGTTGTCTAGTTGTATCAAAATTGTGTCAATATTGTCAAATGAGCAAATTTATGTAATAAATGTTAAGAAGGAATGGTAAGTGTCAAGATGGGGTCCATATTATGTTTTGAGAGTTTTTAGATTATTAGATTGAGTTTCTTGATGATATAAGGACAAAATGTCAAGTATTGTCAATTTCACATATTCAAATGGTGGATTCCAATTGCTAGTTGGTTCTTAGGTAGTTATGGGAGTTGTTTTTGGTTTGGGGGGTCACAATGTGTTTAAAAATATCATTCTCACATATGGAGAGGTTTCTAGGGTTTATTTTGAATATTGATCTTTGTAATACAAAACTGTTGTAATAAAATTCAACATTTTCTCTGCATTCATGAGTGAAATTTGAAACATATTATTGTTTTATCTCTTCATTTTGATGTACACTCTTTGAAAGGTGTTTTTTATATGTTATGAGAATTATTTTAAGTCATTTTAAGGTTTAATCCATCATTTTGGTGCATATATAGTTGACTGTCCCATAACTAGTGTTGCAGGTGCTTGTTTGTGTTGATTTGGGAGTCAAAATGAAGTTTTAGGGCTCATTCCTCTTTATGTATTTGTTTTTTCTTGAGAAATGATTCCCTAGTCATCTAATATAGACTAAAATGCAGGTAAAAGTGCAAGGATAGAGTTGGCATGAAGGGTGATCACCTTTTGAGTGTAAGTTTGTGTGTGAAAGGTGAATGGGAATGGTGGCATGGGTGTAGCAGTAGGATTTTGGACTTAATGAGGGTACTATTTGATTATTGAATATGTGATTAAATGCCAAATATATGGTGAATCCTGAAGGAGAAGTTTTGGAAGTGACTAGAGAGGGTATTTTGAAGAAGCCCTAATTTTTAGGACCTAGAAGTGAGGGTTTGGTGTCCCAAGGGGTAGATAAGTGTAGAAAACCCTAAAAACTTGAAAATACTTTGTTTTGGAACATTTCCTAATAGATTTTTAGGTTATTTAGTTTTGGATTTGAGTTTGCAATAGGGTTCCTTTGTAAAAGTGGCCTAATTAGGCCTAAAAGTGCAGTAGCAGGGTATTGGTCCATACTGTTGGTTCAAAATAGTCATACTTGAGTTTGATATATTTTATTTTAATCCCAAAAGGGTATCCTAAAACTTAATTTATTTGACAAGTGTTTTGGGAAAGTTTGGAGTAAAGATCAAATTACACGCTGAACGGGGCTACTAGGATTAAGCCTAGATAGTACACGGGTAAAGGATTGTTGATGAACCAGTCAAGTAGGTGGATGAAACCTATGTAAAATTTTTAATAGGGCATGTTGAGACCATAAAAGGTGTAGGATTAAACCTTTGAAGTTGAGGCCTAAGTTTGAGTACCTTGGTGAAGCCTAGAGAAGGAAGAAGGTTAGTAAACCTTGTTGGTAAGAAGCCATAGTTGATTGAATCCATTTGGTTTTTATTATTGTTTGGGTGGACCAGATACCTTTGCATCAGTGAAAACAAGCGAATTCATCTTTTGGTGTGAAGTATTGGGCAAAGAGTGTTGCAGAGTAGACAAATGTGCTTAACCAGAACTATCATCAAGCTTTTGGAGATGCTATTTCTTCAGTTCATATAAATCAAATTGTCATCTGAATGTTATTATAAGGTAGTGAACCTTCCTTGAGGGTTGTAGCCTTCTAGGTTATTATTTTTGAGCAGTGAGCTCTAGGCAGTGAGCCTGAATGCATGTGCATTCCCCATTGTAATATTTACACATACTACTATAGAGTATCATCTTATTCTAGGTAGGTTCCCACCGTGGTTTTTCCCTTAACCAAGTTTTCCACATCAAAATATTGGTGTTATGTGTGTTGTTGTTATTGTGCTTATCTTTTTTCTTACTGCACTTGATTAAATTTAAAGTTGTGCTTAAATTGTCTAATCCGGTGAAAACTGATTCACCCCCCTTTCAATTTTCCTTCATTGTTGTTGCCAACAATTGGTATCAGAGCTAGATCCTCTAGAACAAGCTTGACTGCTTGAGGAGATCTGGGATGCCAACCTATTTTTTCAAGATATTTGATACAAGCAATTACACTATATGGAAGGACCAGATAGAGTGTCATTTGAAGTTGTTATTATGAGGATCCGATAACTACTGAGAGGGGAGGTGAATCAGTAGTTAAATAATTCTACAAAACTTCAAAAACTAGTATCAGTGACTACACAAAACTGATTTACCAATCCATTTAGTTAAGTATTCATCAACATGCAAATAAAGTAATGATATCAAATCCACACATAAACAATGCAATCACCATATGAACACAAAAAATTTTCACATGGAAACCTAAATGAGAAAAACCATAGTGGGAATTAGCACCCACAAAATATTTGAACTCTTTTGGAATGCGCTTGGTTAAAGGCCTAGCCTGATTAGGAGCCTTATAATATGTGCAGTTAAGAGAAAACCCTGTTAGGAGTCACCCGGTCAAGGGATTTCACCTTAGCTCTATTAGGAGCTCTACCCTGTTAGGAGTAACTTTGCTAGAGGATTTTAAACTCAAGTTAATGAGCCACCCGGTGAAGGGATTTACAAATAGGACCTGTTAAGGTCTACCTAGTTAAGGGATTTTAATCTGCTGCAACTGTTAGGGAACAACAGTGTAAATGATCTGATCACAACACTTCCTTTCTTGCTAGTATAGATCCTTTTCAACACATCTCTACTTCACACATGCAGACACTTCAATCTGGTTTGGCACACTCTTCTCAAAACCACCAACACTAAAACCCTTCTCAAACTAGCCCTAAATACATTTTACAATTAGGGCAGCTACAAGACCAAATTACATCGACAAGATTACATTAGAGATCATTACAGATCATTAGAAAAAATTTCAAGATAATTTCCATCGTTGAATGATCACCACACATCAATTAGATAAGAAATCAAACCCTTGTCACGTTCTGCTAAGAACTTCGTTGTTTGCTAAGAAATTTGATCCTTGTATGCACTCAAACATCATCTTATCATTACACACCAATTTTGACATGTCATCATAAAGTTGTGAACATTATAAGATCCACTACTAAACCATAAATCATTACCGGTCAAAGATCCATCACTGGTATACATTCTTCTTCACTGAGTTCATGACAGCCAATCATAAACTCATTCAATATGCCAATTTTGTTAATGCAGTTACACTCACAGACTCATGCCAATATCATAAACATATGTTCCATGTCAGAAAGTTAAGTAGCAGAACAACTCCTACACTAACCTTGAGAGGAGGGTAACACAAAAACTTTAACAGATTGTCACAACAGTTACAAAAAATAGAAATAGATATAATAACATTCAAACCATAACACAGTGATTTACGTGGGGAAAACCCTTTCAAGATAAAAACCCCACACTCTAAAAGTCACCCAATATATTATTCAAGAATCAAAATAGATTACAATATACTTGCAGAGAAAGCTCTTCATAGGAGTACCACTAACCAGAGATTCAAAGGTAACTCAATCGCCATAAGACTCTTACACACAACCTCTATCTCATGTACCTCATATATAAGAGATACAATACAAGAAACTGTCAAATGGTATTACAAAACCATGGGTTGAAACCACCCAATAAGGTGTAGCCAACCTTATCTCCCTTCTAGATGCCCTATGACATGTCCCTCCCTTTTTACAGCTCATTTATGTGTCTGATATAAATTATATTTCCTATTTTAGGAGTACAAACTTTCGGAGGCCATAACTGATAGTTCTGAAACTAAATGTAAGTATAGATCCAATAGCCAACAAGATGAGAGGGGGGGGGGTGAATCATACAAACTTAATCTTCTATAAAAACATCAGATTCAACCTCGGTAACATATACTTTAGTAATATAACCAAAACTATTAAACATGCAAACCTCATAACACCAGATTATGAGGAAACCCAAATAGGGAAAAACCCAAGTCTTGTATCTAAACTTCATAAACCTCATAACACCAGATTTAACATGGAAATCCAAATAGGGAAAAACCACTGTGGGATTTAAGACCCACTAAGAAATATACTCTTCTAGAGTATGCTCGGTTAAAAGCAAATCCTGTTAAAGATTACAGACACATTGCAAGATTTGACCCGGTTAAGCAATTTTCCTCAGATCTGTTAGGATCTTCACCTTGTTAGAAGTGACCTTGTTAAAGGATTTCAAACACTCAATCAGAATGTCACCTTGCTAGAGGGTTTTACAAATAAGACTGTTAAGTCCACTCAGTTAAGAGATTTTCTGTCACTTTCACAAAATAACAGTAATGAAAATCTATCTGCAACTTCACATCTAAAATGCTAAAGCAGATTCTTATTTGTTCAGTACAATCTAGACATAGAACTAATCTTGTCCATCTGCTGGGCTTCTATGCTTTGTTATTCAAATAGGTCTTAAAGCTTCTGTGCTCAATAATCACTATGTAGCATCCCTGTGCATACATTTGCCCGCATGCATTGTTTATCAACAGTTCCCTATTTATAAACAAATAGCTAACCGCTTAATCTCCTTGATCACATTTCCCATGATCAATCATATCCATCAGATTTTCATCTTGTCCAGGTTCAATGCATCTTTCGATCTGAAAATGTTTTACCCCGCCTAGGAACTTGCATATATTTCTTGGAACTTGTGCTAGGGTATTGCGGTTCAATCTGTGTTGTAGATCTTCATGCCGACTTTTCTTTGCCATAGATTCATTAACAAACTTTATTTACGGCATACCAATCATTTAATCATTTCCAGCTCATCAGGTTCCTTCATTAAATAACGCATGTAACCATTTAATGCATTCTATTATAGCTCGGTTACAACTCGGTTACAACTCGGGAAATACTAAAATTCACTCGGTAGACATTCCACCTTCATTAACCGATAGCGATAACCTTAGGGTTTATCGACTAGGTTCCTTAGGGTTTACCGACTAGGTTCTTTTCTTGGTAACATAGTATAGTATTAACCTTACAATTTACAACATATGTATGATGTTAAAACAATCTAAACATCATGATCTCATCATTGTTTGACTCGATAATAGTTGCCCATTGAATACCTTAATCATCCTCTTATTCATCATAATCTTTCCTGTGTCTTTTATCGACATCTTTATATTCTTCAAATCATACTTCTCAAGATATGGCAGCATCATACTGAATTAGAAAATCAATTTCTTGACATCAATGACAAAATAATAATATCAAGACAGTAAACATCCTTAATCAGTTATATCCATAATCATTAACAACCTTCTCAATATCCTTATTGAAATGTCAACAATCCTTCATTGTCTGTTATAATGCTATATTGCCAACAATCTCCCCCTTTGGCATTGATGGCAAAACCAATTGGTTTGACCTTAAAAGATTCAGATTGCTATGATTTTGAAATGCTGAAATACTCTCCCCCATACATTAGACTTCTCCTCTTTTCTCAGTCTTCTTTCCAAACTTCAGTCTTCTCCCCCTTTGACAACAATGCCAAAAAGTAAAGAACTAAAACATAATTTCATCCTGTATGAAGTGAATTCCTGTTGTAATGTGTCAATTCAGGCTCGGTCAGAGCATTTTGTCTTCAATTCTTGTTCCCTGTATTGGTTCTTGTAGTATTTCCTGTACACCTTTTGAAAACATCCTAAAGTGTGTAAATCAACATCAACTCCTAAAAGATATTCAATAGAGTAATCAGATTGATGCTTTCATCGAACTCGGTCAGTGAGTAGAAGATAGGGGTAGGACCCCTAACTTACTTCTGAGATAATCAAAAGTGTCCCTTTGTAGCGCCTTGGTGAAGATATCTACTATTTGTTCCTTTGTGCTAACATACTCCAACACCTCTTTCTTCTCTTGAGCTTCTTCTCTAAGATAATGATATTTGATAGAGATGTGCTTTGTCTTAGAGTGCATAACACGATTCTTTGAAATGTTAATGGCACTAGTATTGTCACAAAATATAGTTATTGGCTCGGTAACTTTCTCATTTATACCTTCCAACAGTTGTTTGATCCATGCAATGTTGGTACAATTCAATGCTGCAGCAACATATACAGCTTCTGCTGTTGACTGTGAAACACATCCTTGTTTCTTGCTAAGCCAACTCACTAGTCTTTCTCCTAAAAAGAAAACTCCTCCACTTGTGCTTTTTCTATCATCAATGTTGCATGCCCAATCAGCGTCAGTATAAACTTTTAAATCAAAATCATTTCCTTTCTGATATACTAAGCCATAATCCTCTGTGCCTTTCAAGTATCTAAACATTCTTTTGATTGTTGTCATATGTGTTTCCTTAGGATCTGCAGAGAACCTTGCAACTATACCTACTGCATGTGCTATGTCCGGTCTGTTGTGAACAACATATTGTAGCTTTCTAATCATGGATCGGTAAAGTGTCTCATCAACAGATGCAGATTCATCATTCTTTGATAATTTATAGTTGGTAGTCATAGGAGTACTTACTGGTTTTGAATCCTCCATTCCAAATTTCTTCAAGATTTCCTTTATGTACTTGGATTGAGTAATAAAAATCTCATTTTTCATTTGCAATATTTGTAAACCTATAAAATACTTTATCTCATCGATTAATGACATCTCAAATTCTTTTCTCATTTCATTTCCAAAGTTCTTGCATAAAGAGTCATTTCCACAAAATATAATATCATCAACAAATATGGTTGAGATCAGTATTCCATTTTCATCATTCTTCATGTACATATTGTTGTTCTCACTTGTCCTTATAAAACCAATCTTAATCAAATAAGAGTGCAATCTTTCATACCATTCTCTAGGTGCTTGTTTCAAACCATATAAAGCTTTGTTCAATTTACATACCTGATCTTTATTATTGTCTTCAACAAATCCTTTAGGTTGTTCAATAAAAACTTCTTCTTCTAATATTCCATTCAGAAATGGAGATTTGACATCCATTTGATATATCTTGAAGTTTTTGAAAGCAGCATATGCTAACAATGTTCTTACTCTTTCAAGTCTAGCAACAGGTGCAAAAGTTTCACCATAATAAATTCCTTCTTCTTGAGCATAACCTTTGCAAACTAGTCTTGCTTTGTTTCGAATGACCTCTCCTTTTTCATTTAGCTTGTTTCTGAAAATCCACTTTGTACCGATTACATTTTTGTCCTTCAGTCTTGGGATTAGTGTCCATGTGTCATTCTTCTTGATTTGATCAATCTCTTCTATCATAGCATTTATCCAATCTTCACTGTTAAATGCCTCTTTCACTATTCTTGGTTCAAATTCAGATATTAGACATGTGTTTTGTCTCAGTTTGTTCCTTGTCATCACTGGATCATTCTTATCTCCTCTAATTTGACTTGGTGCATGATGTCTTCTGACATACTTGGCTAATACAGGCTCGATAGGCTCTATATGATCTTCTTCATCACTCGGTAACTGAATATTCTCTTCATTTTCTTCAATAGTCTTCTTGGTAAGTCTTCTCGGTTGAACATAGACAAATTCATCATAGTCTTCTAGTTCCTTGGAATTTCCTTCATCATTTCTTTCTGCAAATTCATCAATTTTCACATTTGCACTTTCTACTATTTTGTTAGATGATTTGATCAGACATTTAAATGCTTTTCTTCTAGAAGAATAACCTAGAAATGTTCCTTCTTCACTTTTCTGATCAAACTTGCCATTTCTATCATCTTTGTGTACATAGCATCTACTTCCAAAGATTTTAAACTAACTTACATTGGGTTTCTTATCATACCAGATTTCATATGGTGTCTTCAAAGTACCTTTCTTCAATTGTACTCGGTTCAGGGTGTAAACTGTTGTGCTTATTGCTTATCTCCAAAATGTTTGTGGCACTTTCTTTTCAATCATCAGTGTTCTAGCACAATCCACAATAGATTTGTTTCTTCTCTCAGCTATTCCATTCTATTGTGGAGTTCTTGATGCAGAGACTTGTCTTCTAATACCATGATCATTGCAAAATAAGTTGAATTCATCAGATGTGAACTCTCCTCCTCTATCTGATCTAAGACATTTCAGTTGTCTTCCTGTTTCATTTTCAACTCTTGCCTTGTACCATTTAAACATTCGAAAAGCTTTTGATTTTTCTTTTAAAAACATTACTGACATCATCCTTGAATAGTCATCCACAAATAATATGAAATATTTATCACCATAATAACTTTGAACTTTCATAGGACCACAAAGATCAATGTGCACTAGATCTAAAATTCCCTTAGAAGTGTAAGACTACTTGTAAAGCTTGATCTTGTCATCTTACCCATTTGGCATCCTCGACACATAGCATTCTCAAGTTTTTCAAGACTCAATAGACCTCTTACTTGGTGCTTCTTACTTATTTTGATCAGATTATCAAAATTTACATGACAAAACCTTTTATGCCATAACCAAGTATCATCTATCTTTGCATACAAACACTTGTTACGAGTTGAGTCAAGGTGAAATGTGTTACCTTTTGTTTGTGTCCTGGTAGCAACTAAATTTCCATTCTTGTCATGAACTTTGACAATTCCTTTATGAAATTCTATTTGGTAACCTGTGTTGTTTAGCTGTGCTACACTCAACAAATTGTATTTCAAACCTTTAACCCAATAAACATCATTGCATCTTGCATTGTCAAGGAGTGTTATAGATCCTTTACCTTTCATTGGACATGGTGCATCATTACCAAATCTAACATAGCCTCCATCATAATCTTCTAATATAACAAACTTGTGTTTATCTCCTGTCATATGATGTGAGCATCCACTATCTATGATCCAAGAATCATTAGTGTTTATATGAGATATTAGGACTTTTTCTTCATACCTTTCTTCATCTGATCCATCTTTGATAGCCACATAAACTACTTCCTCTGTATCAGTTTCATCTGATTTATCATCATTGGATTCCTCATCAGCTATTAAGCATGTCTTTCTATCTCTTCTTCAGAAGTCTCGGTGTCCTTTGTAATGATTATCTTTTTTTCTGTCATCTTGGTAATCTCTCTTTTCAGTAGAACCTTTGTTAGGATAGTTAGAAGCCATATGTCCTATTTTATCAGAATTGAAACATTTCAAAGGTAGTTTTCCTTTGTACTTACCTTCGCCTCTTGGTAACCTTTTGGCTAATAGTGCTTCAAACTCTTCTTTCTTTCTGATTTCCTCATACAGTTTATGTACTTCTTCCATGTTCTTACGAAATCTTTCACTTGCTCCACTGTGATCTCCTTCAGAGTACTTATACTTTCTTTCATTGAAATCATTAGATTCATCAAGATGAAAAGAACTAAATGCAGATTCAACTTTATTTACCGAAGATCCACTGTTATCAAAGTTACTTAACTCAAATGCATGTAGCTTGCCAATAGTAGCATCTAAAGAAACTGGCATATTAGGTATAGACCTCAATTCATTGATTGTAGAGACTCAGATTGCATAAGATGATAGAAGGGTTCTTAACAACTTACTTGTTATATCCTTTTCTTCAATAGTTCCACCTGCTCCTTTGATTTGATTGACAATCTCCTTTAGTCTTGTACTGTATTGAGTTATGTTCTCACCTTCATTCATCCTTATAGATTCAAGTTGTCCTCTTAGACTATCTACTTTTGCTCTTTGAACATGTTCATCTCCTCCATATACTGATATGAGCTTATCTCACATTGCCTTTGCATCATTGCAGCCTTCTAGATCATTAAACTCTGAATCGGTCAATGCAGATGTTATTTCAATCATTGCTTGGATATGTTCTTGCTTTGCCTTTATCTCTTCCATAGTCAATGGATAGGTGCTTGGTGTAACAAAATCATTCTCCAAATAGTATACAACATATTCTCCAACTCTTGATAGATGCAGCTTCATCCTTTTATGCCATGTAGAGAAACTTGACTTGTTCAGCTTCGGTGCATCCCTCTTATACATCTTTGGATCTTTAACTCAATTGCCTTTAAAATTTTCTTCTAGAGTCCAAAGCTCTAATACCAATTGATAGTTCTGATACTAAATGTAAGTACAAATCCAATAGCCAACAAGATGAGAGGGGGGGGTGAATCATACAAACTTAATCTTCTATAAAAACATCAGATTCAACCTCAGTAGCATATACTTCAGTAATATAACCAAAACTGTTAAACATGCAAACTCAAAAGCATATAAACATCATAAACCTCATAACACTAGATTTAACGTGGAAACCCAAATAGGGAAAAATCACTGTGGGATTTCGGACCCACTAAGAAATAAACTCTTCTAGAGTATGCTCAGTGAAAAGCAAATCCTGTTAAAGATTACAGACACATTGCTAGATGTGACCCAGTTAAGGGATTTCCCTCAGATCTGTTAGGATCTTCACCTTGTTAGAAGTGACCTTGTTAAAGGATTTCAAACACTCAATCAGAATGTCACCTTGCTAGAGGGTTTTATAAATAAGACTGTTAAGTCCACTCGATTAAGATATTTTTTGTCACTTTCACAAAATAACAGTAATAAAAATCTATTTGCAAATTCACATCTAAAATGCTAAAGCAGATTCTTATTTGTTCAGTACAATCTAGACATAGAACTAATCTTGTCCATCTGCTAGGCTTCTATACTCTGTTATTCAAACAGGTCTTCAAGCTTCTGTGCTCGGTAATCACTATGTAGCATCCCTGTGCATACTTTTGCCTGCATGCATTGCTTATCAACAGTTCCCTATTTATAAACAATTAGCTAACCGCTTAATCTCCTTGATCACATTTCCCATGATCAATCATATCCATCAGATCTTCAATCTTGTCTAGGTTCAATGCATCTTTTGATCTGAAAACATTTTACCCCGCCTAGGAACTTGCATATATTTCTTGGAACTTGTGCTAGGGTATTGCAGTTCAATTTGTGCTATAGATCTTCATGCCGACTTTTCTTTGCCATAGATTCATTAACAAACTTTATTTACGACATACCAACCATTTAATCATTTCCAGCTCATCAGGTTCCTTCATTAAATAACGCATGTAACCATTTAATGCATTCTGTTATAGCTCGGTTACAACTCAGTTACAACTCGGTAAATACTAAAATTCACTCGGTAGATATTCCGTCTTCATTTACCGATAGCGATAACCTTAGGGTTTATCGACTAGGTTCTTTGCTTGGTAACATAGTATAGTATTAACCTTACAATTTACAACATATGTATGATGTTAAAACAATCTAAACATCATGATCTCATCATTGTCTGACTCGATAATAGTTGCCCATTGAATACCTTATTCATCCTCTTATTCATCATAATCTTTCCTGTGTCTTTTACCGACATCTTTATATTCTTCAAATCATACTTCTCAAGATATGGCAACATCATACTGAATTAGAAAATCAATTTCTTGACATCAATGACAAAATAATAATATCAAGACAGTAAACATCCTTAATCAGTTATATCCGTAATCATCAACAACCTTCTCAATATCCTTATTGAAATGTCAACAATCCTTCATTGTCTATTATAATGCTATATTGCCAACAATAACTTGTGAGTGTGTGTCTGATTAACAAATTGTTTGAAGCACCAAAAATCTCGTGAAGTGATCTATCCCCTCATAAATGGCTATGCCTTTTACGCCCACTTTTCAGGGTATTTTGGGGCCTCTAAATTACTCAAAATTAAATTTAAACCTTTCATTAGACCCCTCCAAAATTAAAAAATTTAATATCTTCAAAACTAGTTGTGATCTTGTGTTAAAACTTTACCAAAATGCTTATCTAACCAACCAGAAGCTTCTAGGAGAATTTTGAACCATTTCGTATTGAAATGAAAACTTACTATAAATAGTAACTGTTGACGGGTGTTCTGATACACTCACCAATAGGTAGGTAGAACATGAACGCACATATAACCACCTATCCTGAAAAGAAATCAATCTTGAAAGACTGACCACTCCAAGGTCTCTATGGTCGGGTCGCGATGGTGCTGGGTAACTCAATGGTTGAATTAGTTGTACCTATTAAGGGCCTGCTGATTCGTAACTTTCTGATTTATCAACATAAGTTAGAAAATTAAACTAATCAGTGAGAAAGAAAGAGAAAAAAAGATAAAGGGGATGCAAGGGGATGACAAACATTCAACATTCATTCTATCTAACATTATCAACTAAATCTGGAGGATAGTGGAACATTCATACATTAACATGCAAATCATCAATTTAACATATTAACGAAGCTAAATTTGATTGAAGGAAATTTTAAACCATATTAGCATTAATATCAATCACCATAAACATGTGTAGATTGAAGCCATGCAAACATGGCTCTCTCCAGATTCAAGAAGTGAAATCAAATAAAATGAGATTAAACATTCACCATATGAATGAAAACAAATGAAATAAACAAGAAATCGAATTAAATTTCATAAGTTCGCCTTTGAATGAGGATAGTTATTCAGCATAATTGTCACACTGAATGTCTGATTTTTGTTTACATCAAGTTGCTTCCAGCTATACTAATATGAAAATGCAAAGGAACAACTATCTAGAATGACCTTCAGCCACTTTCCAAAAATTTTCCAACTCCTAAACTATTCCTAAGTTCTGAATTCCTAATTATGAAAAAGTCTGATTTTAGAATTGCTAACCCCCCCTTTACAATGAGCTTCAAGCTCCAATTTATAGAAATTTCCCAAAAATCCCCCTTCTAGAAACAACAGTTCCATTCCCCAATTTGTGCATGCAAACATGAAGTCTCCTTATGCAACTGAAACTCATCTCTAGTATTCCATGCAATCTTGTTTGTAAAAACAAGAGCTTTCTAATTCCAACATTCAGTTTATTTTGCATTCCAATTCTTACTTTCAACAAGTTTCTCAGTTCACTGTGCATTCCAATTCTTACTTGACAAGTTTCCCACTTCATCTCCAGTTTTCTTTGACTCAACTCTTGTTCAATATTTACCCTCCACATTAAAATAAAAAATAATTTATTTATTTCCTAAAATGTGCCAATCTATTTTATAAATCCACTCACCCAATATCCTATGCAACTGTGCAGAACAGGCTTATCTCTTATCATAGCAAATTCCATATTTCTTCATTGTTGTGATATTAAGCATGGTGTTTGCATTCATTCTGTTTTCAAGCTATCAATTCATGCTTTGTTTATCCTTTACCGCGTCATCAATGCCCCTCCTTATCATTGCCCAAATTCAAAATTTCCAAGATACATAGGCTATGTCCATTATCATATTGTCTATTACATTTGGTCTCCTTACCAACCATAGATGCCCTAATTAGGGTTCATTGTTCTTTCAACTTCCCCACTACACAACCATACCCATTTTAATTTTCCTAAAATGGATCAAGATCTTTATCATATTGGATTTATTTCATTTGTTTACTCTTGTGCAAGACCTTATTGAGCCATTACATTTCTTCACAGTGATGGCACCTTCATCATTTTGTAGTCTCCACCTTAAGTAGACTGGCATTTCCCTCTGAATTGCTTCTAGCTCATCGCTTATTTTTCAAACTAGTATTTTCCATTACTTTTGTATGGGCTATCTTTTCTTCCAACAAACGTATCTTGCATATGACAGATTGATTTCAACGTAGAGTCTTTGTGTTCAAAGTATCTCTTACACAATGCTTCATTGTTATGTTTTGAATTCCAATTTGTTTATCCATGACTTTGAAGACCATTTCTTATTTGTGGTGTTTTAAACCATCTTCTATCATGTGGCTTCAACACCCCCAAATGCATTAATAACAAACTTCCTCCATCATTCTATATTGTGCGCTCTTCCTTTCACTACATTCCCTTGAAGTCTGGGGTTTCGAACCTCCGAGACCTTGGACTGCTCCATGCTTCAATCCTTAGTGAGCACCGGAGTCCGGAGTCCCGAAGCTATTACACCATTTTCCACATTTCAGATTTCAATATTTTTGAGTTTTGGATGTTTTGTATTTCTGCACTCCGGAGGTACGAAGTTCCAGAGAGGCCTTTATTATTTTATTATTATTATTTTTTTTGTTGCACTTCTTACTTTAGGCTTACACCATTGTAGAATCAAATATTATTTTTATTTTGGAATCTGGGGTTGGGAACTTTAAATTCTTGGATCACAACAGATTTTGGATTACTTGAGAGTCCAGGGTTTCAGACCTCCGGGGTCTTCAATTTTAATTTTTTTTGATCTTCTGACTCTGGGAGTCCGGACTTGCGAGGTGGAGAATTCATGAAAATTTTAGGTTTCTTCGGACTCCAGAGATCTGGAGTTCGGGAGAGATTCCTCACTGTAAATTTGATATGCATTGATACACTTCCTGTCTTGCACGCAACTGTGTATATCATTTGGCCTTCTTACATCACCCATCACCACTTTACTAATGGTTGGATCTCAAAATTTGCAACAACATAGTTTTGCATTGATAGTTCCCGACTTTCAGGCCTTCCAGCTTTCTGGAGTTTTGGCCTCAGCTCCTCTATGCACCCTGAAAGTTCAAGATTATGGAGTTCTAGGGTTTCTCTCTTTGTGCACTCATATCACTCAGTACCCTGGGAGTTCGGAACTCCGGGGTGGTTTAGTTCATTGTTTCCCCTTTCGGATTTCAGGATTGGGGACTTTGGAACTTAGAATTTGCCATGTTTTTGGTTTTCGGGGTTTGCATCTTCTGGAGCTTTATTGGCTCAAAGCTTGTCTTCTTTAGGGCTTAGAGTTCAAGACCTCGAGCTCTCATTATTTATTTAAAGTTAATATTATTATTAACTCTAATTTCAAAATTTAATTTTAATTCTATTTAATCTTTAATGCTCTAGAATCAAAATTTAGAGAAGACTAATTTAAATTTTGAAATTATAATTAATCTTTTAATAGAGATTAAACTCAAAATTTATTAAACTTAACTTTAAATTTTAAAATATATATCAAACTTATATTAATATTTTAAAATGTTTAAATTTAAAAACATTTTTTTTAAAAATATTAATGTGAGTTTTAATTAATTTTAATAGTTAATCTTAAATTTAATAAACTTTCTAAATCCATATTTAAATTTATTTAGTTCTCAATGTTATTAATTTTTTTTCATTTTTAAGGATTTTTTAATTTTATTTATTTATTTCACAAATATTTGATTTTTTTGTTATAGGATTTTACAATTTTTATGGATTTTGGCATTTTCACTTTTCAAGTTTTTTGGGGTTTTTTCAAGTTTTTTGGATTTTGTGGATCTCTTTTATGCGTACACTAACCTAAACCTACAAAAGATGGAGACAACCAGACAATGGCAACAAGGATGACGATGACGATGATGAACAAGAAGACGAACACACGATGAAGACAAACAATGACTAGCTCGGAACCTTGGGGAATCGAGTTTCCAAAAACCAACCCGAGAGTTCAAGAATCTGAACTTCTGGGGCAAAAACCAAAAGAGGAACAAACACTTGGGGACTCTGGGAACCCGAAGTTTCGAAGTGATGCTCCGAAATGACACAAAGAGAACTCGGGAGTTCGAGAACCCAAACTTTTAAACAAGAAAATAAAAACACGACCTAGAACTTTGGAAACCTGAACTTTCAGGACTACACAAACAAACAAACGAGACAAAACAAACTCGAGAACCCGGGGACTCGGATTCCCGAACAAAGAAATGTAAACAAGCAAACAAACCACCTCAGGAACTTAGGAACCCAAGTTTTGAGGTGAACAAAACAAAAGGAAAAAAAAAATAAAGGAAAAAAAAATAGAAAAAGACAAGAGAGGGGATCCGTATTTTCATAAAAATGAAAATGATGGGACTAGATATGCAAGGCATAACAATAACCTCATGTAAATGCAAGGTTGAGACACCATTTTCCTAATAAATCTCCCACTTGTCGAACACTTTGCAAGAGCAAAAGGAGTATCAACACAATAAATTAATTGCTAGGGGCCATGAGGCCCATAGACTCCGAACACCATCTGAACTTCTCTGTGCTCACAACCTTAGTTAAAGAATTTGCAAAATTCATCAAAGTTTCTACCTTAACTAGCTTCACCCTCCCATCTTTGACCATATCTCTAACAAAATGATACTGAACATCAATGTGCTTGGTCCGAGCATGAAATGTCAGGTTCTTAGCTAGGCAGATCACAATCTGACTATCACAATATATTGTCATTGCTCCTTGTTTTATTCCAATATCTGAACATAGTCTCTTAAGCCAAATGGATTCTTTACAAGTATGTGCAACTGCCATATACTCTGCTTCAGTAGTGGACAAAGCAACCACAACCTATAGCTTCCTCATCCAACTAATTGCACCACCAAATAAACTAAACACATAAGAACTGGTGGATCTTCTGCTATCAATATCACTTGCCCAGTCTGAATCCACATAACCATGAATATCAAGGGAAGTCATGTCTCCAACCAAATTACCATGATAACACAAAGAATACTTAGAGGTACCCTTCAAATATCTGAAGACTCTTTTGACTGCATCCCAATGAACTGTACCAAGATTAAACATATATCTGGAAAAAACTCCCACTACTTGGGCAATGTCTCATCTAATATAGACCATAGCATACATCAAGCTTCCAACTGCACTCTGGTAAGGCACTCTTCTCATGTCTTTCATCTCTGATGGGGATGTAGGACAATCTGCAACAGATAATTTAGTTTCAACTGTAAAAGGAACACACAATGGTCTACAATCCTGCATGTTGAACCTCTATAATACTGAATTCACATACTTACTCTAGCCTAGCCATAGCTTTCCGTTCACTCTATCTCTTCTAAGTCCATCCCAAGAATGTGCTTTGCTGCACCAAGATCTTTCATTTCAAATTTAGCAGCAAGTTGAGACTTCAGTTTTGAAATCATACCTTTCCCTTTACCAATGAATAACATATCATCAACATACAATGCAACGTACAAGAAAATATCACCATTAGATTTATAATAAACATAGTGATCTGATTTAGAATGCTCAAATCCAAAACTCAACACATATTTATCAAATTTCTAGTACAACATGCTAGGACTTTGTTTGAGGCCATACATGGATTTCTTTAATTTACCGACCAAATTACTTTTACCTTTTACTACGTAGTGGTCTGGCTATGTCATATAAATATCCTCCTCTAGATCACCATGAAGGAAAGCAGTTTTCACATCCATTTTCTCAACCTCTAAATCATAAGCAACAACAATAGAAAGAAAAAATCTAATGGATGTCATTTTGGCAGTAGGAGAAAATATCTCACCATAATCAACATCCTCAACCTGAGAGTAGACTTTTGCAACCAACCTTGCTTTATACTTCTCAATGCTTCTATATGAACCAATCTTTTTATTGAACACCCATTTACAACCAACAGGCTTTTATCCTTCAAGCAATAGTACAAGATCCCATGTGTCATTCTTTTTCAAAGCTACCATTTCTTCTCCCATAGCAATCTTCCAGGATTTTGCATCATTCATACCTAATGCCTCTTTTACAGATTTTGATTCATCCATATTAGTATTCAAAGAAAAAATACATCTCTAATCATCAGGTGAATACCTTTTAGGTGGTTGTCTATGTCTTGTAGGTCTTCAAACAAGCTGAGTTGGAGGTTCTTCCTCCTCTTCTGAAGATTCATTGCTAGATGATCTCTCCTCAACTTCTTGCCTATCTAGGGGTCTCGATTCAACTCGTTCAAGTGTAGAAGGGAATTGAATCACATCTTCCTTTTTAGTCTGTTTTGGCTGCAATGCAATATAAGGAGACTTAATTTATCTAAAAATGACACTTCTATTATGAATTATCTTTTGTGCAACAGGGTCCCAAAGCTTGTATCCTTTCACATCATAACTGTACTCGATGAAGATACATTTCACAGCCTTGTTCTCCAACTTTGTCTGCTTCTCCTTTGGCACATGTGAATATGCCTCACAACCAAAAACTCAAAGATGTCTCAATGAAGGCTTGTGACCCGACTATGCTGCCATAGGCATTTTATCAACAAGAGCTGATGTAGGAGACCTATTAACCATGTAGCAAGTAGTGGCAACAACTTCAGCCCAAAACTTTTGTTTTAGACCAGCACCACTCAACATACTCCTAGCCTTATCCATCAGTGTCTTGTTCATTCTTTTTACAACTCCATTTTGTTGTGGAGAATACAGAGTTGTCTTTTGTCTATTAATGCCATAGTCTTTACAAAATATATCAAAATCATTAGAGAAAAATTCACCGCCATTATCAGTCCTCAAACTTTTAATTTTCTTTCCATTCTGCAACTCAACCATTACTTTAAATTCTTTAAATCGACTGAAAACTTCAGATTTACTCTTTAGAAAATATACCCATGTCCTACTAAAATCACCAATAAATGAAACATAATGTGTGGATTTTCCAATCAAAGGAACATCTACAAGACAAAACACATTAGAATGAATAATATCCAAAACACCACAAGTTTTATGAGAACTCGAGCAAAAATGAACATAGTTTTGTTTTCCATAAATGCAATGCTCACTGAAATAAAAGACAAGATTACAATCATTCAAACCTTCAACAAGGTTTTTATTTTTTAAGTTCCTTAGACCCTTTTCTCCAATGTGGCCAAGCTTCTAGTACCATAACATAGTCTTCTCTGCAGGTAACTTTGCTTTAGAAGATAGAGAACCCTTAGCTACCCAAAATCCATTTCAATTTGCTGAAGGTGAAACCCTCAAATCTTCTGATGAAGTATTCACAGATTGACTTTTTACAAAAGTGCTATTACACTCAATAGTGTATGCCTCTTGCTTATACAAAGTGTTGAATCTGACACCTCTAGAAATTACCATAGCACCCTTAATCATCTTACATCTTGCTTCACAAAAGACTACCTGTACACCCACATGTATCAGTTTACTCACAGATAACAAATTTATTTTAATCTAGGGATATGCAGCATACCATTAATCATTTTTATTCTACCATCAGAAAACTCGATTCTAACTTTACCTCAACCAACAATGTCTAAATGTGAATCATCACCCAAGTACACCTTACCTCCATTAAATTCCTCATATTCGGAAAACCAATCTCTATTGGAAGTCATATGAAAAGATGCACTTGAGTCAATTAACCAGGCATCATTACCTGCATGAGTCGCCAAAGCTGAAATGAATGCATCATCATCTTCCTTCTCAGACTCAAAATTAGAATCAAACTTTTTCTTTTTCTTCATGTTTTCTTCTTTGCAGTCCTTACGGATGTGACCTAGTTTACCGTAATTCTAGCAAATGACTTTGGACTTTCCAGGAGATTTTGATTTCCCTCTCGATTTGGACTTATCATGATTCTCATTCTTCTTGCCTTTCTCCTTAGGTCTTCCATGAATAGTTAGGGCTTCCTTCAAACTAAGGGATACCTTCCTCCACACCTCTTCACCAAGTAGGGCACCCACCACATCTTCAGACTTCAAAATGGCAGAAGTACTATGGATAACCATAACGAGAGAATCCCATGAATCAGGCAAAGAAAAAAGCAATATCTAACATTTCTCCTCTTCGTTCATCTTAACACTAATAGATATTAATTGAGCCATAAACATATTGAATGCTTCCAGGTGGTCTTCAATTCATCCACCCTCTTCTATCTTCAAGGAATACAATTTCTTCTTTAAGAAAATTTAATTTAATAAAGATTTATCTTGATACATTTCACCAAGCTTAGTCCATAGCTTCTTTGTAGAGTTTTCTTCATGGACATTGATCAATTTAGAGTTTGCCAAGCATAGTCTGATTAGACCCTTGGATTTTCGGTCCATAACATCATACTGAGCCATCGTAGTAGAATTTGAGGGCCTTTGGACATTCGCATCAACATCCTCCCACAGATCTCGATCTATTAGCAGATCTTCCATCTTCAACTTTCACATCTCAAAATTTGTTCCATTAAATTTGTCCACCTCTATTTTACCTGAAGAACTTGCCATCTGAAAATTCTTGCAACAAGATCAAAAAGTGTCTTCTGCAAAAGCTCCCACTCAAATCTAGATTAGTTGAAAAAAATCCAACAACCTACAAGTGAAACCAAAGGTGATCAAGCTCTGATACCACTTGTCAGGAAGTTAAGTAGGGAACAACTTCCTACACTAACCTTGAGAGGAGGGTAATGCAAAAACTTTAATAGATTGTCACAACAGTTACAAAAAACATAAATAGATATAATAACATTCAAACTATAACACAATGATTTACGTGGGGAAAACCCTTTCGGGAGAAAAACCCCACACTCCCAAAACCACCCAATATATTATTTGGCAATCAAAACAAATTACAATATACTTGCAGAGAAGGCTCTTCATAGGAGTACCACTAACCAGAGATTCAGAGGTAACTCAATAGCCATAAGACTCTTACACATAACCTCTATCTCACACACCTCATATATAGGAGATACAATACAAGAAAGCATCAAACAGTATTACAAAACCATGGGCTAAAACCACCCAATAAGGTGCAGCCAACCTTATCTCCCTTCTAGATTCCCTATGACATGTCCCTCCATTTTTATAGCTCATTTATGTGTCTGATACAAATTATATTTCATATTTTAGGAGTACAAACTTCCAGAGGCCATAACTTGTGAACCGTGTGTTCGATTAATGAATCGTTTGAAATTTTGAAAAGCTTGTGAAGTGCTCTATCACCTCATGAATCACTAATTTATTTATGCCCATTGTTTAGGGCATTTTGGGCCCTCATAATTCCTCAAAATCAAATTTAAACCTTTCATTAGACCCCTCCAAAATGAAAAAAATTAATATCTTCAAAACTAGTTGTGATCTTGTGACGAAAATTTACTGAAATGCATATCTAACCAACCAAAACCATCTAGGCAAATTTTGAACCATTTTGTGTTGAAATGAAAACTTACTATAAATAGTAACCTCATGTAAATGCAAGGTTGAGACACCATATTCCCAACATTCCAAACCGCAACACCTAACTCTTCACCAATCGTCCATACCAGTCTTCTAATCATCACTATGTTCTTACTTATCTTGTTGTCAATCGGTTCCACTACCGATTAGGCTATACCAGTATCTCTAGATGACTTAGATGACTAAGAAAATATGGTTTCCATCAATGAAAACACAAATAAAGTCATCAAACAACTTATTACAATCATAATCACCAACCATCACCATCATAACATTATATGACTGATCATATCAACTTTATCGGTCATCTTCTCATCTCAACATCATCAGTTATGCCAAACAAATCATGTCATCATCATCTCCATCAGTTGTGTCAATAATATGCCAATAATCTCCCCCTTTGGCATTGATGGCAACACCAAGATAGCAACACCAAAATCTCATTATGCAAAATTGTTAGAGTTCCTGTTATGACTATTGCACTTGTCTTCACTTTTTGCTCTTTATTGATCTTCTCTTCCTGTATCATTTTTCTTCTCCTTCTTTACTTTACGTCTCCCCCTATCATTTTTCTTCTCCCTTGATGTTTTTATTCTCCCCCTTTGACAACAATTCCAAAGGTGTAAAGTGTCAAATTCATCTTCTGCTACACCGTTTCCTTCATCTCTGCTGCTCCCCCTGAGGAGTAGCGCTCTTTCTCATCAATCCATAGTGAAAGATCTTCAATTAGTCCTCTAGATTGATGCTTCAACAACATCTTAGTTAATATTTTGTAGGGGTATAACCCCTAGCTTTCCTCTGAGATATTCAAAGGTAGCCTTAGGCAATGGCTTAGTGAAGATATCAACCAACTGCCCCTTACTTGACACATGATCCATCCAGACTTTCTTTTCCTGCACTCTTTCTCTCAAAAAATGATACTTCAATTCAATATGTTTTGTTCTAGCATGTAATACAGGATTCTTTGAAATATTTATTGCACTTGTGTTATCACAATATATGACCATCATTTTTGTCATATCTTCCTTGAATCCTTCCAATACATGTCTCATCCATATTACTTGAGTATAGTTCATAAATGCAGCCACATAATCTTCTTCTGTTGTAGACTAAGAAATACAACTTTGTTTCTTACTAGTCTAGGATACTAGTCTCCCTCCTAGAAAGAATGCACCATCGGTTGTGCTTTTCTGGTCATCTACATTACCTGCCCAATCAACATCTATGAATACCTTCAAAGAGAATTTTCCTTTGTATGGATACCACAATCCATAATCAATAGTTCCTCTAAGATATCTGAAAATTCTCTTCACTTCCACCAAATGAGTCTCCTTAGGGATTTTCTGAAATCTAGCCACTATACCAACTACATGAGCAATGTCTGGTCTTCTATGAACAACATAGTATTGTTTATGGTAAAAATGGAAACAACAATATTGAAAGACTCAATAGATTCAACTACAAAACCCTAGCCTAACAACAACAAAGATCCACCATAACATATGAAGATTACCTAAGACAATGTAAATCAATAAAATCACAAAGATTGTACTACCACACGTCCAATAGGGTTTGGATCTCCATTCTTTTTATCTCCATTGATCTTGCTTGATATATTTGTTCTCAAATTTCATGTGTGCATAAGAGCTCAACAAAGAACGAAAATATGGTTGAAAGTAGGCTTGATCGCATATGAAAGTTTGAATGTTAATCCAGGAGTTAGGGTTGATAATGAAGGAAGGATCTCCTTATATAGAAGACACTATAAGAAATGGAGGGATAAGATTGAGAGGTGTAAAAGATAAATGGTTGGCTAGGATTAGAGGGTAGGTAGATGAAATAAGAAAATAATGAGAGGGTAGGTAGTGTAGGAATTAAGAGATGAATGACATGTGTCATGGGTAGAAAAGGATAATGAATTAATTCAATAAATAAAGATTTATTTAATTAATAGAGGAAGTGGGATTAATTAAATAAATAAAAGTATTTATTTAATTTAGAAAAAGGATAATTTAAATAAATTGAAGTATTTATTTAAATGAGAAATAAGGCTAGAAGAGGATAAATGAATTAATTAAATAAATAAAGATTTATTCAATTAATAGAAGAATTAGGCTTTAAATAATTAAATAAATAAAAATATTTATTTAACTAGACATGACAATTCTAGGTGTCTACATTTTGCCCCTCTTTGAGACAATGCAGCTTGTCACATTATTTCAAAGAAAATAAGATGAACTAATACAAAGTTGCACCAAGATGGGAATGATATGCCCCCTCAAGAGATTGGATGAAAATGTCTGAAAAGATCACATACAGTCTCTTGATAAGAAAGACAGACTAGAAGGGACTGACAAGATAGGATAGAGTGACAGAGTCATGAGATAAAGAAGACTGACTCAGGAGACTAGGGCTAGGGTAGTCTATAAGATAGACTACGAGGGAAAACATCCTCATTGTCATCCACACACCTAAGAGATCAGAGTGCAGAGAGAGTAGAGAGCAGTCAGCAATGATGGCATTGGTGCAGAGATTCAATCACATTTGTCAATATCAAAGGCCAGCAGATGCAGGAGAGCCGGTAAGTACCGCAAAACCTTCTTGTACTTTGTTGCATTAATTGTTGTGATAAATGCATGTTAGGTAGGGAAATAAATGCATATTAGGTAGGTTGCAAAAAATGTCAAGCAGGCCAAAAAAATGCTAAGGCATGTCTGCGTTGGTGGCAGGCGCGTCTGGGTAGGCTAGGCACATCTATGTTGGTGCCAAGCACGTCTATGATTTCAGTAGCAATTGTGGTTAATGCAAGAACATATGTGAAATGCAGGTGTGTTTATGCAGGACAGGTGCCTCTATGCTGAACAAAGGCACATCTGTGTGATTCAGGCGCATCTATGTAGAGTAGATGCGTTTGTGAAGTATGTAAGCGAGTTTGTGTAATGAATGCACATTTATATCTTCAAGATCGAATTGACAATTCTGTGATAACATACGCTATCGATTGGATAAGCCGCTGAGAGGATACACTCAAGCAGGCCCTCTAGGGAAGACTAGGATAGCAGACAGGGCTAGGATTGACAATTTTGTGATAGAACATATGTTTCCAATCAGGAAATTACTCAAGAGGATACACTCAAGAAGAGGCCCTAGGATAGGATAGAGCGAGGCACTTTGTGATGAACATGGAGTACCAAAGAAATTGACAATTCTGTGATAGAACATACTTGTCAATTGGATAAGCTACTCAAGAGGATACACTCAAGTAGGTGCCCTAAAAGATAGGATCAAAGCAACACTTTGTGATGAACAAGGAGTACTACTAGGATAGAGTGCCATATAATAGATATAAGCACTAGGATAAAAAGCAACACTTTGTGATGAATAGGGAGTACCACTAGGATAGAGTGCCATATGATATATAGGCACTAGGATAAAAAAGAAACACTTTGTGATGAATAGGGAGTACTGCTAGGATAGAGTGCCATATGATAGATATAAGGACTAGGATAAAAAGAAGCACTTTGTGATGAATAGGGAGTACCACTAGGATTGACATAGTTGATTGGCTTGATTGCAGGAGGACCTACCTATGCTGGAGTCACGGGAGAGATTCCCTTTGACTCAAAGTTTACGACCAGAGCTGACATTCAAGGATAGAGCAGTAGTGGATGCTAGGGGATTGCAATACATTATGTATGTGCCTGAGTTTCAGGTGAACATGGGATTGCTGACTGCATTAGCTGAGAGATGACACTCAGAGACATGCATTTTTCATTTGTCGATGGGTGAGATGACAGTCACCTTAGAGGATGTGTGTAGGATACTGAGGATACCGATCGATGGGGAGTTGGTTCCTTACGATCGAGAGGGAGACATGGATGCACTGAGACAAGTGTTTCAGGATTCAAGACAGGAGATGAAAGCAAGACATGTGGCTTGGGACACCATGAGAGTGACAAGATTAACACTACCGGTGGTGCTGACATGAGTGATCGGTGGCTTCCTCTATCTGGATAGGGTGACACGAGGGTTGGTGGTGGGACGGGGGAGGACACTAGAGATATTGGTGACTGAGCACACCAGGTTTGCATGGGGGCCATGTCAGCTGGCACACTTATAATATGAGTTGTATCAGTTTGTATATCATGGATCAGTAGGATTGGGGTGTGGAGTGACATTACTGCAAGTATGGGCATATGAGCATCTGCCGGTGACACATCCGATACACTTTAGAGACAGGGGACATGGGTGCAGTTATGTGCATCTATATGATATGATTACTTCTCAGCCATAGATTGGGAGGCTAGAGTATTGGCGTTGAGTAATTGATGAGGTATTCAGTATGGTATGGAGGCCTTATCGGGATTGTGAGGAGTGGGAGGATGATGTAGTGGAGCTGTCGTATGTATTCTAGAGAAGGTATCTGATTGGTCGGACACCACATATCATTGAGAGGCAGTTGATAGAAAGGGTATGTAGGCAGTTTGGTAGGATACAATAGATGCCATGGGGTTCAAGGATGTATGCATGGACGGTGAGGGATCAAGCTCATTTGGGTTCGTTATTGTCTTATGATCAGGCTATGACACAAATGCTAGAGATGGTTTCGATGCCTTGGGATATTTGGGCAGATGTCGAGGATGAAGGGATGGATGCAGAGTACAGTGCATATTGGGTAGAGCATCCATTTCCATGGCTGACAGATCCAGGGGAGCCGATAGAGGGAGATGGTGGAGGTGATGGTGATGATAGTGGGGATGGCAGAGGTAGAGGGTGATAGCGAAGGCATGACACAACGGTAGAGAGGAGAGTGGCTCAAAGGAGAGAGGGCAAAGAAGAGAGACATGCTCATGTAGTGAGGGGTAGAGGTGGATTGCCTTTACAGGTGCTAGTAGCACAGGGTCCTAGACAGGTACAAGGACGGGTACATGGACAGGAGAAGCCACAGGGACAGGGTGAGGGGGGAGAGGAGGAGGATGAGCTACTATCCTTGAGGGATATCTGCTAGGGATAGGAAGATGAGATCCAAGATATGGAGAGGGATACAACTAGACTGAGGAGATAGCTGAGAGACACTGAGCGAGAGAGGGATCAAGCTATTATGTGCTATACGGAGGTTGAGACAACACTGAGGGCAGGGAGGAAGGTAGCAGAGGACACTGGGGTTGGATATGCCTATGTTCTATGGGTAGGGGAGGATATTTCCTACTGGAGAGACTTTTACTATGGAGTGGTACGACCAGATCGGCGGGCTAGGAGCTTCCGGAGACCATCGCAGACAACAACGACCACTGGAGGGAGAGATGGGAGACAGGCGTCTAGTGGCAGGGTCATGGGTTGTCCACCACCACTAGATAGAGGGGGCAAGAGAGATGATCTTGGGCTGGTTCTCCAAGGCGCAGACTCCATCGAGGCTAGTCGGCTCCGAGGGAGGGAGTTCATCATAGCCTTAGAGGGCTCCCTATGTATCAGTTTTTGTACCATTTTGTATGATGATGTAGACACCTTCGGGTGATGTTGTGGCCATATGTATTTTGACATCATTGTATCATGACACTTATGATTTTTGAGATATATATATATGAGATGATTCATCCTTGAGGTAGCTATATGCATGTGTACCTATGTGATGTTGCTTCTATGTGATGCATGTTTCTATATGATGCTCATGATGTATGGATGCTTAATATGTACATGATGAAATACAATATTTTTTTATTCTTTTATGTTTCTATATGTTATGCATATGCAAATGTGAATGTATGAAATGCAGATGAATATGATAATGCAAATAACTATTTACATGATGAGAATGTAAAATGTGTTAGCATGTGTTGTGTGCAAGATATGGTGTAATTGTGATATCTATATGTATGTATGAAATGCTAATATGTGGTAATGCAGGTGTAGACTACATAAAATGCAAATATTTTTGGTGTGTCATTATACTCAGTCATGTGATAGTAGGCCATGTGGAAGGATGATGGAGGTAAATCAAGAAAGTGGGATCAAAGATAGAAGATATGGAATTGAAAGAGATTATTGTGATATTATCGTCATTGAGCTTTATTATGGTAAATAGGTTATGACAATCCAGATATATGTTTGACCTAGAAAGTCATTGTACCCGTTTGCATGGAGATGAGATAGTCGCAAACAAGGAATGCCCCAGTTCACACTAGACTCACAATGTCCTCATATCCTTGGACAAGTCATAGCATTACTAAGAGACAATCCACAGACAACAAAGAAAGATAGGTGATGATACCCCATCCTCACCTTTCTAGTCAAAGACATCTTGGAGATAAAATCTCTAGTTAGAGACATCCTAGAAAAGCTAAAAGACATGTCACCAAAGGATAAAATCAAAAGAAAACCAAGACTCGAAACCAACATCCACTGTAGTCCTCAAGTCTAGTGTCTCTTGTCACTTGTATAAGTCTATTTGATTGTGGTCACAATGTTTACTTTCACAAAAGGATAGATAACACTGAACCATAATGTTGTTTGAGTTTGTTGAAAGATTTAATTGGTTGAAGCCCATTGTTGTTGTTGTGTCTCATCTAAAACTGATTGAATCCATGAAACTGATACTTTATTACGGAGAAGATGAAACTTTATTGCAGATTTGTGATGCATGTGTTACTTTATTGTGGATTGTGCATGGATAGACTGAAGAAAACTGGAAGAAACTGTACTCCTCAGAATGTGTGATGCTCTCAGTTCCAGACCCATCACTAGATGTAGGATTTTCCTTAGCCACAAATAGGAGCTAATTTATTATGGATGGAAAGGGTGAAAAGGAGGGATTATTATGAATGGCTAACCAATCTTAGGTAGATCAATAATAAGCCATGATGGGAATGGGTAAGTTTATTATGGATGGATAGGTTGTGAGTGTGTGCAAAGTGATGGGATGAAGTTGAATCCTAAAGGAGGGAGGAGCAATGTCTCTACACACAGTGCCAGTGACCCAGTTTTCACCACGGTACTTGCCCAGGGCACCATCGAAGTGGTTTTCACCATTGGACGAAATGTTTTTCTGTTTTCCAATTTTTTTGTGTCACAAGGCGCCTGTTTGCCAGGTTTTCACCAAGTAACGATTTTTTATGTTTATGATTTTTTTGTATTTTTGAATTAGGATATTCCGAAGAGCTATGTGTAAAACCTAGGAAGTGCATGTTGTTGATAGGATCCTCCAAAGGTTCACCATCTGTGGTTGAGAGCTGATATGCACCAGATCCATAGGCTACTATGATGATGTAAGGACCAAGCCAATTTGGTTTGAACTTGCCCTTCTACTCTCTATCTTGCTGATTTTTGGGGTTTTCCTTGAGAACTAAGTCACCTACCTCAAATGTGCAAGGCTTTACCTTGTGATTGTAACTACGAATCATGCATTGTTGATAAGCCTTGAGATGATTAAAAGCAGTTTGTCTTCATTCATCCAATAGTTCTAGTTCTTGTAAGTGAGAGACCCTATAGTCTTCATCACTAATAATGTTTTGCAAAGAGACTCATAAAGATGGTAACTTGACCTTAATAGGAAAGATAGCTTCATCACCATAGACAAGTGAATAAGGTGTGGCTCGTGTAGGAGTGCAAACACTTGTGTGATAAGCCCAAAGTGCAGGATTAAGTTGGATATGCCAATTTCAGCCAGCATCATTGACTATCTTTTTTAGGATTTTAAGAATGGTTTTATTAGACACCTCAGCTTGACCATTAGCTTGGGGGTAATATGGAGTGGAGAAACGATGGGTAATATGGAAGCGGTCACAAAGTTCATGAACATCTTGGTTTTTGTAGGGACGTCCGTTGTCAGTGATGATGGAAAGAGGAATACTGTATCAACAAATGATATAGTTGAGAATGAATATACAAATCTGGTTTCCAATGACTTGTGTAAGAGGCACGACTTCAATCCATTTTGTGAAATACTCTGTGGCAGTGATAATGAATTTGTGGTCATTGGAGGAAGGAGGGTGAATCTTGCCTATGAGATTGAGTCCCCACTGACAAAAGGACCAAGGAGTTGCAATCGGTTGAAGTTCTTGTGCATGAATAAGGTCTCCATTATTTTGACATTGGTTACATTTCTTGACAAACTGATATGAGTCTTTTTCCATATTGGGCCAGTAATATCCAGTCCTGATGAGTTTCTTGGCTAAGGTAGGACCACAAGAATGTGGGCCACATATTCTTTCATGAACTTCGCGTAACACAATCTGATCTTCGTCCCATTCTAAACATCTAAGGAGAGTTCCATCTAGACCTTGACGGTATAAGATATCGGCTAAAATGAGGTATTAGGAAGATTGGTGAATGAAAGTGTGGTGTTGGTTGTTGGATAAGTCAGGAGGAAGGGTGTTGTTATGAAGGTATGTGAAAATGGAACCGTATAACTAGGAATTAGGACCAACGACACATATCATCTCAGTAGGACTGATCTCATATGAGGGAACTAAAAGGTTATCCACCAAGAACTCACAACGGGTTTCATTCTACGGTAGATCGATTAGTGAAGCAATAGTAGCCATGGCATCTGCGGCTCGATTCTTCTCTTTTGGTATCTACTCAAAGGTTAACTTCATGAAATGTTGCTTGAAGTCATCTAACATTTGCTTGTAAGGCATTAATTTTTCATCCTTTGTTTGGTAGTCATCAGTTTCTTGACAAATTACAAGTTGAGAGTCCCCAAAAACATGAAGTTCTTGGATCTTCCAGTGAACTGCAATCCATAATCTAGTTGTTAATGCCTTGTATTCTACTATGTTATTAGTGTAAGGAAATGACAATTAGTATGATTTGGGAATGGAATCTCCTTGAGGTGTGATAAAGAGGATGCCAGCTCCTGCACCATGCTACGTGTATGAGCTGTCAAAGTACAGTTGCCAAGGATTTCTATGTGATACTATCAAGATGGATTCATCTGGAAACTCTAAAGTTAGAGCATCTGCTAACTAATCTGTGATACCTTGTCCCTTTATTGCTTTTCTATCCACATATTCAATGTTGAATTCACTCAAGAGCATCACCCATTTGGCTAGTCTGCTAGTAAGCGTCACCTTATTAAGAGGGTACTTCAATGGATTGATCCTTTTGACTAGCTTAGTTTTATGAGTTAGCATGTAATGTCATAATTTCTATGAAGCAAAAACCACAACAAGACACACATACTCAATTGGTGTGTAGTTTAGCTCATAACCAATCAAAGTATGACTGATGTAATATACTACCTTTTCTTTGCCCTCAACATCTTGTTGTGCTAAGAGTGCCCCCAGTGCTATTGATGTAGCTGATATGTAGAGTAATAGGGGTTATTATGGGACTGGTGGCATCAAGACTGGTGGATTCAGAAGATAATTTTTGAGTATCTGAAAAGCCTGTTGACAGTTATCATCCCATTTGAATTTGATGTTTTTGTGTAGGAAGTGCTGAAAAGGATGACATTTATCTGCAAGTTGTGCTATGAATCGTCGTATGGACTGGAGTCTTCCTTGTAAAGATCAAAGTTGAATGATATTTATTGGTGGTGGCATTTCTAGGATCGCTTTGACTTTTGCTGGATCGGCTTCAATTCCTTTTTTTGAAACAATGAATCCCAGAAGCTTCCTGGAGGTTACTCCATAGACACATTTCTTGGGGTTTAGTCTTACTTTTTATTTCTCCAACTGATCAAAAATGACTGAAAGGATGTCCAAATGTGTATCTGTGTCTATTGATTTTACCAAGAGGTCATCAACATAATCTTCTATAGTTATGTGCATGAGATCATGAAAGATAGTAGTCATGGCTCGTTGGTATGTAGCGCCTGCATTCTTTAGCTTGAAGGGCATAACATTCCAGCAGAAAGTTCCCAAAGGACAAGTAAATGTTGTTTTGTGTTGATCCTCGGATGCGATTTTTATTTTATTGTAGCCAGAGAATCCATCCATCAAAGATAACATCACATGACCTACTGTGAGATCTATGATTAGGTCAATGTTTGGCAATGGAAAGTCATCCTTAGGACAAGCCTTGTTGATGTCTCTGAAATCTATGCATATTCTGATGTTGTGATCCGGCTTACTAACTAGTACCAAGTTGGAGATCCATTCAGGATAATCAATTGGGCGTATGAATCTGACATCCAACAATTTTTCAAGTTCTGCCTTGACTAATAATGCCACTTGTGGATGCATCTTTCTTAATTTATTTTTTACTAGCTTTGCCCCCGGTTTAACTGTCAAATAATGCATTACTAAATCTGGATCCAGTCCAGGCATATCGACATATGACCACGCAAAATTGATTTGTCACTCTGTGAAGAAACTTATGAACTTCGATCTTTGTCTCTCTATCAAAGATTGTGTCAGGAATATATAATATGGAATCTCTTTTGTACCAATGTTTGTTTTGATGGTCTCCTCTACTAACATGGATGATTTATCTTCATATGATGTCAGGAGAATGTTGAGCCTTCCATCTTCGAGTGCCTCAGAGAGGTTTTCACCCTTAGATACATCCTTTCTTTTTACTTTTTTGGGGTCAGACAGTGCCACAATGTGGTTTTCACCGTAAAACCCATGATTTGTTTTTATTTTTACATTTTGGCGACTTGAAGGCCCAACACACTCACCAAAATATGCCATGTTGTTGATTTCTATAGTGTATCCTGCCTTATGGTCCCCAAATGGAAGATCATCTCTTATGCCTAAATAGTCAATAAAGGCTTCATTGTTTTGGAATGTGTCGAATTGTAAAGGTCCTTCATGGTCCCAATCAAAAAGTTGGTGGTGAACAAGGGGAAGGACTTCAATGTTTTCGAAGTCAGTGGGTGTTAGGGTGCATATACAATTATATTCAGGTATGTCAAGGTAGTTTTCAAGATCATCATTGGCACTCTCCTCATCTGTCTTGATTGTGAATGAGTCCAAATTGTCATCACTAAAGGCGCATTCCGGAACGGGTGTCCTTATTCTTCATGATTTCAACCTAGAACCTAAAGACAAAGACTGTGTGGGATCCTTAGGGGTTGTTTATTGACCAGCTTTGAATTTTCTATGAAATTCCTCTTCTTTTGTGGGTTCACCTGGTTCTTTGAATGTCTCGGTGAGTTCATAGTCACTGGAGGATTTGTCCAAACCCTATTCCCATCCATTAGAGTCAGTAGAATAGTGGCTCTCTTGTTGATCATTGGAAATCATGATTTGTGAGCATTTACCCTGGAAGAGATGAAACCAAGCCCTTTAGAGCATTGATTTTTAAATGTCAATTTTGGTTGCAAAGGTTGAGTGATACCTTATTTTCTTAAGCCAAGAGGACTTTTACCATCGTACCCAAAATTTTGTAGGATCTTGAATCCTTTGCCATATTTTTCACATGGTATCTTGATGTGATCTTGTGTACCATCTTCGGGGTCTTTGTAAATCATTTTGTATAAGTCTTATTCTTCCATTTCATCCCACTTTTAGAATATAGTAGGATCCCATTTTAGTGTAGTGATAGATACCCGTTAGAAGGATGTGGTCATCCATATTCTTTTGGTAAACTCATAACTTTCCACAAGTACATGGTTTGATTTAGAGTGTATTCACCCATGCCTATGTCCTGATATTTCCCTTTAAGCTCACCTTGATTTGATGTTGAAGGTTTTAATGATTCAGGATCAATATATGTAGAGTACGGGATATATTCTCTATTAATTGGAATTATTGTCTTTGCTTTTGGTTTCAAGTTATTGCAGTATATAAATGGATTAGGATCACCATTAACTATTACTTCAACTCCATTATGAGGAAACTTAATGCATTGATGGTATATAGATGGAACTCCTCTCATCTCATGAATCCATGGATGTCCTAGCAATATGTTGTATGTGAGATCCAAGTCTAGGACTTGACAAACCACATCCTTTGTAACTGGCCCTACTCTGAGAGGTAAGGTGACTGTGCCCTTGGATGAACGCTCTTCGTGATCATATGCCTTGATTGTAATTTTGTTTGTAGCATTCACAGATTTGTCTGAATATCCTAATTTCATTATTGTGTTCAAAGTACATATATTGAGACCAACTTCTCTATCTATCAGGACTCATTTTATTTGATGTTTGTGTAGGAAGGCTTCAATGTGTAAAGGTGCATTATGCGGTTGGCTTACGGAGGCATCGTCAACTTCTATGAATGTAAAGGCATGTGGAATGGAAAGGTATCTCACCATGGCTTTAAATTGGTCCACATTTAGATCAGTGGGGACATTAGTGTCTCTCAAAGTTTTGTCAAGAATGACTTTATGTGCAGGGGATATGCGTAAAAGCTCAAGGATGGAGATAAGCGCAGGCATCTTCCCTAACTATTCTACTAGATCGTACTTAGGTTTAGCTGATGAGGGAGTAGTGTTTTTAGCTGGAGCACCTTGAAATTTGATCTTCCCTCGACGAGTTGTGACATTACATTCAGAGGTAGATTCAGAAGAAGGTCCAATACCTTTTAGAACAACTTTAGGTCTTTGGGTATAATTTTTAGGTGTTTTGTCCTTTATGATAATGGTAGAGACAATTGTCCATCGAGATGTGATTGATAGTTGAGTCACAGTTATAGGATGCTTTTGTATAGTTGGCTTGCTCATATGTGGATTTGGCTTTTCCCTTGTCATGTTTAGGGAATGGTTCCGTAAACATCTCATGTTCTTGATTGGATGAATGTCCCTCGATCTCAATGTCACCTCTATCAATAAGATCTTTTATAATGTTCTTCAGCCGATGACAATTTCTTGTTTTATTTCCCTTGCTCTTATGATATTCACAGTACTCATTATCATTCCACCAATTTGGTTTGACCTTTGGCTCATATGGAGGATTGTCTGGAATTGTTATTATCTTGTTTGCCACTATCTTCTTGAAAGTTGATTCAAGTGGTTCTCCTAATGGGTGTATTTCCTTTGTGGTTTGGAAGTTGTTTGAGTATTCACTTGGTTGTTTGTAGATCTTGATCCAGAAAGAATGATTTTGGGTCTCACTGTGTTAGCATCAACAACACCAGCATTTACTGTGTTCTTGTTTTTGTTCCAAAATCTTGGCTTGTCTTTTCCTTCAAAGTCCTCTTTGTTTTCTTTGAATATCTTAATTACGCCTTGTTCAATTAGGACCTTCTCTGTCGCTAAGCCTTTCTCAATTATGTCCTTGAAAGTAGACAAGAAAGCTTTCCTTAGATCATAACCAATGTCTTTGTTGACATTCTGGGTGAATATCTCTACCATTTATTTTTGTGGAATTTCACAAGAGCATCTACTAGCTAAATTCCTCCATCTTTGTAAGAATGATGAAAATGACTCCCCATCCTTTTGCTTGGTGTTGCACAAAGTGGTGACTAATATGTCTGTCTCTATGTTGTATGAGAAATGTTGGATAAAATCCTTTGTTAAGTCATCCCATGACTTAATTCTAGGTGGAAGTTGCGAGAACCATTCCATAGCTTGATCATCTAACAAGTGTTTCTTCTGATGTTACCTCAATGCAAGCTGTGAAAAACTATCTTATATGTACCTTAGGGTCTCCTTTGCCTCTGTACTTATCAAACTTTGTCATTATGAAATGTGTAGGAAAATGAGGCATTGGAATTCTTTTGTCAAATGGATAGGGACATATGTCTCTCATTGTATAAGTTGGATTTGGTGTATTTATATCCTTCATTTTCTTTTGTAAGTCCTTTATTTTTTGTTCCAAATTTCTCTTAGGTGGAGATCGACTTCTTGGACCATATCTCATACCTGAGCCACCGAGTGGAGGAGGAGCATACTACATGTATGGATGGTATTGATCATAAACATGTTCATATGGAGGAGTTCTATAATGATGTTGCATATAGGAACCACCTGGTATAGAGTCATAATGAGGAATGGAATATGTGCTTTGTCCGTGTCTATCATATTCTACAGGCATGTCATGAGTTTGTTCTAGTGTGTTGCCCCCAAATTTGACATAGGGTTTCCTTGTGTCCAAATTTTGAACATGCCTCTGGATATCCAATTGCTTTTGTGGTTGGTCCTTAGCATTGGTATGAAATTGAGTGTATTTATCTGCATAAGACTTCCATAATGGTCTACATAGATGGAGTTATTCATGAGATGCACTTTCATGAGTATCATAAGCTTGACCATGTGTATTTGGGACCTCAGGTTTTTAAAACAAAGATGATGGAGACTCGGGGACGAAACGTGGTCCTCTAGTACCTCCACTATTAGGTCTCCTTTGATCCATGTTGAGTTAAGTTTCTTGCATAAGTCAATTTTCCACTATTTGAGATATGTCAAAATCATGAGGTATCTTAGTTCCACTTTGTGCCATCACTTGTAGAAAATATTGTCTCTCTTCTCATGATTTCCTCAACCAATCTATTAAAATAGGGATCCATGATGGAGTCTTCCACTTCTGCTGGATGTACGGAAAAGTTGTTTGTATTGTCATTTTGTGTATCATTGTTGTTTGTGTTATCCATGTTCTCAACATTTTGAGTGTTTCTATAAGTGTCCATGTCAGGTAGTATGGTATGATCAGAATTGAAGAAGATATCATTTTCATACTCATAGGCACTCATGTTTGCGGACTCTTGAGCCTCTTTATCTTCTCTCCTAGATTTTTGGGAATGGGTTTCAACCATGAACTAGGTCTTGACCAACATGTGTTAGACTAGATGAAAATGGAAAGAGTATGGAAGACCAAGAGTTGGATGGAATGTAAATGAATCTGAGGTTTACTTGCAATGTCCAAAGTGTAAGACCAATTATGTATGTAGTAGAGTAGGTGTGGCGTCCAAAGAGATGATAGTTTCTTTGATGAGGTAAGTTTACCTTGACTCTAAGTAAGACCAAATGAGACCCAAAGTTGATAGACCTTGATGAGGGACCACTTACAAAAATGTTGTTGCATGTATTGTGTTGACAAAGAAAGATGAGGAAAATCAAGCTACCTTTTGACTCAAGTTTAGACAAATGTGAATGTAATGCAAGATGTAAAGCAATGATGAATTTTGTGAGACCCAAAGATAGGTTGAATGCTAGATGAAAATCTAGAGAAGTAACTTGGGAAGCTCAATAAGTCTGAAACTGACTACTCTTATTTTGTTGGACTGTAACTTTTTCCAATTCTGAACACAGATGTGCATGTTTACTTCACAGATGCGGTTAAATTACACAGACGATTTTGAACACTGTACAGACTCGTTTCTAAGATTTTGTAAATGCAGTTTTGCTTATGATGACACATAAATTGTTGAACACTACACAGACACATTTCTAGAAACTAAGTGCAATTTTTCCCAATGTGTAAAGCTGTTGTTGTGACCAAATCTGAATTTTTGACTATTTTTTCATTACAAGAGGACACACTGTTGATGAGGACTCAATGTTTGCAAGTGTTTAGACTCAAAATGACTCAAAAGAAAAGTCTGTTGTTTGATGTAAAAATGTTTTTCATACACTTGAAGACACAAAAGACATAATGTTTTGATGTTTGATCTTGAATTTTGAATCTTCAAAAGAAGACAAGCACAATTTTTATGGTTGGCCAAGACAATAGTTGTTGATCCCACATGTGGTTTCCCCTGAGGCTATGCTATTCAGAGCGGATACTTAGATGCTTGACCCCACTGGATCCACCATCAACACTCACTTCTCTGGGGCAACCAAGCATCAGTCCCCACGAAAACTCCCCGTGGTGAACTTTGTATCTCTACTAAGAACTGTATGTGTGTGGGCTGCTCCAAAGGTCTGACCTCTTGTCCCAATAACTAGAAGAATTTTGGATTTCTAAAACAAAAAGGTGCTAGTAAGGGCATCCACTCATGTGGCCATACATGTGGCACTTTCAGCTCTGTAAATACATAAGGCTCATAGCCAGTGGGGGTTATGTCCTACAACTGATCAAATAAATTTTATCAAACAAGTTTATGGGGAGACATAGTGTTGGTATGAACTAATCAGCATATGTTACCCATGTCTTTCACCATGGATACAACTATTTATAGTGGTTCAGAAGAGGTGGGTTTTCCTCGCTACCACTTGGGTCGTTCTCTCCTCACTAGTATCCCTAATGACCACACGGGGAGATAGACCCTCTAGAGATTAAACAAAAAGAGCCTATTGCTCAAGACACTGGTTGAATTTTAGTGCACCAATTGAAGTGTTTGGTAATCTATGAAAACAAGGCACACAAATCAAAAACTCTTGCCAAAATTCTACAACAAAGATTTGTTAGTAGTTTTTCAAGAATACCCCTCCTGCAAACACACAAGTTAGGTAAAGTTTAAATCCAAAATACTTTGTGAAAAAGGGGCCTTCGACAAGACATGTTGCTTCAAGGACAAACTACACCAATTTGTTAGCTAGATCACAAGATGTTAGCCTGAATAAACAAGATTTGAAATCGAAATGACGAAATGAAGCCTTAAAACTAGAAAAAAAAAGCCAAAAAAATGTGAAATCAGAAACACAGACCCGATTTAACCTAACACAGATGCGGTTAAAGATCACAAATGTGCCTAAAACCCTCGCAGAGGTGGTTTCAAAACACAAACATGACTGAAAGATGGACATACATAATTCAAAAACACGGACGTGACCTTGCAATCTACAAAAAAGTAAAATAATGTCGAACGTAGACGCAATTACAGGGGTCACAGATGCAAAAAAAAATAAAAACGTGATTCCAATATGCGCAGACGCAAAAATGTCAAAATGTTGTCGGAAAATGTCAGATCTGCAACTTCAAAAACATAAAATCTGCAACAAAAGATGTTAAATGCAAAAGGACAAGAGTCCCACAGGGTGTGCCAAAATGTTTATGGTAAAAATGAAAACAACAATATTGAAAGATTTAATAGATTCAACCACAAAATCCTAGCCTAACAACAACAAAGATCCACCATAACATATGAAGATTACCTAAGACAATGTAAATCAATAAAGTCACAAAGATTATACCATCACATGTCCAATAGGGTTTGGATCTCAATTCTTCCTATCTCTATTGATCTTGCTTGATATATTTGCTCTTAGATTTTATGTGTGCACGAGAGTTTAACAAAGAACAAAAATGTGGTTGCAAGTAGGCTTGATCGCATATGAAAGTTGAATGTTAATCCAGGAGTTAGGGTTGATAATGAAAGAAGCATCTCCTTATATAGAAGACACTATAAGAAATGGAGGGATAAAATTGAGAGGTGTAAAAGATAAATGGCCGGCTAGGATTAGAGGGTAGGTAGAAGAAATAAGAAAATAATGAGAGGGTAGGTAGTGTAGGAATTAAGAGATGAATGACATGTGTCATGGGTAGAAAATGTTAATGAATTAATTAAATAAAGAAAGGTTTATTTAATTAATAGAGGAAGTAGGATCAATTAAATAAATAAAGAAAAAGGATAATTTAAATAAATAAAAGTATTTATTTGAATGAGAAATAAAGCTAGAAGATGATAAATGAATTAATTAAATAAATAAAGATTTATTCAGTTAATAGAAGAATTAGGCTTAAAATAATTAAATAAATAAAAATATTTATTTAATTAGATAGGACAATTTTAGGTGTCTACAAGTACAATTTACCATTCATAGATCTATATTCAGATTCATCCATTGGATCTGAATCATCTTCCTTTGATAATTTGCAACCTATAACCATAGGGGTTCCAACTAGTTTACAGTCTTCCATTCCAAAAGTTTTCAATACCTCCTTCAAATATTTAGATTGACTGATAAAGATAACTCCTTTCATCTACTGAACCTACAAACCAATGAAAAATTTGATCTCACCTATCAGAGACATTTCAAACTCCTTTTTCATTTCTTTTGCAAAAGTTAAACTCATATCATCATCTCCTCCAAATATGATAACATCTACAAATACTTTTGTAATCAATATCTTGTCTCCTTCAGTCTTCAAGTAAATGTTGTTGTCCTTACTACTTCTCTAAAATCCAATCTTCATTAGATGTGAATCGAGTCTTTCAAACCATTCCCTTGGTGCTTTCTTTAACTCATATAAAGCTTTATGTAGTTTGCACACTATGTCCTTATCTTCAGTCAATGCAAACCCATCTGGTTGTTCAATATAAACCTCTTCTTCTAGAATTCCATTCAAAAATTCAAACTTAACATCCATTTGGTAAAACTTGAATCCTTTAAATGGTGCAAATGCAAGTAGCATTCTCAATCCTTCAAGTCTAGCAATCGGTGCAAATGTTTCTCCATAATCTTCACCTTCTTCTTGTGCACATCCTTTGCAAACTAGTCTTTCCTTGTTACTAACCACTTCATATCCTTCCTTCAGTTTGTTTCTAAACACCCACTTACTGCCAATCACATTTTTATCACCAGGCCTAGGAATAAGTGATCAAGTTTTGTTCTTCTCTATTTGATCAATCTCTTCATTCATAACCTTTATCCAATCATCATCCTTGAGAGATTACCTCACTAACTTAGGTTCCATTATGGAAATTAGACAAGCACTTTCTCTGATCTTTCTTCTTGTTTGTACTCTAGCATTCTTGTCTCTAATAATCTAATCTGTAGAGTGATTCAACTTTACATACCTAGGTATAAGCAGTTCTGGTATAGAAGTCTCTTCTTGTTCTTTTTCTTCATCTTCATCTTCTATTGGTTGAGTAGTATCCTCCACACTGTTCTTCTCAACATCATTCTAAAATTTTGGTTCAATGATCACTATCTTTTGTTCATCTACTGCATCAAACTTATTGGTATCATTAGATTTATTATAATACTCATCAACTTTTATATTGACACTTTCTACAATCTTCTTGATTCTTTTGTTAAATCACTTGAATTCTTTTCTCTTAGTTGAATAACCAAGGAAAGTTCCTTCATCACTCTTAAGATAAAACTTGCCTATGTAGTCATCTCTCTTTATGTAACACCTGCTGCCAAAGACTCTAAAATAGCTAACATTAGGAGTATGACCATACCATAATTCATAGGGAGTTTTATCATTACCTTTCTTGACCAATACCCAGTTCATTGTATATACTGTAGTGCTAACTCCTCTCCAAAACATTTTAGGTACATCTCCTTCTATCAACATTGTTCTTGCTACTTCAACTATGGTTCAGTTCCTCCTTTCTGCAATCCCATTCTCTTGTGGTTTCCTTGGTTCATACAGTTGTCTCTTGATTCCATTCTCATCACAGTATTTCATAAATTTTACTAATGTGAATTCTCCACCCCAGTCATATCTCAGACACTTTAGGTTCTTACCGGTTTCCTTTTCCACTAAGGCTTTGAATGCCTTAAACTTGCTCAAATTTTCAGACTTCTCCTTCAAAAATGTAACCCACATTATTCTTGAATGATCATCAGTAAATATCATGAAATACTTGTCACCTT
Organism: Cryptomeria japonica; assembly: GCF_030272615.1. Taxonomy (NCBI): domain Eukaryota; kingdom Viridiplantae; phylum Streptophyta; class Pinopsida; order Cupressales; family Cupressaceae; genus Cryptomeria; species Cryptomeria japonica. The sequence continues at coordinate 636,032,932 of NC_081405.1, read as the reverse complement.
GAAAACTCCTAGTCTTCACAGGACCACATAAATTAGTGTGCACCAAATCTAAAATATTCTCAGAAGAAAATGATTTTCTCTTAAAAGAGGAAGTATCATCTTACCCAACTAAAACTCTTTACAAGTCACATTGTCTAGTTTAACTAGTTGGGGGATGCCTCTAACCATATTTGACTTGCTAACCTTAACCACATTATCAAAATTCACATGACAAAATATTTTATGCCATAACCAATCTTCTTCATCTTTTGCAACCAAACAACTCTTAACATTAGTATTCAGATAGAATAAGTTACCTTTTTTATGTTTATCGATAGCAATCAATTCTTCTTTGCTTTCTAAAATCATGCACACTCCATTCTTAAAATCAAGAGGATAACCTTTATCATTTAGGTGACCAACACTCAACAAGTTATTCTTCAATCCTTCAACCCATTATACATCATCATCATTACTTTTACCATTGAAAGAAATTTAACCTTTACCTTTTACCAAGCATGGTGTATTGTTTCTAAATCTCACTACTCCACCATCAAATTCTTCAAGTGATATGAACTTGTTCTTGTCACTGTCATGTGGTATGATCAACCACTATCAATGACCCACTCATTAATATTGTCAATATGAGACACTAAAGTTTTCTTGTTAGAAATATCTTCCTTAAATGCTACAAAAACAATCTCCTCATTATCTTCATCCTCAGATTCCTCATCGGTAAAACCTTTGTCAATTGCAACATAACATTGTTTCTTTCCTTTTCCTTTAAATTTTATATACTTTTCCTTCTGATCACTGTTAGGACAATTAGCAGCAATATGTCTTATTTTGTTACATGAGAAGCATTTAAGAGGAAGCTTACCATTGTACTTACCGGTGCCTCTGGGAAGTCTTTTTGCCAGTAAAGCCTAAAATTCCATTAGGTTACTCTCATCATCCATTCCTTCATTATCACTGCCATGATGACTTGACCTATATACATCCTTTCCTTTTCTTACCGATGCATTAGATACTAATTCTTTGAAAGTAGATTCTTCTTTAGGTACACTATTATCAAAGCTATTTAACTCAAAAGAAGTAAGCTTGCCTATCAAAGAATCAATTGTAACTTTATCTTTGCTGACTGACCTCAATTCCTAGATAGCAGATACTCTAATAGCATAAGCAGGCAGTAAGGTTGTAACCATTTTACTCACCACTGTGTCTTCTGCAATTGTTCCACCAGCACTTTTGATTCCACCAACTACTTCTTTTATCCTTTGTCTGTACTAGGTAATGTTCTCACCTCCCATCATCTTCATGTCATCAAACTTGCCTCTAAGGCTTTCTTCTTTATCTTTTTGCACATGCTCATCTCTACCATAAATCAACTTCAACTTTTCTCTAAACTTTATAAGTTGTTTCAAGACCATGATCATTAATATACTCATAATCAGAAAGTGTACTTACAATAGCTTCTAATGCTTGAATATTCTGCAGCAGCTCCTTGAGCTGATCTGGAGTCAGAGTACTCGTAGGAGCTGTGTACTCATTTTCAACATGCAACCATAATTGTGCCCCCATTCCTTTGGTGCAGATCTTCATTCTGTCACTCCATATTATGTAGTTATCCTTTGTGAACTTAAGACCCTCCTTCTTCATCATATCAGATCTTTACCTCAAGCGGTTAAGCTTTTGCACAAAGAAGACCTAGTGATCTAATACCAATTGCTATTATGAGGATCCAATAACTACTGAGGAGGGGGGGTGAATTAGTAGTTAAACAATTCTGCAAAACTTCAAAAACCAATATCGGTAACTACATAAAACTAATTTACCAAACCATTTACTCAAGTGTTCATCAATATGCAAATAAAGTAATGATATCAAATCCACACATGAACAATGCAATCACCATATGAACATAGATATTTTTCACATGCAAACCAAAATGGGAAAAACCACAGTGGGAATTAGTACCCACAAAATATTTGCACTCTTTTGGAATGTGCCTGGTTAAAGGCCTAGCCAAGTTAGGAGCTTTACAATATGCCCGATTAAGAGCATGCCCTGTTAGGAGTCACCCGATCAAGGGATTTCACCTTAGCTTTGTTAGGAGCTCTAACAGGTTAGGAGTAACCTTGCTAGAGGATTTTAAACTCATGTTAATGAGCCACCCGAAGAAGGGATTTACAAATAATACTTGTTAAAGTCTACCCGGTTAAGGAATTTCAATCTGCTGCAACTATTAGGGAACAATAGTGTAAATGATTTGATCACAACACTTCCTTTCTTGATAGTAAAGATCATTTTCAGCACATCTCTACTTCACACATGCAAACACTTCAATCTAGTTCCACAAACTCTTCTTAAAACCATCGACACTAAAACCCTTCTCAAACTAATCCTAAATACATTTTATAGTTAGGGCGGCTACAAGTCCAAATTACATCAACAATATTACATTATAGATCATTACAAATCATTACAACAAATTTCAAGACAATTTCCACCGTTGAATGATCACCGCACATCAATTAGATAAGCAATCAAACCCTTGTCACATTTTGCTAAGCACTTTATTGTTTCACAAGAAATATAATTCTTGTATGTGATCAAACATCATCTTATCATTATAAATGGATTCTGACATGTCATCACAAAGTTATGAACATGATAAGATCCACCGCCAAACCATAAATCATTATCGGTCAAAGATTTGTCATCGTATACATTCTTCTTCACTGAGTTCATGACAGTCAATCATAATGCACTCAATATGTTGATCCTGCTGATGCGGTTACAATCACAGACTCATGCCAATGTCATAAACATATGTTCCAAACTGCAACACCTAACTCTTCACCGATCTTTCATACCAATCTTTTGATCATCGCTTTGTTCCTGCTTACCTTGTTGTCAACCGGCTCCACTACTGGTTAGGCTATCTCAGTAGGTCTAGATGACTTAAATGACTATGAAAACATGGTTGCCATCAATGACAACACAAATAAAGTCATCAAATAACTTATTACAATCATCATCATCATCAAAAATCACCATCATAATATCATATACCTGATCATATCAACTTTACCAGTCATCTTTTCATCTCAACATCATTAGTTATGCCAACAAATAATCTCATCATCATCTCCATTAGTTATTCCAATAATATTCCAATAGAAGTGTCTTGGAGATGACTATTGGAAGATTACAAATAATACCTACAATGTTCCTTAGAATGGTTTGGTTACTGCAAGTGAGATCAAGGATGTTGAACATAACATACGAGATAAAGAAGCATTGTTGAGTGCCCTAACCAATTCAGAGATGACTAATGTGATGGGATTGCAAACTGCTCATGAGATTTGGGAAAAGTTAGAGACTTTGTATGAAGGAGATAAACATGTCAAAGTTGCTAAACTGCAAATTTTGAAAGAAAAGTATGAGATGCTAAAGATGGGAGAAGATGAGAACGTGTCATCCTTTTTGGATAAAGTGAATGAGCTTGTCATGAACATCAGATGTGTCGGTGGAACTCTTGAAGAAGATGATATTGTTGAAAAAGTGATAAGATCCTTGCCTCCTACTTAAAAATCTAAAGTTGCTTCTATTGATGAGATTTGGACTGTGACACGTTGGAGATATGTTGGTTGGTAAACTTGCTTCTTTTGAGTTGAGTGAATAGTGAGAGTCAAATGGTAAATCTGAGACTGCATTTAAAGCATCTGTATCTGGGAAGCAAAAGTATGATCCGAGATAAATTTCATCTAGGGTTTCCAGATATGAAAGAGAAATGAGAGAGATGGAAGAACATGAAAGATAGTTGGATGAGCTTAAAGCACTTATTGCTCAGAGATTGTCTAAGGGAGCCAGTAAGTATGTAGGTGTCCTGAAATAATGTCAAAGTATGATAGGCATGATATAAATGATAAGCATGATAGATATGAGAAACATGATAAGTATGATAATCCCTATAAGCCTATCTGGAAGTACAAATATTAGAAGAAATTTTATTATGTTGCTGATGAAGGTGTGACAAATGAAGAGTCTGAGAATGGGAATTCAGAAGATGAATTTGTATTTATTGGTATCAAGGAAGATAATCAGGTACCAGTAAATTCTACAAGTTGCATTATTGAGGAGAAAGCTTTGGCTGCAAAGATTGAAGATAAAGATGAATGGATAATTGACAACAGTTGTTCACTGTTGGACATTACTACTGCTAGGATATGTTGTTGTCATTGATGTCAACATATTCCTATGATTTATTGCTTTGATGATTGCATATTGGTTTATTGTGATCATATTTTGGTGTATTTATGGAGTATTTCTAGTGTCATTATATTCTTCTCTATTGGTTTTGGTGATCCAGGAAGCTTAATTGATCATATCATATGATCTAGTTTGCAGTTTGTTTTTCTGATCAGTACTTTGCAGAGTTCAGTATTTCCTCTGGTATATTCCAGTGTGATCAGATCTTGTGTTAAGTTTTTGGGAGATTTTTTGGGACGGTCTTGTGTATCTTCATTTCAGATGGTTCATGATTTTCTACTCTACAAATTATCTTTCTTCATGACAATTGTTGTTGTTTGAGTATTGTTGAGTTTCTGATGTTGATTGATGAAGATCTGATAAGTGGTGTTGGTATAGTTGTTACTGATGATTCTAATGTGATTTTTTGTGTTTCCTAATTGTGCCCTACCTTTTTTGATGATTTGCATTGATCATTGTGCAATTTCTTGGTGATTTTGCTGAACCGATGATGTTCTTCGTGTTATATGCTTTTCTTGGTGGTGTAGCATGTTGCAGTCTATCTTGGTGTAATTATCGGTAGTGATGAGTGTTTGGATATTTGAATTAGGTCTATGTTATATCATGTATATTATTATATTGGTCTGGTGGTCAATCTTTATATTGTGTAACATAAGTTTGTAATTATGAGTTGAGGGTTTAGCCGACCTTGCTGTCAAGGTTGATGATTTGTATAAATAGGTGGTATAGTCATGTAATTTAGGTATCAATGTCATGTTTGCATTATCAGAGAGTGGTGTATGTGCGAAAAAGTGATTCATCCTTGGGAATTGTGATTAAGTAGAGATTGGTGTTGTAGATAAGACAAATATGCTTAACTAGAACTATCATAAGGCATTTGCAGATGCTATTATTGTAGTTCATTTCTTTCGGATTATTGTCCGAATATTTTGTAAGTCAGCGAGACTTTCCTAAGGGTTGTAGCCTTTCCAGTTATTGTATCTTGAGTTGTAAGCTCTAGGAAGTGTGCCTGAATGCTAGTGTATTCCCCATTGTAATATTTTCACATACTACTGTAGAGTATCATCTTATTGTGGGTAGGTTCCCACCGTGGTTTTTCCCTTAACAGATATTTTCACGTCAAAATCTTGGTGTTGTGTGTTGTCCTATCAATTTGCTTATAATTGTTGTTACTGCAGTTTATCAAATTTGCATTTCTAGTTAAGTTTGTTGATTCGTTGAAAACTGATAGACGCCCCTCTTAGTTTTCCTTCATTGTTGTTCCCAAAAATTGGTATCAGAGCTAGATCCTCTGGAAGAAGCTTAACCGCTTGAGGAGATCCAAAATGGAAACTTGAAGTGGAAGTGTTATCTTTAAGAAGCAAAGTTTGAGATTTGATAGAAGTAACTATGTTATATGGAATAACCGGATGGAGGTGAACTTGAGATGTCTTGAAGAAGATTACTAGAAGATTACAAAGAATGCCTATTCTATTCCTCCAAATGGAGTGGTTACTCCTAATGAGATCAAGGAAGCTAAAAATAACATGGGAGATAAGGAAGCATTGTTGAGTGCCTTGACTGATTCAAAGATGACTAATGTAGTGGGACTTCATACTGCACATGAGATCTAGGATAAGCTTGAGACCTTGTATGAAGGAGATAAATAAGTCAAAGTTTCTAAGTTGCAGAGTTTGAAAGGGAAGTATGATATATTGAGGATGGGGGAAGATGAGAACATAAATTCCTTTATGGCTAAGGTGAATGAACTTGTCCTAGGTACCAGATGTTCCAGTGGAACCCTTGAAGAAGATGGAATTGTTGCTAAGGTGCTGAGATCATTGCCTCCTTCTTACAAGCATAAGGTAGTTGTTATTGATGAGATCTAGAGTGTATCTATTGTGACAAGAGATATGCTAGTTGGAAAGATTGTTGTATTTGAACTGAGAGAATTTGGTGAATCGCATGGAAAGTCTGAGATAGGATTTAGAGCATTTGTATCTAGAAAGAAGATGTATGACCTTTAAGAATGTAGAATATCTAGATATGAAAGAGAGAGAAGAGAGATGGAAGAGCAAGAAAGATAATTGGAAGAGTTTGAGACATTGATTGCCCCAAGATTGCCTAAGGGAGTTGGTAAGTATGATGGAAAATTGCCTTTGAAATTTTTCTCTTGCAATAAGATAGGACATTTTGCTTCTAGGTGCCCAGAGAGAATTTCTAAATATGATAGGCATGATAAACTTGATAAGAATGATAGGAATGATAGATATGAGAAGCATGAAAAGTATGATAAGCCTTACAAGCCTAACCAAAATCATAAGCATCAGAAGAACTGTTATTATGATGATGATGAAGGTGTTATAGATGAAGAATTAGAAGGAGATGAAGTTGTGTTTATTGCTATTAAAGAAGATGGACCGGTACCTGTTGATTCCACAAGATGCACTACTGAGGTGAAAGCTTTGGCTGTTAAAGTTGAAGAGAAAGATGAATGGGTAATTGACAACATTTGTTCACATCATATGACCGGTGATTAAAAAAATTGTGAATATGGAAAGGTATGATGGTGGAATAGTAAGATTTGGAGATGACAAAGCCTGTGTGATATGTGGTAGAGCTTCCATTTCCTTTGATGGTAAGAATAACACTGATGATGTCTTGTATGTTAAAGGTTTGAAATATAATATTTTAAGTGTTGGATAGATGGTTGATAAAGGTTTTGATTTACAATTTAAAAAAGGAAAATACACGATCCTAAATGCATATGGTATAGAGATTGCATCAGGAACTAAAACTGGAGGTAATATCTTTCATTTGAATGTTGGTTAGAAAATTTGTTTGACTGCTTAGATTGATGAAAGTTGGTTGTGGCATAGGAGAATGTGTCATGTTAATTTTTTGTCAATGATTAAGATTAGTTCTACTCAAGCTATTAGAGATTTTCCTAAAATTGTTAAGCCTGCTAATCTGATATGTAAGGAGTGTCAAATGGGTAAGCAAACAAGAATTTATTTCAAGAGTAAACAATATACATCTGATGGATTTCTAGATCTTGTGTATACTAACCCGTGGACCTACAAATGTTAGAAGTCTGTGGGGTGACAAATATTTTATGTTGTTGATTGATGATTATTCTAGAATGATGTGGGTTGTCTTTTTGAAGGAGAAATCAAAAGCATTAGATAAATTGAAGATATTCAAAGAAAAGGTTGAGACTGAGACATGATTGAAGGTGAAATTTATGAGATCTGACACAGAAGGAGAATTTTGTTCTAGTGAGTTTGATTCATTCTATGAGAAGCATGGGATTATAAGACAGTTATCTTATCCTAGAACCCCACTATAGAATGGGGTTGTTGACAGGAAGAATAGGATTGTCTTGGATACTGCAAGGGCTATGTTGATTGAAGGGAATGTTTCAAAGATCTATTGGAGAGAATTTATTAGCACTATTGTTTACACATTCAACCGAGTTCATATAAAATGTGACACCACTAAGACTCCTTATGAGCTATCATTTTGTCATGTTCCTAATATATGATATTTCATAATTTTTGGTAGCAAGTGTTATATCAAGAGAGATGAGGATATAGAAAAGTTTGATGCAAGAAATGATGAAGGAATTTTTGTGGGATATTCAACAAAGAGCTAAGCCTATCGGTGCTACAATAAGAGACTAAGAAAGATAGTGAAAAGTGCAAATGTGAAGGTTGATGAGAACTATTGAAAAGAAATCAGAGCATGTGGATATGATGATGGTCAGTATATTGTTCTAACACCTATACCGATTGAAGAATTGAAGCAGAGTGATCCAATCGAAGTTGTTAATCCAAATGTTGTTGCCAGTGGAGAGGTGTAGGAACCTAAAAGTCAGAATAACCGGAAGACCTTGAGGTATGTAAGATTGAATCATTTTAAAAATAAGAATATTGGTGATAAAAATAAAGGCGAGATGACTAGAAGAAGGCTAGTTGTTGAAGAGGTATGTTTGATTTCCAAAATTGAATCTAAAGATGTTGTTGAAGCTTGCAAAGATAAAAATTGGATAAGAGTTATAGAAGAAGAATTAGATTAGATTGAAAAGAACGACACATGGGAGCTTGTGCCTAGACCTAAAGATAAGAATGTGATTGGTACTAAATGGGTATTCAGGAACAAATTGAATGAAGTTGGTGAAGTTGTCAGAAACAAAGCAAGACTGGTATGCAAAGGATATTCATAGAAGGAATGAATTGATTATGAGGAGACTTTTTCTCTGGTAGCTAGACTTGAAGTTGTTAGATTGTTGCTTGCATATGTTGCCTATAAAGATTTCAAGGAATATTAGATGGATGTCAAGTTAGCCTTTCTGAATGGTGATCTTGACCTTTAGAAGTTTACATTGAGCAACCTGATGGATTTTTATTATCAGATGATGGAGACATGGTATGCAAACTGGAGAAAGCTCTTCTTGGATCGAAACAAGCCCCTAAAGCCTAGTATGCTAGATTGGATAAGTATTTGCTGAAATTGGGATTTAATAAAAGTACTGTTGATAGTAATCTGTGTTTCAAGATTGAGAATGATAACATCTTAATTGTTGAAGTTTTTGTTGATAATATTATCTTTGGAGGAGATGATAACTTGAGTATGAATTTTGTTGATGATATACAAAAATAATTTGAGATGTCTATGATAGGAGGGATACAAATTTACTTAGGTTTGCAAATTTCACAGATTGGAAATATTATTTTATATCTCAAACTAAGTATGTGAAGGAATTATTGAAGTTTGGGTTAGATGACCCCAAACCGGTCGGAATTCCTATGGTGACTAGCTGCAAATTGTCTAAAGATGATGAATCTCCGATTTAGCTAATCAATCTTTCTATAGATCTATGGTTGTTGGATTGCTATATCTTACTCATACTAGACCAAACATTATGAATGTTGTGCACATGGCTTCTAGATATCAAGATGATCCGAAAGAGAGCCATGTCACTGATGTAAATAGGATATTCAGATACTTGAAAGGGACTGTGGATTATGGTTTGTGGTATCCGAGGAATGATGATTTCATATTGTGTACTTACACTGATGCTGATTGGGCTAGTGATGTTGATGATCAAAAGAGTACCTCCAGTGGCGATTTCCTTTTGGGTAAGAAATTTGTTTCTTTGGAAAGAAACAAGATTAAATGTCCTTATCTATTTCTGAAGCTGAGTACATTGTTGCTACTAGTAATTGTACTTAGGTAGTTTGGATGAAGTGAATGCTGAAGGATATTAGAGTTATCTATGATGAGCCTAGTATCATATATTGTGATAATTCTAGTACTATTAATATGTCAAAGAAATTGATGCAACATTAAAAGACTAAACATGTATCAATCAAATATCATTTCTCAAGGGAAAAAGTCAGTGAAGAGGAAGTGAAGTTGGAATATGTATCTACAAAGGAATAGATTGCTAATATTTTTACTAAGCCTTTGCCTACAGATACATTTATCTACTTGAGAGACAAGTTAGGGGTATCTGCCCCTCCTAATGAGAACTAGATTTATCGAGTTCCATCAATCCAGTGGAATTCATAGTCTTATCTTTTTATCTAGATTGATGACTTGGTGCTGGTCCTTTGGTCGAGTAGTCTATTGATTTGTTTATCTAAGAGAGAGAGTGAGTTTGGTTTTCTGTTTTGAGATCTTTGGCATTGTTGTCAATTTGCTTGATCTTAGGGGGAGTTTGTTGGAGATATTTTATTTCTTTGTAGTGATTGTTTTTCGCATTCATATTGAAATGCCCATACCCTAGGCAGACTTGTAAAACCCGTTTGACCTTGATTGACGTCCTATGTGGCATTCTTGAAAGGTAGGTTAACCATGGTGAAATGTGTAGTTTAGATAATATAAATAACTGTGCATACTTATTATTGTGCTTTTGCATCGATTTTCGTGTAAATGTAATTGTTCCTAACCCTTGTGATAAATCTTGAGCTAACGCCTTCATTGAATATGTATATGTATATGCATGCTTGTATGAATTCATGGGTGCAGGAGATTGCAGGTACAACACCGCTTAGGGCAAGGTTCATCTCCTTTGGGATTGCAAGTTGAGTATGCCTCCTTCATCTTTAGAATTCGGATTTGGTGGTCATATAACTCTCGTCTTGCCTTAGCCATGGTTAGGTGAGCATCATGTGTGGATTCGTGGGACTTGCATTTTATTGGGACGCGTGTCGAGAGATTTGGAGGACTTCCTCGATTTGCATGCCTTGCGCGAGGTAAGTGGAGTTTGTTATCCTAAGTATTAAATTCAATTTAATGAGTAAACATACACATTAGTGATATAGAAATTTAAATAGGTAGTTTCTTTATACGATTAATCGTTAATTTAAAGGGATTGCTCTAATTATTATTGTGGCAAGCTTAAGGTATTTAACTTGGGTTAGTGTGCTCATTTATGCATTTGTAACATTTACGCATTTGTAGTTGAGAAATTAGAATAAATAAGACTCTTGCATTAGATTAGTCGTTTATTTAAAAATGTCACTTTATTATGTTATAGCGAGTTAATTTAATAGCTAATTTTAAAATAATGAATTTAATGAGTTATGCGTTTTTGGAAAGGAAAAATCTAAAGTCATTTGGGAGATAGAAATAAATTACTCATTTTCGCATTTTGGAAGAAAAAGGGTAAATTATTATTATTCAAAAGAAATTATTCCTTTTTTTACTCGTATAGTTGATATAGTATAAAAGGATTGATTTTTAGAAAATTAAATTAACCAAAACGCCTTACCCGGTCAATAGTTTCGAAATAAGAAGTAGGCTTAAAATTTATATTGAGAAATTAAAATTTAAAAAAAGCAATAAGAAATAGAAGCATTTTAATTTTGATAAGGAAAGCGAATAAGATGTATTAAATAATGTAAATGAATGACTTCCATTTTCATTTTCATCCATTTTATTTTAAAAATAAATGCCTAATTTCGAAATTGAAAATTAGGGCAAAATTAGGGTTTCTCATTTTTAAACTAGTTGGGAAATGTTTTTGGGGGTTCTTTGGCTTTTGGTCATTTTTTTGGAAAAACATGGTTTTTGGAAGAGAAATTGGGGATTTTGGACAAGGAAGGAGTTTTAGAGCAGCAGATTTGGGAGCTCCTCTTCTTCATCAAAACTCTTCCCGGAATGCATTTGGAGGTAGGATTCGAATCTACCTTTTTATTTCATGATTGCGTTTTAAAAAAAAAAAAAAAAGGAGAGATATTATCCATGGATGTTTGGTTTGAAGGATAGATTCAGTTTTCTTTTCTTTACAAGTTTGGTTGTTTTTGAAACAAATTCTTATTCTTGCAAGTTTGGTTGTTTTTGAAACAAATTTTTATTCTTGATAGATTTGGTGGCTTAAAACCTGATGTGGAGATGTTTGTTCCATAATGGAGTGTTTGGGTAAATCTGGAAATTCATTTTATGACTGTAAAAATGGGGGTTTTTCTACATTTTCGTTTTGGGTGTTTTGTTCATGTTTATTCAACAAAAAAAAATAGTTCCCCAGTTGGTTGTTTATTATGAGAAATCTGGAAAACATATGGGTTATGAATCTCTTTCAAAATGGGAGATTGCTGGGATGTGAGTTTCTTTCAAAAAAATAATATACAAAATCAAGGAGGTTGCTGGAAAATATCTTAAAACAATGTCTGTATGCCTGTGTGATATGCATTTGAGGATTTGTTATTGTTTCTTTTTATCTATTTCTTTTTACAAATCTGTGTGTTGAAAACTATAAAAAAAAAATAATAAATAAAATAAAACACAAAAAAAATTCATTACCTTGCCTCTCGCAGCAGGTAGCTACTGCTACTAGTTGGTAGGCAGCGCTACCACTGGTAGCGATCTGCTACCAAATGGTAGCAGTGCTACCTGAGGTAGCAGCCTGCTACCATTGGGTAGCAGCGCTACCAAAAGGTAGAAGGGGCTGCCAAGGGGAGGCCCACGCGGTTGTCCATGTGGGTTCCTTCCCTCTTTTTTTGCAAATTAAAAAAAAAACAGGTTTGTTGTATTTAATTTTTAATTATTTTTTTTATTATTTTATATAATCTTTTTAAAAAAGGAAAGAAAGATATATGTATGTAATATATAAAAAAAAAAGGGGAAGAATTCTGATTATTAATCGAATTTAAAATTAGTATTAGGGATTTAAATCTAGTCTCCTAGATATTATGAAATTTTAAATTCAGCTCATATCTTATTTAATTTCAAATTAGCACATAATATATTTGGATTTTAGAGAATCAATGCTTAGAAAATCCATACTCTAATACAAGGTTTTAATTTCATACTGGTTACACCATAATCGAGTTAATATTTATTATTAACATGGACTAAATAGTAATGGTGGACTAATACGAATTTTTAAATAAAAGTTAAATTAGCAAATCCGTAAACTTGATCGACATTAATGGTTAGACAGATATGGTAAACGAATATCACTACCCGATAATGCCTATGTAGGTTTAAATTTCTATAATAGAATTTGGTTATGTAATGGCAAGACTTGTTATGATAGTGGTTGGTTATAAGTCGGTCAAGCCCCTAGTTAGGCTACCGTCAAGCAATAGAATCTAGGTTTGTTGTTTTCTTTTGGTTATAAATCAATTTGACCCGCTTTTAAAAGGGATCACTATGTAATAATCCATCGAGGTAGATGTTGAATAGTGTATGTGTTCGCCTAAAGGGCAGAGTTGTAAAGACATGTAAATATGTAACCTTAACTATATTAAATGCCAGAGGGGTCTTGCAGTTGAGCAGACCCGGAGATGTAGCCCTTTAGGGGTGAACTCCGAGATCATATCTGTGTTATGCGAAGTTTTTAGCTTACTTTGTTTTATTCTTTAAGTTATCATGTATGGTTGTTATCTGGTATAAGCATATGATGGAAAATTAACGAATTTAAATCAAATGCACAAAGTCAGACATCTTGAGGAACGTAGTAAATCAGATTTATAAAACATTGTAAATTAGGATTATGGCAAAGTATTTAAAATATGTTAGTTTAAATTGTAATAGTGGAAAGAATCTTGCTAGAATACTTCATTGGATTAATTTGTTAATAAGCATGTTAATGGAATGAATGTAAAAGGGAAACAAAGTTAAAATTTATGTCACAATTCCTAGATTGAAATCTAAAGGATGCACATCATATAAATATCTACTTTTTTTTTACCTTAGTAAATGAATCATGCCATGTTAATTATGTTTCATTACACTGGACGAATTTGTTAAGTTATTTCACGCTTTAATCTTAACAATAATCCTCACCAGATTAATTTGATAATCGTGTGGACTCCACTAGGTATTCATGTTGTGCATTGGATGAAATTTATTTAGTTATTTCATGTATTAATCTTAAAAATAATCCTCACCAGATTAAATTGATAATTGTGTGGACTCAGCTAGATATCCATATTTTAATCCTTAATAAAAGAATCCCTTATGGTTGCTAAAATGGAACTAAAAAAAGGGAAGTTTTGGTATAGTTGTTTAAATCTTAATCTTAATAAATGTACCTTCTCATATTAACTTCATATAACCAAAAAGAGTAATATGCAATAAGATAATTGTATTTTAATCCTAATAGAAGAATGTCACTATGATCATATTATTCAAATCTTGAAATGATGAATGTCATCTAGTTAACGATACTTTAATTTAAAGGATGCTCTCGTGTGCCCTAATGCATATCCATCTTAATGAAGTTAGCCCATTTATTTGCATTATTAAAACTTCAAATGAATTCTATGGCTACTCACATTATACCTTTCATAAAATAACTTCAACTCATTAGTTGGCTATGCATGAAATCAAATGAAGGGACCTCACTCTATTAGTTGTAGTTAATCCTTAAGGAACGAACTTTTCTTATTAACCATACTTTTTAATATTTAAGAAAGCTATCAAATGTGGGTGAATATTTTAAAATCAAAAGAAGGAATCCTCGTTTTATTAATCGTAGTTTAAACCTAAATGAATGAAACTCATTAGGCATATTTTTAAACATTAAAGGATGAAACCAATTGTGAATGGATACCTCAAACCCAATGAACGAACTTTGTTATATTTAAAACGTTTGAACCTATTGGGAGGCCTCCTAATGAAATTATGAATTAAAGTGCATTGGGTAATTAACCTCTCGATGGCCTCCTAACCAACCAAGGTAAATGAACGCTTCCTAAAGTTATAAGGTGTCAAACCATTGAGCACATATTTAATCAAGATCTATGCATTATCTCATAATTTAAATATCCAGTTTAATGGATCTAATGACGCAAGTTGAGTTAGGTGTGAGGTTATGTAATCGCGTTGGGAAACTCCTTAGGATCGTTTTATCCTTCCGCTATGATATCTAAGTTGTCAGATAACTCCAATGTATCTTAATGTTGTGTCTAATTATGAACTGAGTTAACTTCAAACTATCTTAATGTTGTAACTTTTCATTAACGCTCTTAATTATTATTTAAAAAAAAAAAATTTACACTCTATTTGAGTGTTTTTAACTTAAACCCTTAGGGGTTTCCTGGCGGGGCATTACACATATGTTGCCATCAATGCCAAAGGGGGAGGTTGTTAGACATTGCTACTGCTAGAATATATTGTTGTCGTTGATGTCAACATATTCCTGTGATTTATTTCTCTGGTGATTGTAGATTGGTTTATTGGGATCATGGTTTGGCATATGGAGCATTTCTAGTGTCATTATAATCTTGTATGTTGGTTTTGGTGATCTGTGAAGCTTAATTTATCATAGCATATGATTTGGTTTGCAGTTTGTTTTTCTGATCAATGCTTTGCAGAGTTCATAATTTCCTCTAGTATATTCTGGTATGATCAGATCTTGAGTTTAGTTTTTGGGAGATTGTTTGGGATGGTATTTTGTATCTTTATTTCATATGGTTCATGATTTCGTGCTCCGCAAATTATCTTTCATCATGAAAGTTGTTGATGTTTGAATATTCACGAGTTTCTGATGTTGATCGATAAAGATTTGATAAGTGGTGTTGGTACAGTTGTTACTAATGATTCTAATGTGCTTTTCGGTGTTTCCTAATTGTGCCCTACTTGTTTTGATGATCCATATTAATTGTTGTGCGAGTTCTTGGTGATTTTGCTGAACCTATGATGTTCTTCGTGTTATGCGGTTTTCTTGGTGGTGTAGTGTGTCGCAGTTGATCTTGGCATAATTATCAGTGATAATGAGTGTTTGGATATTTGAATTAGGTCCATGTTATTTCATGTATATCATTATATTGGTCCAATGGTTGATATTTGTATCATGTAATGTAATTTTGTAATTATGAGTTGAGGGGTTAGTCAACCTTGCTGTCAAGGTTGATGATTTGTATAAATAGGTGGTATAATCATGTAATGTAGGTATCAAGGTTGTGTTTGCATTATCAGAGAGTGGTGTATGTGAGAACAAGTGATTCATCATTGGGAATTTTGATTGAGCAGAGATTCATGTTGCAGAGTCGACAAATGCGCTTAACTGATACTATCATCAGGCATTTGCAAATGCTATTATTGCAGTTCATTTATTTCAGATTGTTGTTCAAACATTTTGTAAGTTAGTGAGACTTCTTTGTAAGTCAATGAAACTTCCTTGAGGGTTGTATCCTTTCAAGTTATTGTATCTTGAGTTGTAAGCTCTAGGCAGTGTGCTTGAATGCTGGTGCACTCCCCATTATAATATTTTCACATACTGTTGTAGAGTATCATCTAATTGTTGGTAGGTTCCCACTATGGGTTTTCCCTTAACAGGGTTTTCCACGTCAAAATCTTGGTGTTGTGTGTTGTGCTATCAATTTTCTTATCTTTGTTGTTGTTGTAGTTTATTAGATTTGCATTTGTGGTTAAGTTTGTTGACCCGGTGAAAACTAATTCACCTCCCCTCTCATTTTTTGTTGATTGTTGTTTCCAATAGTTCACATCATATAAAAGGTGCTAGAAGTGAATTTGTGAATATGGAGAAGTATGATGGTGGTATAGTAAGATTTGGAGATGATAAAGCTTGTGTAATTGGGAAAGCAAACAAAAATTTCATTCAAAAGTAAGTTGTATACATCTAATGGATTATTAGATCTTGTACATATTGATTTGTGTGGTCCTACAAGAGTGAGAAGTATGCAGGGTGATAGGTATTTCATGTTGTTGATTTATGACTCCTCCAGAATTATGTGGGTTACCTTTCTAAGGGAGAAATCAGAAGCACTGGAGAAATTCTAGATATTGAAAGTTAAGGTGGAGACAAAGACGGGATTGAAGGTGAAATGTTTGAGATCTGATAGAGGAGAAGAATTCACATCTAGTGAGTTTGATTCATTTTGTAAAATGCATGGAATTAGAAGATAGTTATCTACTCTTAGAACCCCTTAGCAGAATGGAGTTTTTGAAAGGAAGAACAAAACTATTTTGGATGGTGCTAGGATTATGTTGATTGAAGGGAATGTTTTGTGGACCTTTTGGAGAGAATTTGTTAGCATTGTTGTATACACATTCAACCAGGTGCATATAAAAGGTGACTCCAATAAGACTCCCTATTAGTTATGATTTGGTCATGTTCCTACAGTTAGATATTTTAGAGTTTTTGGAAGCAAATGTTATATCAAAAGAGATGAGGATATAGGAAAGTTTGATGCAAGATGTGATGAAGGAATCTTCTTGGGTTATTCCATTAAGAGAAAGGCCTACCGGGTTATTATTCTTAGGATTGCAAATTACATAGATTGATAAAGGCATTTTCATTTCTCAATCTAAGTATGTGAAGGAATTTCTGAAGAAGTTTGGGTTAGATGATTCCAAACATGTTGGAACTCTTATGGTGACTAGATGCAAGCTGTCTAAGCATGATGAATCTCAGAAAGTTAATCAGACCTTGTATAGATACATGGTTGTTGGATTGCTATACTTGACCTAGACTAGATGAGATATTATGCATGTTGTTTGTCTTTGTGCAAGATTTCAAGTTGATCCTAAATAAAGTCATGTTACTGATGTGAAGAGGATTTTCAAGTACTTGAAGGAGATAGTTGACTATGGTTTGTGGTATTCGAAGAATAATGATTTCATGTTATGTGCTTATATTGATGTTGATTGGAGAGGTGATGTTGATGACCAGTAGAGTACCTCTGATGGAGCATTCTTTTTGGGCAAGAAGTTGGTTTCTTGGATGAGTAAGAAGGAAGATGCTATTTCTCTATCTACTATAGAAGCTGAATACATTGCTACTTCTAGTAGTTGTACTCGGGTAGTTTGGATAAAGAAGATGTTAAAGGAAATTAGATTTATTTATGATGAGCCTACTATTATATATTATGATAATTCAAGTGCTATTAATATTACTAAGAATTTAGTACTACATTCTAAAACAAATCATATATCAATTAAGTATCATTTCTTGAGGCATAAACTCAGTGAGGAAGAAGTCAAATTGGAATATATATCTACAAAGGATCAGATTGCAGATATTTTCACTAAGCCTTTGCTTGCAGATATATTTGAATATCTGAAAGATAAGTTAGAGGTTTATGCCCCTCTTGATGAGAGCTAGATGCATTGAGATGCATCAATACGGTGGACTTCATAGTCATATCTTCTTATCTGGATTAATGAGCAGGTGTTGCTACTCAGATGGAGTAGTCAGTGTGCGAGTTTTTTCTAAGGGGGAGAGAATAATGATTTGTATGTGTCTTTGGCATTGTTGTCAAAGGGGGAGAGAATCATATGAAAAACAACCTTATCTTGGAAGCTTTGTGTGCATGATCTCAAGGGGAGATTGCTAGTGTTGATTTATTTCTTTGCATTGATTGTTTTTTACATCTATATGTTGCCATCAATGCCAAAGGTGGAGATTGTTGGGTATTGTTGCTGCTAGGATATGTTTTTGTTATTGATGTCAACATATTTTTATGTCCTTACGTTCTATTGATTGCAGAGAGTTGGTTTGGTTATTTCAGTTGCTGATGTGCCTATACAGATTTGTGATTTTAGTAATGGAGTATCTATACTTGATTCAGTGTTGGTTTCATGATGCTATGAGCTGATTTGATCGAGTTATGGATTCCAGTATGAAGATTGATTTTTCAATGTTCAACATTGTAGTGTTCTGGTATTTGATTCGTTGTTCTTCAGAATGATTATATCCTAAGTTACAGATTTTGGAGAGTGTTTGGGATGTTCGTGTATATCTGTAATTCAGATGGTTCACAATTTGGTGCTTTGCAAGTTATCTTTCTAACCCCAGTTGCTTTTGTTGAAGTGTTCTTGAGTATCAGCGTGTTGATCGATGAAGATTTGATTAAGTGGTGTTGGTGTAGCTAATGAATACTAAGAGGGGGGGGTGAAATAGTGTACCCAAAAATATTGAACTTAAACACTTGAGTAGTTTAGCAGTAAACCGATATAACAGTTTTACTAACAAACTGGTTAACATAAATGCAAACCAAATAGAAAATAAGGCATTCACCCACAGAAGCGCAATCACCATAACACAAGAGATTTTGACGTGGAAACCCAAATGGGAAAAACCACGATGAGATGAAACTCAAAAGTAACTATATGCAGAATAGTAACCAGACCGGTTAAGGTCATATAATGTTCTTTACCAGAACAGATCCTGTTAGGAGATAAGTCTGATTAAATACTACCTTGTGAGAGGATTTCAGATCCACGGTTGTGAACCAACTTGTTAGAGGATTTATAAAGGCTTTGTCAGGCCTACCTGGTTAAGGGTTATAGACTTGTCGAAGATGTAAGTGTAGACACCTAAAATTGTCATGTCTAATTAAATAAATATCTTTATTTATTTAATTATTTTAGCCTAATTCTTCTATTAATTAAATAAATTTTTATTTATTTAATTAATTCATTTATCCTCTTCTAGCCTTATTTCTCATTTAAATAAATACATTTATTTATTTAAATTATCCTTTTCCTAAATTAAATAAATATCTTATTTATTTAATTAATCCCACTTCTTCTATTAATTAAATAAATCTTTATTTATTTAATTAATTCATTAACCTTTTCTACCCATGACACATGTCATTCATCTCTTAATTCATACACTCCCTACCCCTTTAATTCATGTGCTTCCTTCATTATCAAACCCCCCCGTTGACTACTTGACTACACTACGCTTTTGAACATAGGCAATCCTACTTGCAACCACATTTCCGTTCTTTGTTGAGCTCTTGTGCACACATAAAATCTGAGAGCAAATATATCAAGCAAGATCAATGGAGATAGGAAGAATGGAGATCCAAACCCTATTGGACATGTGATGGTATAATCTTTGTGATTTCATTTGATTTGCATTGTCTTAGGTAATCTTCATATGTTATGGTGGATCTTTGTTGTTGTTAGGCTAGGGTTTTGTGGTTGAATTCATTTAGTCTTTCAACATTGTTGTTATCCATTTTCACCATATACATTTTTGCACGCCTAGTGGGACATGTATTTTTGTTAGATCTTTGTTTTTTGCAGATTTTTCTAACCCTATATTGTTGTTTTGTAAAACAATTTGGAGAATAACCTTGTGCAGCTAGGGTTTTGGACACAAAATCAGGATCTTGGAGAGATTTGATCATATCTCACAAATGGCTTGGAAATTTTGCACCAAATGTTTTTTTCAAGTTGAAGAAAGTATCAAGAGCTCTCAATCCAAAATTCAGAATTTTTGGAGCACATTTTCATGTTCTATGAATTTTTTATGATTTTTCATAAAAAATTAATTTTGAGAGAAAATGAGAGAAGTTTTTGGATTTTCTTACATTTTTGGAAATCTCTCATAATTATACACAGGATCTGTTCTTTGTGATTTTAATTTTGATGCAAAATATTTCCTTAAAAATTGGATCTTTAAAAAATAGGGTTTTTTCCTTATTTTGATTAGATCTCACAAACAGATTTAAATTTTGGCATAATATTTTTTGTACGGGTCAAGAAAAGTATCAGAAGGATCTAATAAAAATTTTAGATTTTTTGGATCACTTTTTAAATTTATATGAATTTTTTATGATTTTTCATAAAAAAATAATTTTGAGAGAAAATTAGCAAATTTTTTATATTTTCTTACATTTTTGGAAATATCTTAGAATTATACACAGGATCTGTTCTTTGGGATTTTAAATTTGATGCAAAATCATTCCTCAAAAATTAGATCTTTGAAAATTAGGGTTTTGCATTATTTTACTCGTGTCTCACAAACTGCTTAGATTTGTTGCAGAAATTTTTTTATGCAAGTTTGGAAGACCATCAAGACTCTCCAGTAAAAATTTCAGATTTTTTGGATCGATTTTGTATTTTATATGAATTTTTTATGATTTTTTATAAAAAATTAAATTTTGGAGCAAATTAGCAAATTTTTTGGATTTTCTTACATTTCTAGAAATCTCTTAAAATTTTACAATTGATATTTTTTTATGATGAATCAAATCTTTGAATTGGTCAGCAAAATGCATTGTTGAAGGCCCCTATTTCACAAAGTCTTTTGGATCTAAAAATTTACCTAACTTGTGTGCTTGCAGGAAGGGGTGATTATTTCAAACAATCCAAACTACTAATAAATCTTTGTTGTAGGTCCTTGGCAAGGGTTTTTGGATTTTTATTGTGTGTCTTGTTTTCATAGATTAGCAAACACTACTAAAATTGAACCAGTGTCCTTTGTGTCTTGGGCAATAGGCTCTTTTTGTTTAATCTTTAGAGGGCATGTCTTCCTGTGTGGTCATTAGGACTACTAGTGAGAAGAGAATTACCCAAGTGGTAGCGAGGAAAACCCACCTCTTCCAAACCATTATAAACAACTGTATTCATGGTGAAAACTATGGATAACGTGTGCTGATTAGTTCATACCGACACTATGTCTCCCCATAAACCCGTTTGATCAAATTTATTTGATCAGTTGTAGGGCGTAACCCCTACCGACTGGGAGCCTTCTATATTTACAGAGTTGAAAGTGTTGCATGTATGGCCACACGAATGGATGCCCTTACTAGCACCTTTTTGTTTTAGAAGCCAAAATCCTTCTAGTTGTTGAGGCAGGAGGTCGGACCTCTGGTAGCGGCCCACACACATACAGTTCTTAGTAGAGATACAAAGTTCACCACGGGGAGTTTTCGTGGGAACTGATACTTGGTTGACCCGAGAAGTGAGTACCGAGGGTGGAGCCAGTGAGGTCAAGCATCTAAGTATCCGCTCTGAATAGCGTAGCCTCAGGGGTAAAACCTCATGTGGGATCAACAACTATTGTCTTGGCCAGCCATAAGAATTGTGCTTGACTTATTTTAAACATTCAAAACATTCAAGACCAAACAACAAAACATTGTGTCTTTTGTGTCTTCAAGTGTATGCAAAACATTTTTACATCAAACAACACACTTTCTTGGAGTCATTTTGAGTCTAAACACTTGCAAACATTGAGTCCTCATCAACATTGTGTCCTCTTGTCATGAAAAATAGTCAAACATTCAGATTTGGTCACAACCAACAACTTCACAAATTGGAAAAATTTTACAGTCCAACAAACAAAAGCAATCAGTTTCGGAATTCTTGAGCTTCCTAAGTTGTTTCTCTAGGTTTTCATCTAGCATTCAACTTGTCTTTGGGTCTCACAAAGTCCATCATTGCTTTACATCTTGCATTAAATTTACATTTGTCTAAACTTGAGTCAAAAGGTCACTTGCTTGTCCTCATCATACTTTGTCAACACAGTACATATAACAATATTTTTCTAAGTGGTCCCTCATCAAGGTCTATCACCTTTGGGTCTCATTTGGTCTTACTTAGAGTCAAGGTCAACTTAACTCATCAAGAGAAACTATCCTCTCTTTGGAAGTCACACCTACTCTACTACATACATACTTGGTCTTACACTTTGGACATTGCAAGTACACCTTAGATTCATTTACATTCCATCCAACTCTTGGTCTTCCATACTTTTTCCATTTTCATCTAGTCTCACACATCTCGGTCAATACCTAGTTCATAGTTGAAACCCGTCTTCAAAAATCTAGGAGAGAAACTAAAGAGGCTCAAGAGTCCGCAAACATGAGTTCTTACAAGTATAACAATGATATCTTTTTCAATTCTGATCATACTACATTACCTGACATGGATGCCTATAGAAACATTCCAAATGTTGAGAACATGGACACTACAAACAACAATGATACACACAATGATGATTGTTAGAGTATTCAGGTATTTACTTGATTAATTAAACATTCTTTGTTTAATTATTTAAGTTCCCTTTATCTCTTTTACACTTAAGCTAACTTTAGGTGCATATAATTAATTATTTTAATTAATTATTATGTGCAAACCTAGGTTTTCCCTTTTTAGGGTTTCTTGACCTATTAAAGGTTGAGTTCTTTCTTTTCATTGTAAGAATCACATTACATATTTTTGTGAATATTGAGCTCTCTCTTTTTGAGCATATTCTCTATGTTTTGTATGTTCTTCAGATTTTGCTTCATTGCTTCTCCTTGTAACAGGTTATTTGGCTTGCAGAAGATCTTCAGGCTCCTGTGGGGTTGTATTTCTCAAATCCTATAATGATATGGACAACTTTTCAGTACATTTAGCAGATGTGGAAGAATCCATTATGGATCCCCATTTCAATCGATTGGTTGAGGAAATAATGAGGAGGGATAGACAATATTTCTTACAAATGATGGCACAAAGTGGAGCCAAGATAGCTCATGATTTTGACATGTCTCAAATAATAGAAAATCGACCTTTGCAACAACCTCACTCCAATATGGATCAAAGGAGGCCTAATAGTGGAGGCAATAGAAGACCACATCTTGTGCCTGAATCACCATCATCTTTGTTTCAAAAACCAGAGGTCCCACATACACATGGTCAACCATGTGATAGTCACCTTCGCAGACCATTATGGAAGTATTATGCAGAAAAATATGCTCAATCATATACCAATGCTAAGGATCAACCACCAAAGCAATTGGATATTCAAAGGCATGCTCAAAATTTGGACACAAGGAAACCCCATGTCAAATTTGGGGGCAACACACTAGAACAAACTCATGACATGCCTGTAGAGTATGGTATACATGGACAAAATAGATATTTCATTCCTCAACATGAATCTATACCAAGTGGTCCATATATGCAGCATCACTATAGACCTCAGCCATATGAACATGTGTATGATCAATATCATCCATATATGCAACATGCATCTCCTCCAATTGGTGCCTCAAGTAGGGGGTATGGTCCAAGAAGTTGATCTCCACCTAAGAGCAATTTGGAGCAACAAATTAGGGACTTACAAAAGAAAATGGAGGACATAAATACACTGAAGCCAACATACACAATGAGAGACATATATCCTTATCCATTTGACAAGAGCATTCCAATGCCTCCTTTTCCTACACACTTTGTGATGCCTAAATTTGATAAGTATAGAGGAAAAGGGGATCCTAAGGCACACATAAGATAGTTTTTCACAGCTTGCATTGAGATAGCAGCAGAAGAGACATATTTGATGAGATTATTCCCACAGAGCCTAGGCGATCAAGCTATGGAATGGTTCTCCCAACTTCCACCTAGAATTAAGTCATGGGGTGACTTAGCAGAGGCATTTATTCAATATTTCTCCTACAACATAGAGATAGACATATCAGTCACTACTTTGTGCAACACCAAGCAAAAAGATGGAGAGTCTTTTGCATCATTTTTACAAAGATGGAGGAATCTAGCCAGCAGATGCTCTTGTGAAATTCCACAAAAACAAATGTAGAGATGTTCACCCAAAATGTTAACAAAGACATTGGCTATGATCTAAGGAAAGCTTGTTTTTCCACCTTCAAGGACGTCATTGAAAAAGGCTTAGCGACAGAAAAGGTCCTAATTGAACAAGGAGTCATTAAGATATTCAAGGAAAACAAAGATGACTTTAAAGGATAAGACAAGCCAAGATTTTGGAATAAAAACAAGAACATAGTCAATGATGGTGTTGTTGATGCCAATACAGTGCAACCCAAATTCATTTTTTTGGGATCAAATCAGGTGAATACTCAAACAACTTCTAAATCATGAAGGAAGTGCACTCCATTGGGAGAACCACTTGAGTCAGTTTTCAAAAAGCTAGTGGCAAACAAGGTAATCACTATTCCAGATTTTCCTCCATATGAACCAAAGGTTAAACCAAATTGGTGGAATGATGATGAATATTGTGAATTTCATAAGAGCAAGGGTCATAAGACAGGAAATTGCCATCGACTGAAGAACATCATACAAGATCTCATTGATAGGGGTGACATTGAGATTGAAGGGCACTCATCCAATCAAGAACATGAGATGTTTAAGGAACCATTCCCAAAACATGACAAAGGAAAAGCTAAAGTCATAGATGATCGAACCAACTATACCAGAGAATCCTACAACTATGATTCAACTATCAATCACATCTCGATGGACAATTATGTCTCTACTATTATCATCAAGGATAAAAACACTGAGAATTCTACCCAAAGACCCAAGATTGTCCTAAAAGGCATTGGATCTACTTTTGAAGCTACCTCTGAATGTCATGTTACAACCCGTCGAGGTAAATTCACTTTACAAGGTGCTCCAGCTAAAAACACTACTTCCTCATCAACCAAACTTGAGTATAACCTTGTAGAACAGTTAGGGAAGACACCTGCGCTCATCTCCATACTTGGACTCTTGCGCATATCCCCTGCACATAAATCCATTCTTGACAAAATCTTGAGAGAAACTATTGTTCCTACTGATCTGAACGTGGACCAGTTTCAAGCCATGGTGGGATACCTTTCCATTCCAGACTCCCTTACATTCACAGAAGTCGATGATGCCTCTGTAAGTCAGCCACATAATGCACCATTACACATTGAAGCCTTCATACACAAA
Source organism: Cryptomeria japonica (assembly GCF_030272615.1). Lineage (NCBI taxonomy): Eukaryota > Viridiplantae > Streptophyta > Pinopsida > Cupressales > Cupressaceae > Cryptomeria > Cryptomeria japonica. The sequence goes on along the minus strand of NC_081405.1, from coordinate 636,007,774 downwards.
CATTGAATAAAATGAGTCCTGATAGATGGAGGAGCAGGTCTAAACATTTGTACATTGAGCACTATTAAATAATTGGGATATTCTGACAAAGCTATGAATTCTACAAACAAAATTACTATCAAAGCATATGATGATGAAGAGCGTTCATCCAAGGGTACAGTCACCTTACCTCTCAGAGTTGGGCCCATTACAAAGGATGTGGTTTTTTACGTCCTTGATCTAGATCTCACATACAACATACTCTTGGGATGTCCTTGGATTCATGAGATGAGTGCAGTACCATCTACATATCATCGATGTATTAAGTTTCCACACAATGGAGTTGAAGTGACCGTCAAAGTAGATCCAAATCCATTCATATATTGCAACAATCTGCAACCTCAATCAGAAATAACAATACCAGTCAATCGAGAGGCTATTCCATCTTCATCATACATGGATCCAGAATCATTAAAAGCTTATACATCCAAACAATCAGAGCTAAAAGAAAAATTCAAGATTAAAGACATGGGATGTGGTGAGTATATCTTTCATGTTGACCAACTCCCATTATCTCCTAAGGTATTCAGTCAATAGGAACAACCTAAAAACAATTTTCAATGCCAAGGAATTGGGTGTAAGCCACCTAGTGTTGTGGCTACTAAGTCCGAATGCAAATCTCCTCTAGTGGTACAAGCATCTCTTGATATCAATACTCCTAAGAGTGGTTCCATTGAGTGTATTGCCAACCCTCTTGAGAGCTCACATAGCCTTACCATTTCATCTACTCATTCCATTTTCACTCCTCTCCCAGACTTGGATCAACAAGAATTACAAAAGCCCTTACTCATTGGGGATCAAAAATCAAGCTTTGAAAAGAAAAATCTAAAAGTCAATAATAAAGAAAAGTCCTTTAGTCCAAATCAAAATCAAAAGCTATTGGACTCTACAAAAATCAAAGTCAAGGATAAGAATCCTATGAAGAAAAAAGAGCAAGAATTTATCTCCCCTAATATCAAAATAACTGGGGGCAAAAGTTCTAAAATTTTAAGTCAAAAAGCATACTTGTTGATCTTAAGTCTCCATCATGCTATCCTACTTTCACTTCTTTTCGCAATCACAAGCCTTCATAACTCATCCACTTGTTCCGCACATCCTTTCCCTTCTGGCGATACATCATGGACCTTTAATGGAGCTTCCTCAAGGGACATTGTTATCAAGGGTGCCCAAACTTCTTCAGGTGACACGCATATAGGACTGTGTAGTCCACACACTAGTAATTCTATCTTAGTTCCTTTATCAAGGAAGACAGTCACTCAGGCTACACATCATTCAGTCAAGGAACAATGCAGCTACAATCACAAAGTCAAGCCTCGCACATTTGAGGTAGGTGATTTGGTTCTCAGAGAAAACCCCAAAAATCAGCAAGACAGAGAGAAGAAGGGCAAGTTCGAACCAAACTGGCTTGGTCCTTACATCATCGCAACAACATATGGATATGGTGCATATCAGCCCTCAACTATAGAAGGTGAACCTTTGGAGGATCCTATCAACAACATGCACCTTCGCAGGTTTTACACATAGCTCTTCAGAGTATCCTAATTCAAAAAATACAAAAAAAATCAAAAATACAAAAAAAAATCGTTACTTGGTGAAAACCTGACAAACAGGCGCCTTGTGACACAAAAAAAAAAAAACATTGAAAAATGAAAAAAGTAAAGAGAAATAATTTCGTCCAACAATGAAAACCACTTCGGTGGTGCCCTGGGCAAGTACCATGGTGAAAACTAGGTCACCAACACCATGTGTAGAGACATTGCTCCTCCCTCCTTCAGGATTCACTTTCATCCTTTCACTTTGCACACACTCACAACCTCTTCATCCATAATAAACTTACACATTCCCATCATGGCTTGTTATTGATCTACCCAAGATTGGTTAGCCATTCATAATAAACCTCCCTTTTCACCTCCCTTTCCATCCATAATAAATCAGATCCTATCTGTGGCTAAGGCAAATCCTACGTCTAGTGATGGGTGTGGAACTAAGAACATCACATGTTTCGAGGAGTATAGTTTCTTCCAGCTTCCTTCAGTCTATCCGCGCACAATCCGCAATAAAGCAACATTTGCATCACAGATCCGCAATAAAGTTTCATCTTCTCCACAATAAAGTATCAGTTTCATGGATTCAGTCAGTTTCAAATGAGACACAGCAGCAACAATGGGCTTCAACAAATCAAATCTTTCAATAGACTCAAACAACATATGGTTCAGTGCTATCTATCCTTTCTATGCAAGTAAACATTGTGACCACAATCAAATAAGACTTATACAAGTGACAAGAGACACTAAATTTGAGGACTACAGTGGATGTTGGTGTCGAGTCTTGGTTTTCTTTTGATTTTATCTTTTGGTGACATGTCTTTTAGCTTTTCCAGGATGTCTCTGACTAGAGATTCTATCTCCAGGATGTCTTTGACTAGAAAGGCGAGGATGGGGTATCATCACCTATTTGTATTTGTTGTCTGTGGATTGTCTCTTAGTAATACTATGACTTGTCCAAGGATAAGAGGACACTGGGAGTCTAGTGTGAACTGGGGCATTCCTTGTTTGCAACTATCTTATCTCCATGCAAATGGGTACAATGACTTTCTGGGTCGAACATATGCCTCGATTGTCATAACCTACTTGCCATAATAAAGCTCAATGATGATAACGCACAAGAAGCTCTTTCACTTTCATATCTTCTATCTTTCATCCCCCTTTCTTGATTGACTTCCATCGTCCTTCTCGAGTCCGCATAGCCTGCTATCACATGACTGAGTATAATGACACACCAAAAACATTTGCATTTCATGTAGTTGCGCTTCCATTACCACATATAAGCATTTCATACATACATATAGATATCACAACTGCATCACATCCTGCACACAACACCTGTTAGCACAATTTACATTTGCATTATCATATTCATCTACATTACATACATTCACATTTGCATCATGCATACACATATAAAACATAAAAGAACAAAAAAATATATTGCATTGCATCATATACATATTTGCATCCATATCATAAGCATCACATAGAAACATACATCACATAGGTACGCATGCATATAGTTGCTGCAAAGATGAATCATCTCATATATATAATCATAAGTGTCTAAATACTAGCACAGTATGCTTGGTTAGATCCTTGATAGCTCATTGTTAATGCATTTTAGCATTACTTCAGTCTTCAATCTCTTTACACTCTTTTTCTTTACACAGACCTAATCTTCTTCTATGATCGCACATGCAAAAACTTCATCAACCAAACAAAAACCCTAACAGCTACTCCTATATTAAAACCCTAGACATGATGTCCTTAAAAAGGAATCTAATTTCATGTCAGTCCAATAGGATTACATTGCAAGTTCCTAGGTTCATTGCATCTAAACACATTTGGTAACACAACACAAAATCACCGTCAAAGTGTCGATGGATGGTAACTCATCACAAAAATAATACTGGTTGGTAACTCATCACAGAGTATTACCGGTTCATACAATTTTACCGATTACCGGTTGGTAACTCATCACAGAGTAATACCGGTTCAAACCGATTACCGATTTGTCAAAATGAAGACTAGGAAAATGATAACTGCTGCTTTAGTTCCTTCGTTCCACTTGAGATCCTCAAACTGCTTGAGGTCTTCATACCGCTTGGCTTTTCATTCCTCTTGAGATCGGTAAACACTTTCTGCAAAACACCGATGATCTAAAGACTAAAATACATAATACCGGTTTGGGACAAATACCGGTTGAGCATAACTTATTCATACAAAAAGTGATCTCAAAGCAAGTGTGTGTCCATCAATGACAATCACAACATACTCATCAAAAATGCCAACAATCTCCCCCTTTGGCATTGATGGCAACACTTAGGAAAATATTTTTTGACATCTAAGTGTTTTACAACAAAAATATGCCATAATCAAAATTACTCCCCCTAAGCATATACACTATCCCTTTTGCAGAAAATACAATGTATACTACTCCCTTACAGAGATAAACATGAAAGTATACATAGCATGCATCAAAATTTTAAATACAGAATACTACTCCCACTTTGCCAACAATGACAAAGTACAGCTGAATAACCCTTGTTTCCATTATCATTAAAATTATAAGAGTTTATGACATAAAGAGTGAAACTTGTCAACAACTGATTTAAAGTCCTGCATAAATGCCTTCATGGATAAAGACCATGATTCAAGCAATGAGATAGCGACCTCACTTTTTGTTTGCATCTGGGATACCTATTCTTCCATGGCATCCAAGGTACTCATCTCTTGAGTGACTGTTAAGGCATCCAGAGTGAGGTAGCATTTCTAAAGTATTTGCAGTCTTGATAGTAGAATCAGTTGAAGTTCCTACAAATCTCGGGTGCGGTTACTGATCTATAACTCTATTCTTGCAGTCTGAAGTTGAAACTGGTGAACGGTTTGCCCATATGCGGTGAAGGAATCATAGGGCATCTTGAAGGTGCTTATGTATGCCTGCAAGTCAGATTGCAATTTGTCTTTCTGAGCAAGCACATCATCACAGAATAGATGGGGTTGGCATATCTTAGCAGTAGATTCCCCTCATCCAAAGCATCTCTTATGTCCTTTTGCGCCTTCTGAAGTTCAGACTAGAGCTCATTTAACTTCTTCACTAAGGCAGTGTTCAGTGCCTTTTGATGCTTCTTTTGAGCATTGGCTTCAACAACATCTTCCAGGCATTGCACTTGGTCCTCTACAAATGTGCATAAGAGTTTTAGTTGAGCTAGAGAGGAATTGGTACTTGGGAGGTTGGTACCGGGAATCAAACTGGTAAGAGTTTCTACCGCAGTTTGAATATCTTGTTCCTTCTTCCTCCTTAGCGCTTCCAGTCACTCTTGGGCAAGCTCAATGCTTTGCAGCAGCTCCATTTCATTTGTAGACTGGAGGTCAATGGGACTATTAATATCAGCTGATTTAGCTTGACTATCGGTTGCCTTTGGGGTCTCCACCTATGCGCTCTTTGCTGCTTCCTCCTTGTCCTTGTCTTTTTGCTTTTCTTATTCTGCCTTCTTTTGCTCCTCTGCTTCTTTCTTTCTTTTCTCTTCTTCCTCTTCCCTTTCTTCTTCTTTTCGCTTCTCTTCTTCTTTCTTCTCCTCTTCCTTCTTCTTCTTCTCCTCTTCCTGTTTCTTCTTCTCCTCCTCCTACTTCCTCTTCTCCTCCTCTTTTCTCTTATCCTCTTCCTGTTTCTTTTCTTCTTCTTTTTTATTCTCCTCTTCCTCTTTGCTCTTTTTCTTCTCTTTTGTTTGTTTCCTCTTCTCTTCCTATTTTCTCTTTTCCTCCTCTTGTTTCTTTTTCTCATCCTCTGCTTGCTCTTTGTCAACCTTTTCTTTGTCTTGTTTCTCCTTGTCCACTTTCTCTTTGTCATCTTTTTCCTTTGGTGCATCAGAAATGACATTTTCACTAAGGCATCAACATCAATAGGGTCCATTTGATCAGTGACCTGTTCTCCTTCACTATTATACACCTCATCCGGTTGTCTAGTTTCTGGTTCTTACACAGCCTTCTTGTTGGCTTCAGACACTTGGTGCAACCTCAGAGCGCCTTGGGCATGAGAGTGGGTATCTTTCACCACTTCAGGGACTTTCCCTTCTAGCAACAAGAGTCTCCTTCTCATGAAGAAGAGGCCTTTATATTTTTCCATAACTTCATAGAGCTCTGAATTAAATACATCAGGAAAATATGGTGCAAATATTTCCTCTCTTATCTCTTGTTCCTTTTGTATGGAAATGCACCATTTGTTGTCTAAAGAATTGTATAAAGAATCTAGTGTCACAGATTTCATTTCTGATGGCAACCGGTCATTAATACATAAATATTGAATGACTTCCTATTCTACTTCCTCCTTCTCATTGTCATTGAAATCATCAAAATAATCTACTAAATCACTCAGCTTTTTTCTCCTAATGTTCTTAATAGTTCTTTGACAATGTGTCAAAGGTTTGTAAGAGGAAATATCAATATTTACTAGTGCTGATGATGTCGGTTCATTGCGAGTTGTCTTTGTCTTCTTCCTTGTTTGCCTAGTCTTCTTAGGATGTTCTTCAGATTTTGTGTCCTCTAAGTCTGATGTGTTGCCATTTGTCTTCCGCTTCCTCTCAAATACCTTGGCGGGTGCAACTTCTGGTTTCTTCTTTGCCGGTGACTGCTTGGTTACTTTAGGACTTGCTGAAGTAACTGGTACTGATACAGATGGCACTACCTTTCCCTTTTTCACTGAGGGCTCTTCAACCGGTGTAACCCTTTCTAGATAGTTGTTGGTTCTCTTCTTCTTAGGATCAAGTGGTGAGGTAAGTAGGGTAGAAGCATACCTGTCTATCATATCATACATTACCTCATATCCCATAGGTTCCACCTCCTCTTTTCTAGGCTCAACTACCTCCATTATGCACTCATCTACTCTGATGGTGAAGCAGATGTCCTCTTCATACTTCTTGACAATATCACCAGATATTCTCACCCTTTGGCTCATCTTGCGTCTGAAATCATCAAAGTATTTGTTCAGAACTTCAGGATAACCGGTTCCAATCGCTTGAAGACTTTCTCTGATTTGCTTGGTAACCGGTTGGTCAGCAGACCACTAAATATCCACAACTCCTGGGAAATACCCTTGGAAATAGAAGAACAATCTAACCAATAGTTGTCCAAATTAAAATTTCAAGGCATTGTCCTATTTAATTGACTTCATGTTCACCAGAAGTTGCCTTTTCATATAGGTACATAAATCAAATGAGGCATCTTACATGATCATCCCATAGGCAGCATTTACTGCTGCAATAGAGACAGAGTTAATTTTGCTAGCATAGAATGTCTGGTAACCTATCACCATGCAGACATATTTAACCAAGTCGTCCTTAATGGTATTGACTGTCATTCCTAGTTGGTCGCTCATAGAACCGGTGAGCTTGGTCATTTTAGACTTGATGACCTTCCTCAGGGCTGGCACTTCTCCAACATTACAGAAACCGGTGACGACATGAATCGCTTCCGGTGTGATATCATGTGTCCACTCTAAATACATTTTTTCATCGTCCACTCTACTTAGAATGATGCGAATGTGATCATCTGTAAATTCTTCAAGAAAATAGACCACATTGTAAAGCTTCTTCTTTTCCAAGATGTTGTATTCCGGTTTGATCTTCTTGTCCTTCCTGCAGAACAAGCTTAACTGAGAATGAATCACTAGAGATCCTAGGTCTTCAATTTTATAGTCAATATAATCTGAAACACCTTCCTCAACTATAACACCAGGGGGTATTTGGGATAGGGCATTATATTTTGCCTTCCATTGAATGAAATCTACTGAATCAATAGGTGTACTAGAACTAGAGTGTGATGCAAAAGCCATGATAAACAAAGAAACTCAAAAAATACCTTCGCAAGTCGAGATTTAGGGCTTGCAAATTCCACTTCGCCACACACTACTTTAGTTGTTGGATTACCACTTTGAGTTCTACACTTGACCAATTGATATTATCTTTAGATTTTTCTTCAAGGTTTTGAAATCTCTCTGAATCGCAAGACAAATCGCCTTTTGTCGCTCTACACTTAAAAATTTCTTCGCTCGCAAATTGATAAGTGAAAATGACTTGAAAATTCCTTTTAAATGAATTCTTCACCTACCATAATAAATGCTCCACCATTAGGGCATAAACCCTAATTTGCCTTTTACCATTTCCGGTATTCTTCCAATTGACAGGTATCACATATCGGTTAAGCTCTTTTACCAGTGTAAATCGGGGGTTCGAAACATTTCACCGATTTGTTTTCTCCTAATCTTTTTTGTAGCTTAGTTTGTTGGTTCAACGACTTCCACACTAGGTGTAGAAACCAGTTCTTCTTGTGACACTTCTTCAGGTTTCTTCTTCCATGTTATCTTCATATATGTTTTAATAGTTTCAACATCAATCTTTCCTTCCAGAGTGACCGATATATCATCTGATATGTTCTTTCTCATTCTGCAGGTTCTGGCAGGGTGTCTCGGTTTGTTGCAATGATAGCAAACCATTCTAGGTGATCTCTAGGGTCCATTATTCATGTTTCCATTCTTCCTTCTGCATGTTGCAGCAGTGTGACCACTACCATGATAGATCAAACAGGTTGCTCTCCATCCAATTGTCGCTTGATAGCCACCGCTACTTGACTGATGATTATAGGTATTAAACTGGTTTGGATTACGGTTCCCAGAGGGTTCAGGAAAAATTCCTTGACTCCTTTGAGGATGCCTTCCAGTGTTGTGCATGACAGACCTGCATTCAAATTCTCTATGCCCAAACTTGTTGCATGCATAACAATTTCAATTGAATCTATTGGATCTAGTCTTATTGTTTAGAAAGTAAGGAAAGTTATTGTAGGCCTTATTTCTACATACATTAGTAGTATGTCCTTCCTTGAGACAATTAAAGAAAATAGGTTTGAACTTTTTCTTACCTTTATCCTTTGATGTCGGTTGCTTCTTTGATGCTACATCTTTTGTTCTAGAGGTCTCACCTTTCTCATAACCAGAAAAACCAAGTCCAGTGGTATTTTTTCACCGGTTTTGCTGATTCAAGCTTTTTTTCTAGCTTAACAGTTCTCTTATTGAGTTTTGCAAGTATTTCCTTTGACTCAGTGAGTTCTTTGGAAATAGCAGCATTGGACTCCTTCAAGGTTGCATTTTTCAGAAATAGCCAAGTTTAGTTCACCTTGCATTTCTTCTTTTTCCACTTTACTCTCTTGGAGATGAGTGGTAAGTGCACTAATTTCTTGGTTTAGCTTGGAGATCTCATGATCTTTGTATTTTACCAGATCTTCAGCTTTTCTCTAGTTCTCAAGCTCTTGATACATCTTGATAGTCAGTCCTTCAAGTTCCCTTCTCAGGTTGGCATTAGGCTCATTCAAATTTTCAACTTCTTCAACTAGGGCTTCTATGTCCACTTCATCAGAGGAACTATTTTCAGTTAGTTCCATCATTTTTTCAGCATGCTCTCTTCTTTTTGCCAGAGAGGCCTTATATTTGACTTTGAGTTCATCAAAGGCTTTCTTAGTTTGAGTGAGCCGATGAGTAAGTTCCCTCATAGTGTATTCCCCCATATCTCTTTCCAAGTGGTTAAACTTATAGAAAGGTTTTCTTTGATACCAATTGATGAATACTAAGAGGGTGGGTGAATTAGTATACCAAAAAATATTGAACTTAAACACTTAAGCAATTTAGTAGTAAACTGGTATAACAGTTTTACTAACAAACTAGTTAACACAAATGCAAACCAAACATCAAATAAGGCATTCACCCACAGAAGCACAATCACCATAACACAAGAGATTTTGACGTGGAAACCCAAATGGGAAAAACCACGGTGAGATGAAACTCACAAGTAAATATCTGCAGAATAGTAACCAGACCGGTTAAGGTCATACAATGTTCTTTACCAGAATAGATCCTGTTAGGAATCTTAATCTCTATTAGGAGATAAGTCCAATTAAATACTACCTTGTGAGAGGATTTCAAATCCATAGTTGTGAACCACCTTGTTAGAGGATTTACAAAGGCTTCACCAGGCCTACCCAGTTAAGGGTTACAGACTTGTCGAAGATATAAGTAATCAACAAGTGACTGATCTAAATACTAGCACAGTGTGCTTGGTTAGATCCTTGATAGCCCATTGTTAATGCATTTTAGCATTACTTTAGTCTTCAATCTCTTTAAACTCTTTTTCTTTACATAGACCTAATCTTCTTCTGTGATCGCACATGCAAAAAATTCATCAACCACACAAAAACCCTAACAGCTACTCCTATATTAAAACCCTAGACATGATGTCCTTAAAAAGGAATTTGATTTCATGTCGGTCCAATAGTATTACATTGCAAGTTCCTAGGTTCATTGCATCTAGAAACATTTGGTAGCACGACACAAAATCACCGTCAAAGTGTCAGTGGATGGTAAATCATCACAAAAATAATACCGATTGGTAACTCATCACAGAGTATTATCGGTTCATACAATTTTATTGATTACCGGTTGGTAACTCATCATAGAGTAATACTGGTTCAAACCGATTACTGGTTTGTCAAAATGAAGACTGAGAAAATGATAACTCTCGCTTTAGTTCCTTCGTTCTTCTTGAGATCCTTGAACTGCTTAGGTCTTCATACCGTTTGGCTTTTCATTCCTCTTGAGATCGGTAAACACTTTCTGCAAAACATCGATAGTCTAAAGACTAAAATACATAATACCGGTTTGGAACAAATACCAGTTGAGCATAACTTATTCATACAAAAAGTGATCTCAAAGCAAGTGTGTGTCCATCAATGACAATCACAACATAATCATCAAAAATGCCAACAGTAGCTATTCTAGATTGTTCTAACATGCTTGTTGGTGTTTCCTAAGCATGTCCTATTTGTTTTGTTGGTCTGCATTGATCATTGTGCACATTATTGAGGATCTTATGGGTTCGGTGGTGTAGCATGTTGCGGATGATCTTGGTGAGATTTTTGGTGGTGTTACGTATTTGAGGATTCAATTTGGGTCCATGCTATATCATCTCAATAATGTATTGGTTCAATGGTTGATTTATGTATCGTGTGATGTGATTTTGTCATTAGGTCTTATAGGTTGAGCCGACCTTGTAGTCAAGGTTAATTATTTGTATAAATGAGTGTTATATTCATGTAATTTGTAGAGAGTTGTAGTGTTTGCATTATTAGAGAGTGGTGTATATATGAACAAGGGAATTCATCTTTCGGTGTGAAGTGTTGGGAAGAATAGTCAAATATGCTTAATTGGAGCTATCATAAGGCAATTGGAGATGCTATTTCTTTAGTTCATATAAACCAGATTGTTGTCCAAATGTTATTGTAAGGTAGTGAACCTTCCTTGGGGGTTGTAGCCTTCCGGGTTATTATATTTTGAGTAGTGAGCTCTAGCTAGTGTTTTTGAATGCATGTGAATTCTCCATTGGAGTATTTACACATACTATTGTAGAGTATCATCTTATTGTGGGTAGGTTCCCATCATGGTTTTTCCCTTAACTAGGTTTTCCATGTCAAAATCTTGGTGTTATGTCTGTTGTTGTTATTGTGCTTATCTTTTCTTATTGCAGTTGATCATATTTAAAGTTGCGCTTAAATTATCTAATCTGGTGAAAACTGATTCGCCCCCCCTCTCCATTTTCCTTCATTGTTGTTGCCAAAAAATGCACCATTAGAGCCATTTTGACAAGTAATTTCATTTGCAATTTGATTTCCTTGGTGATTCCAGCTCTCTGTAATGGATTTCAAAAAACTAGGGTTTCTTTTGCAATGGTTTATAAGTGATGTAGCATCCTAAATTGTACTCCCTTATAATTTAGTCCATATTTTGGGCCCTCACCTTAGTGTTTGTCTCCCAATGCTTAATTAAGACCTGATTATGCTGACATCATGCAAATATGGCCTTGCTTTTACTTCATACACCACATGGAACCCTTGTCTTGACCCTAAAATAGGGTAGGAATAGGGCATGACACCTTGGTCCTCATTGGGACTAGGGGGCCAGGCCTTGGTCCTCCCTATTTGGGACCCATTTTGAACCCTTTGAGAATTTTAAAAACTGAGTGGGAAACCTAGCCCCGTGTCGGCTTATGACAAAAAATTAACATTTTTTTTGATAGGCAAGTATATAAGGAGGCTTTCCCCTCTCATTTGGATATATACAATTAAAAGGGAGCAAGGATAGACGGGAAAAATTATAATCAAAAATGAATTCAAGCATTCAAGTAGTGAAATATTCATCATCAAACATTTCTAGAGGTCTTCAAGGCTACATATTCTTCATTCATCAATTATGGTGCAATCATGGTTAGGAGAGACCTCAATGAGATCTATCTGGACCACGCAAAAAGAGAAAACACAATGAAAGAAAGACAAGATGATGGAATCAATGTAGAACTGAATGAATTAGATCATGAAACCTGATTACAAATGACCAGTAACCTCCGGACTTCAAGATTCGGCGCACTGGCCTACTACATACATGCTCAATTATTGAATCAATCAACTCTGGACCTCTAAATTTTAAGATATATCTCTTATATTCTCTGGAATAATTTTTAGAATCAGTCAACTCTGGACCTCTAAATTTTAAGATATATCTCTTATATTCTCTGGAATAAATTATGATGCTTAATTACATAAATTTATATTCTCAAGAGAGATCCGCATCTGTCCAAGAGGGATCAAATGTTGAAGAACAAGATCAAACATGTAAAACGACCAGGTCGGCCTCTGCTAAAGAGAATCCTCCCAAAAATCCAAAGGATGATGTGTCGATCAAAGGGAAGGTCGACCACATGCCAAGGAATATTGGAATCAATGAACTAAAGCTCTGCAAGCTATGAAAAGGATCCACAAGATTTGCCAATAGAAAATAGGTCCGAGTGGCTCCAGAATTCTAAGCGAGAAGACAATCTCAGGATCCGAAAGTGATAACTTGCCAAAAAAAAGATCCAAAGATCCTGTGGTTCAAGAATAAGGAAGATAATCATGATTATAAGAAAAATCCGTCTCTATAAGATCCGGTGAGCAAATGCAAGAAAGTGCAGAAAGAAATGCTGAAACTGCAAATTATGAGACAAACTGAAAATAAATGTTTTTGGGTGATGCAAGATTGTCATGAATTGGGGATGCTCCTGCATTAAATTATAGAGAAATATTGCATGAATCATATTAAAAAATGTGGGTGATTAGGGTTTTTTTATGCGCATACCATTTCATACAACATATGTGATTACATTGAAGAAGCAAAGTATCATTATTAGTCATTGCAGATCTGAGGTATATCCTTCCATTATTTGTTTTAGTATATGCAACATTTCAATCAGCGTTAATTCCTAAACTACGGTTTGACTTAGGCAATTCCCTATTCCCAACCTATTTCCCTTTCTTTTTGTATGTGGGAAAAAGGTATAGAATTGCAATATTTAGAATCAAAATTATTTACATAGATGAATCAACCCCTTTTGGTGTGCAAAAATTTTAGAGGACCGGGGTGAATTTCACCATGGTCTTGACATTTCAAGAGATCTTTCAGGGGTTAGGTCCAAATGTACTCATATTTCTCAGATCAAGGTGCATGCCTCAATCCGATGACTATAGCTCATTGTCATTCAATCTGAGGTATATCCTGTTAATCCTATGAGGATCCGGTTAATACTGAGAGGAGGGTGAATCAATATTAATACCAATTGAAACTTTAAACAAAAAACAAACTTATATCAGATCTGAAATCATTAAAAAAATATCTAAACTTCTTATATAAGATCTAACAACCTCTTTATCAGATTTGCTAACACATTAATCAGATCATTTACAACATCTATCAATTCTTTCACCACTTAAGAAATCATATAAATTTGATCATTTACAAACTCATTATCCTCATCAATTAGATCAAACACTTTCTATACCAACTCTTATTAGTACTCATAACCTTTGATAAACCTCTGATAAAACATCATAACCGGTGTACTCAGAAATATTGCATGAAATGTAACATAAACAAGAACATCACATGAAAAGAATTCCACACATGAACACCATAATTTTTTTGATGTGGAAACCCAAATAGGTAAAAACCACAATGGGAGTTGGTACCCACAAATATTTGTACTCTTTTGAAGTATACCCTATAAAAAGCTTAGCCCTGTTAGGAGCTTACAATACGCCCTGTTAGGAGTAGACCTTGTTAGGAGTCACTCGGTTAAGGGATTTGCCGAGTGACCCAATTAGGAGCTTCATGATCTTTTAGGATAAACCTCATGAGAGGATTTAACACTCTTTTGAGAGTTGCCTTGTTAGGGTACTTAAATGTTTAAGGCATGTTAGGACCTACCCAGTTAAGGGATTTAACCTGCTGAAACTATTAGGGAACAATAGTGAAAAAGTGATTTGTTACTTGCACTTCTCAACTCGTTGAATTAGATCCAGTTATGCTCAACACTTTGCAACTCTCAAAAATATCTCACACTTCTCTTGGATGACTCAACACATTCTCTTAAGACCACCAACACCATAAACATCAACTCTGGCATCCTAAATAGCCATCTCAACTAGGTTGGCCACTAAACCCTAATTACATCTTAAAAATGCAATACAAATCATAATAGATCATCTCAGACTAATATACAAATCATAAAATCAAATAAAAATGCAGTATCAATCGTTGGTTGATCAAAATCCATCACGAAAATCCAATATGTACCAAAGTCGAAACCTTAAAACACTCCACTAATTTTTTCATTGTTTCCCAAAAAATTCTTCCTTGAATCATGCCAAAAAAAAAATCAAAAATTTCACATGGGTTGTGCCATGTTACCACCTTCATGTACAGTTGTCATCAATCACCGTCATAACAAAAATCATTACCAATTTGATGATTTATTCACTGATCCTTAAACCCTACTAAAACCTTAGCAAAACTTCATCATAGATTTGAAACAAGCTTTTCGATAGTCATCACAAGTTCTGGTGCCTATCAGATACTCCTTTCTATTATACAAGTTCACCTTCCAAATCGCAAATCACCAATCATCACCAATCACCCAATTCAATCAAAACATCTTTGCTTTACTGATTAAAGTCCTATTTCACAGACTTCAATTCATTGTCGGTAAATCTTGTCTTCCGGTAAACCAAATCACTTAGATGACAAAACAAAATATCAGGAACATCAGTAATTATCATTTGACGTCAATTGCCATCAATGAAAACACAAAGAACTTATCAAGTCATCTAGTAATCACAAAATCTCAATCTCTTCATCACAAATAATCTTCTATCATCTACCAGTGCAGTCATCCATCTTCAACTACATTACCTGCATCATCTCATTTTGCATCAATTATGTCAAATGCCAGCATTCTCCCCCTTTGGCATTGATGGCAATGCCAATTAGATATACAATCAGAGTAACATCATCATCTGCAACTTGCTTTCTGGTATCACATCATCTGTCAGTTCTCCTCCTTTTGCCTTCTCCCCCTTAACCAATGCTTCTCTCAATCTAATCTTCTAATCTTCAACTTCTCCCATATCTGATTTCTTTTCTTGTCCCATATCTAATTTATTTTGTTCTCCCCCTTTGACAACAATACCAAAGGTATAAATACATCACTTGTCTTCAATTCTGGTGTCGCCTCTTCCATCATCTCTACTAATCAAATCAAAAAAATCATATCAGAGCTTTACATCAAATTTTGCCCCCCAAAGGAGTAGCCTACACCTTCATCAATCCTTAGTGAAAGATAAATATGAAATCCACAGGATTGATGCATCTCCAGCATTCTAATTCTTTCGGTGTAGGGGTCTAACCCCTAGTTTACCTCTATGAAACTCAAAGGTAGCCTTTGGTAAGGGCTTAGTAAAGCTATCAACTAACTGATCTTTACTCTTCACATATTCCATTTTCACCTATTTTCCTTGAACTCTTTCCCTTAAGAAATGATACTTCAATTCAATGTGTTTGGTTCTAGAATGAAGTACAGGATTCTTAGAAATATTTATTTCACTTGTATTATCACAATAGATAGTCACCGGTTTAGACATATCTATCTTGAATTCTTCTAGCACATGTCTCATCCATATTCCCTACATGCAATTCATGGATGCGGTTACATACTTTATTTCAACTGTAGATTGAAAAACACATGTTTGTTTCTTGCTCATCCATGCCACTAATCTTCCACCAAGTAAAAAAGCTCCACCAGTTGTGCTTTTCTGATTATCCACATTACCTACCCAATCAACATCAGTAAAGACATCCAAAGTAAAATCTCCTTTATAGGGATACCATAAACCATAGTCTATTGTACCTTTGAGATATCAAAAAATTCTCTTTACAGCCACCATGTGACTCTCCTTAGGCTCTTTTTGAAATCTAGCCACTAATCCAATAGCATGAGCAATGTCTGATTTGCTATGAACAACATAGTGTAGCTTTCCAATCATATATCTATACTCTTTTTCACTAACATTAGGGGAATCATCTTTCTTTGATAACTTGCAGCCTGTTACCATCAATGTTCCTATTGGTTTGCAGTCTTCCATACTGAAAGTCTTTAGCACCTCTTTGATATACTTGGTCTGACAAATAAAAATATCACCATCTTGTTGTTGGACCTTTAAGCCAATAAATAAATTTATTTCACCAATTAGAGACATTTCAAATTCCTTTTTCATTATATCAGAAAAATCCATACACATACATTTTCACCAAAAATTATGTCATCTACAAACACTTCTGTTATCAACATCTTTTCTCCATTAGTCTTCAAATAAATGTTGTTGTCCTCACTGATACATTGGAATCCAATTTTGATAAATTGTGCATGTAATCTCTCATACCATGCTCTCGGTGCCTGCTTTAGACCATATAGTGCTTTATGTAATTTACACACCATGTCCTTATCATCAGTCTAGGAAATCCATCTGGTTGTTCAATGTATACTTATTCTAGAATTTCATTCAGTAAGGTTGATTTGACATCCATTTGATGAACTTTGAATCCCTTATATGCAACAAATGCCAGCAACATCCTTACTCCTTCTAATCTAGCAACCGGTACAAATGTTTCACCATAATCCTCACCTTCTTCTTGAGCATGCCCTTTGCAGACTAACCTCACCTTGGTTCTTGCAATTCTTCCTTCTTCATCCAATTTATTCCTAAAGACCCATTTTGTTCTAATTACATTCTTATCCTCCAGTCTAGGAACAAGTGACCATGTCTGATTCTTCTGAATTTAATTTAATTCTTCATTCATGCCATTAACCCAATCATCATCTTTTAGTTCTTCCTTAACTGTCTTGGGTTCTATTATAGAAATCAAACACGAGTTCTCTTGGATCTTTCTCCTGGTTTGCACACCTGCATTCTTATCACTAATTATCTTCTCTTGTGAATGATTCAATCTAACATATCTAGATTGCATGTGTCAGTTCTTCATCTTCTACACCAGGTTCTTCATTTTCTTCCTCACTGTCATCGCTTACCGGTTGAGCATCAAATTCTGCATTTGTTGGTTCTTCATTATCCTTTGCCTTCGGTTCAATGATCACAAGTTTTTCCTCATTATCATCCTTTTCAGGTTTTGATCTACTTGTACCTTCAAACTTACCATATAGATCATCAAATTTTACATTAGCAATTTCAACAATTTTCTTAGTTCTCTTATTGTAACATTTATATGCCTTACTCTTAGAAGAGTAACCAAGAAAAAATCCTTCATCAGATTTTGCATCAATTTTCTTAGTGTAGTTATCTATCTTAATAAAACATTGACTTCCAAAAATTTAAAAATAATTTACATAAGGATTTTTTCCATACCATAGCTCATAGGGTGTCCTATTGTTACCTCTCTTCACTAGTACCCAGTTTAAAGTGTATACAACGCTATTGACCACTTCTCTCCAAAACATTTTGGATACATCACCCTGTAATAACATGGTTCTTGCAACTTCAACTATTGTTATTTTCATCCTTTCTTCTATGCCATTTTGTTGTGGTGTCCGTGGAGAAGACATCTATCTCTTTATACCATGTTCATCACAATACTTAACAAATTAATCATATGTGAATTCACCTCCTCAGCCCGATCTTAAACACTTCAAGTCCTTACCAGTTTCATTCTCAACCAGAGCTTTAGATGATTTAAATTTACTAAATGCTTCTGATTTCTCCTTCAAAAATGCCACCCACATCATTTTAGAATAGTCATCGGTGAAAATCATGAAATACCTATCACCATAATAACTCTTTGTTCTCATAGGGCCACAGAGATCAATATGTACCAAATCTAAAATATTCTCACAAATATAGTTATTTCTTTTGAAATAAATAGAGGTCATCTTACCGATTTGACAATCTTTGCATATCACACTATCCCGTTTGACAATTTGTGGAAATCCTCTTACAATACTTGACTTACTTATTTTAACCAAATTATCAAAATTATCATGACAACATCTTTTATGCCATAACCAACTGTCTTCCATTCTAGCAACCAAACAATTATTAATATTACTATTCAAATGGAATAAGTTACCTCTAGTTTGCTTCTTGGTAGCAATCAATTCACCATTACCTCCAAGAATTCTACAGACTCCACTTTTAAACTTAAGGAAATTTTCTTTATCATTGAGCTAACCAATAATTAAAAGATTATGCTTTAGACCATCAACCCAAAACACATCATCAACATTACTCTTCCCATTTAGAGAAATTGAACCTTTACCTTTCACCATGCAGAGAGAGTTATTTCCAAATCTAACAACACCTCTATCAAATTCATCAAGGGTTATGAACTTACTTTTGTCTTTGGTTATGGGGTGTGAGCAACCACTATCTATAATCCATTCATCACTATTCTCCATATGAGATACTAGTACCTTTTCATCTGTCAGTTCCTCCTTCACAGTTACAAACACAATTTCCTCATTGTCATCTTCATCTTCAGACTCCTCATCGTTCACACCTTCATCTACTACAACATAACAATGTTTCTTGACCTTTCCTTTGAATCTCCTAAACTTCTCTTTCTTATCAATGTTAGGGTGGTTAGCAACAATATGACCAATTTTACTACAAGAGAAACACTTCAAAGTTAGCTTTCCTTTATTCTTACCAGTGCCTTTTGGAAATATTTTTGCTAACAGTGCCTCAAGTTCCATCACTTGATCTTTATTGTCTTCATTTCCTTGGTTACTTCCATGACTTGACTTACACTCATGATTTTGACATATATCTTTTCCTTTTCTAGCAGATGAACCCATAATAGAAGCTTTAAAGACAGTTTCGGTAGATTTTTTCACACTATTGTCAAAAATATTTAACTCAAAATTTGTAAGCTTACTAATCAATGAATCAACATTTACCTTATCCTTTGAAATAGATCTAAGTTCTCTTAGACACAATGCACCACTGAGGGGGGGGGGGGTGAATCAGTGGCTCTCAAACTTTTTCCCTTTGGCTACCCTAGGTGTGTATACCAGTTATGAGATCTAACACAATGAGTTCTTACTGGTTAGTGGGGAGACCAACACAAATACAATTACACACAAAAGACATCTCATAACACCAGTATGTACGAGGAAAACCCAAGATAGGAAAAACCTCAGTGAGAAATGTTGTTGGAGTGTACTGCTCCAATCCAACCTCATAATGAAAAACAATTACAATGTTTAGGGTACCAACCCAAGGAGCAACAACCCCTGATTTTAGGGCACCAACCCAAGGAGAATCAACCCTTGATTTTAGGGCGCCAACCCAAGGAGCACCAACCCCTGCACGGAGCTACAACTCAGTGTTCACAATGAATAACATCAATTATAGAAGTAGTTGTCTTGTTACAAGTGAATCTTGCAACCTTATCATATACCTTACTTAGTCGATGAGATACTTTCTCTACTACACCAACTCACTCCTTTGTTACTCTCAACTACAACCTTGCTGCTGGTAAACTCTACTGGTACACCTCACCTCTCCTTTTCTTCTTCTTTGTTGTATTTCCTCCTTACTCTCTACTCTTTACCGGTACAACACTTTGTGAGTTTTTTGTCTACCTTCTCTGCAACTTCCTTCACTTCTTCTCTACCGGTATGGACAATGCTGGTTTTGCTCTCCTACCAGTTGAACACTTCAACCTAATTCTCCCTCACTCTCATTCTCTTCTCAGATACTCATTAAGAACTTGGCTGATTCTCTCTCATATACAGAAGTAATACTCAATTACTCTGCAGCAACACACTCTTCTTCCATTCAGCAACTTAACTATGTCTTTGGCCTACATATTTATAGACTGGTTTTCCCGCCAAAATCCAATTCAAATCTAGGTGGTTAGGGTTTCCTCATCACCCTTGAGGCAAACCAAATCCAATCAGATCCTGTCCAATCTGATCTTCCAGACTGTCAACTATACAACTCCGCCATTAACATGCCTTCTTGATCACGCTTTCCATCTCCAGTGATCTTGTTTTTACCCTATCAGTTGGTCTCTTGGTCAAACACCAAGATTGGTCATGTTGTTTCCTTCATATGCCTCAATCTCCTCAGTCACTCTTACCTAGCTCATAGTTATCCTTTAGACCTTGAGCCAAAAGCCTCTGCAACACATCGCGTGATTTGTGGGATCTTCTATTAATGTCGACCAACTCTACAACAACCCTATCGATGCACATTCCTTGTATTGCTGCATGCAAGCTCACCACCTTGACTCCATGTGGCATCCATGTTGACCAACTGCCAGATTGGATAATCATCTCAATTCAGATAGGTTCCCCGACCAAACACTTTACTGGTTCCTCTTCTCTGCCGGTTAAACCCTCAAGCTGGTCTGTTATCCATTTTGGACTCTGCAGCATGTCCATATTACCAGTGAACATCCATACTGGTAAAACCCTCTTGATGACACCATGTAATCAACCTTCAACTAACTCCATATTTAGTCATCCCATTCTCTTCTGACTATATCATTTCAACCTTTCCTTCTCCCTGATCAGCTCTGACCATGTCTCAACCAGTTTGTCAAAATGACAAACTCATCACCCATCATCTATACCAACATCTCAACATGCCTTCTCAGACAGTCCAGTGCATATCCCTGATTGCATGCACTTGATGCACACCTCTTCTTCTTTATCTCACAAAACTATGATGCACACCATGCATGATAGGAGATAAGTTCCACTTAATGATGGAGTGATACTTTGTCATCTTCTTCCTGCAATGTACTCATGTGGCTTCCATGTTTGTGCAACATATCTTTAAACAAGCACATGTGATCCGGTGTTTGAACATTCACTGTCAGTCATCTCTTCCCATAGTGACTGCATCTTCATCCGGTGGGAGTCCTGTTGCTCTACAACTTTACAGCATACATGTGATATGTTCATTGTTCTCTTCTGGTGTTGATGTGATTTAGGTAATATTCTGCCTCTTCATCACAAACATCCAAGCATCCTGGTCAATTGACAACCATTCACTTGGTTGGTCTGACTTCTCCATGTCAACTCACCATTTACCGGTTGACATCATTTCCTTACCAGTGATACACTGTACCAATAACCTTCTCACCTCATTCACACAAGTTAGACACTAACTTGTGTTCCGGTAACCTCTATCTTACCTTACCAGTGTTCAGCAACACACTGAGATATCAAGGATATGTCATCCTGCCCTGTACTCCCCCTTAAAAGTGTTGCACATACATCACTCATACCGGTAGACATCCCATACCTGTTGACATCAATGACAACACAATGCCAATAAGTTCTTGGATTGCAGATACTCTTATAAAATACTGAGATTGAAGAGTTCTAAGAATTTTACTTACTATTGCATCATCATCCATTTTACCTCCAGCACTCTTTATGCCACCAACAACTTCTTTGATTCTCTTACCATACCGTGAAATATTTTCTCCTTCAAGCATTCTCATGTAATCAAACTTTCCTCTCAAGCTTTCCTCTTTGGATCTTTGAACATGCTCATCTCCTTCATAGATTAAATCTAACTTTTCCCAAACCTCACCTACAGTTTCCAATCCTTGAATATCAATATATTTTGAATCAGATAAAGTACTTACAATATCTTCTAAGGCTTGCATGTTATCTTACAGCTCTTTGAGTTCATCTGGTGTCAAGGGAGTAGTAGTAGGAGCAACATATTTTGTTTCAACTTGCTTCCAATATTGTGCACCAAGAACTTTGATGTAGATCTTCATTTTATCTTTCCAGATCTTGTAGTTATCCTTGTTGAACTTGGGACCCTCTTTCTTCATCATCTTGACTTCTTCAGAATCTTTCCCTCAAGTGGTTAGGCTTTCTGCACACAGAGGACTAAATCTCTAATACCAGTTGTTAATCCTATGAGGATCTGGTTAATACTGAGAGGGGGGTGAATTAATATTAATACTAATTGAAACTTTAAACCAAAAACAAACTCATATCAAATCTAAAACCATTTAATAAATATCTCAACTTCTTATATCAGATCTAACAACTTCTTTATCAGATTCACTAACACATTAATCAGATCATTTACCACATCTATCAATTCTTTCACCACTTAAGCAATCATATAAATTTGATCATTTACCAACTCATTATCCTCATCAATTAGATCAAACACTTTCTATACCAACTCTTATTAGTATTGGTAACCTTTGATAAACCTCTAATAAAACATCATAACCGGTGTACTAATAAATAGTGAATCAAATGTAACATAAATAAGAACATCACGTGAAAAACATTACACACATGAACACCATAATTTTTTTAATGTGGAAACCAAAATAGGGAAAAACCATAGTGGGAGTTGGTACCCACAAATATTTGTACTCTTTTGAAGTACGCCCTATTAGGAGCTTATCCCTGTTAGGAGCTTACAATATGCCCTATTAGGAGCTTACAATACACCCTGTTAGGAGCAGACCCTGTTAAGAGTCACCCGGTTAAGGGATTTGTCTAGAAGCTTGGTTAGGAGCTTGATGATCTATTAGAATCAACCTCATGAGAGGATTTAACACTCTTTTGAGAGCTACCCTATCAGGGGACTTAAATGTTTAAGGCCTATTAAGACCTACTCGGTTAATGGATTTAACCTGCTGCAACTGTTAGGGAACAATAATAAAAAAATGATATGTTACTTGCACTTCTTAGCTTGCTGAATCAGATCCAGTTATTCTCAACACTCTACAACTCTTAGGTAGATCTCACATTTCTCTTGGATGGATCAACACATTCTCTTAAGACCACCAACACCATAAACATCAACTGTGCAATCCTAAATAGCCATCTCAACTAGGTCGGCCACTAAACCCTAATTACATCTTAAAAATACAATACAAATCATAAGAGATAATCTCAGATCAATATACAGATCATAACATCAAATTACAATGAAATATCAACCATTGGTTGATCGAAACCCATCACAAAAATATGATCTATACCAAAGTCAAAAGCTCAAAACACTCCACAAAGCATTTCGTTGTTTCCCAAAAAAATCTTCCTTGAATTTCTTCAAAATAACAATACAATATTCCACATGGGTTGTTTCATGTTACCACCTTCATGTAGACTCATCGTCGATCACCCTCATAACAAAAAATAATTACCAGTTTGATGATTTATTCACCGGTCCTTAAACCCTACTAAAACCTTAGCAAAACTTCATTAGAGATTTGAAACAAGCTTTTCGATAGTCATCACAAGTTCCGATTCCTATCAGATACTCATTTCCATTATACAAGCTCACCTTCCAAACAACAAATCATCAATCATTGCTGATCGCCCAATTCAATCAAAACATCTTTGCTTTACCGGTTAAAGTCCTATTTCATAGACTACAATTCATTGTCAGTAAAGCACATCTTTCGGTAAACCAAATCACTTAGATGACAAAAAAAACATCAGTAATCATCATTTAACATCAGTTGCCATAAATGACAACACAAATAACTAATCAAGTCATCTAATCACAAAATCTTAATCTCTTCATTACAAATAGTCTTCTATCCTCTACTAGTGCAGTCATACATCTTCAACTGCATTACTTGCATCATCTCATTCTGCATTAGTTATGCCAAATTGGTGCAAAGCACATTTCATTTCACATCTAATTTTCAAGAACATGGTGTTGTCTACTGGTTCATTTATGTTGTAATTATGGGTTGGATCAATGATCAACCTTGATGTAACTGGATGCCTATTTTGTATGGTCAAAAATCTCTTAGGTGAGCATATAAACCTAGAGGTATATTAGGTCATGAAGGCTTGGAATTTGGATTTTCTCAAAGTTAGTATGTCTAGGATGTTGTCATAGGTGTTGGAGTAAATAATGACCTTGGTTGTGTTTCCATAAGGTCTAGGTAGTTAATAACCGGTGTTGTTCTAAAATTGCAAAATGTTGCATTTGTTGTCAAGCAACTTTTCAAAGTTGCCAGTAGATGACAACTACTTCTCCAAAGGTCCTAACTATTCAAAAGCTCGTTATGGACGTTGGAAGAGGTTTATATATATGTGGACAGCCATAGGAAGGCATGTAAAAAAAAAGTTTTTGTAAAGTTTGGTGGAGAAAGTGAATAAGACAAATTTGATTTCGCCATACAGAGATTTTTCATACGATTCGTACAGATTGTGAGAATTTCTGATGATGTTTTGATTTGGTTAGGAGTAACTCTAAAATGCCTTTCTAATGTGCCAGGTCTGACCTCTCAAAGTAGAGTTTATTAGAAGTTACCAACATTTAATTTCTGCAGGTTGAAACCCTCCATTTTCAAGGGTTATAATGCAAGTAAGGCCCTAACTTGTAGTCTACTCATTAGGATCCAATGGCCATGGGTAGAATGCTAGTTAGGGATGTATATTTTGAGATTCTAGAGGGGAAAGGTCAGAGGATTTGGTTGGTATAGTGCCACCAAGCCCTAGTCTAAATCAGTTGAGGGTTTAGATTAGATTAGATGAGTTTCTTTGAATAGACAATGAACAATGATGAGAAGATGAGTTGAAGTGTTGAAACTGGGTATTTGAATATAGGAGAAATTTCCTGAAAAGTTGGAACCTTCTTGTGATCCCATTCTCCATTCCTCTTTTGTGTGACTGGTCTAACCTGATCAATTAGACCTATAACCAAGTAGGTGTTGAAGAGTGCATGAATAGGGTGGAAAATCCAATCTTTTCGAATTTGATAGTGATCCCAAAAGGGTGTCTGAAACCTAAATTTGGGTAAGTGTTGTTTGGTGTTATTTGGAGAAAAGTCCCAAAAGACAGTGAAACTGGGCTACTAACTGGTGAACCTATACCGGTAAGTCTGTGAATCCGGTATCGGTAAAACTGTGAAACTTGTACCGATAGACCTATACTAGTGGGCTTGTCTAGTCCTCAAAAACCAATACTTGTCTTGTGTTTCAAATGAGCATTGTGGAAGATCTTGATAGGTATAAGGAAGTGGATAGGAGTGTGTGTCAACCCGGTTAGTGGTGAGAATTTGATTTCACCGTTGAGGTGTGAAACATAACCGAAAAGAGAAGACCAGAGGTGTGTGTGTGGGTTTATTACCCTGTTGTTGCCGACCTCTGCATCAGGTGGTATCAAAGCACTAGAAGAACTTGGGAAGAGTTTGAACCATGGGAGATAGAATAGAGGGACAAGGTGAAGAAGAGATACCCTCTAGAGTCACCAATATGGAATTAGCTAGGATAGTGAGGGAGCAAGTAGCCAAGAATAAAAGGATGGAAGCAGAACTATCAAAGTTAAAGAAGGATTAGGCTGGGAAGGAAGTTGGCTTAGACTCAGAAGAAGAAGAAGAAGAGAAGGGAGAGGAACCAGTTGTACCAGCAGATCAAAGGTAATTCATTGAAGCCCTTAAGAAAGTAGGTGGAAGAGACACCAAGGAAGAATTACCTATGTTTCAAGGGAAGATGAATCCAACGGAGTGCATGGACTGGATTGAGGCCTTATAAAACTATTTTGAATATGAGGAGGTGAAGGATAACCAAAGGGTAAAGGTGGCTAAGTCAAAATTGAAAGGCCCAACCCTTAGTTGGTAAAATGTCCTATAAAGGGAAAGAACGGTGGAAGGTAAGAACCCCATCACTTTATGTAAGAGGGCGGTGTCAGAAGTTAAGAAGTAGTTTGTCCCTGAGGATTATGAGATAATCCTACATAAGAAGCTACAAAATTTGAGGCAAAAAGATATGGATGCTAGTACCTACATTGAGGAGTTCCACAGAATGACACTCAAAGCAAAGATATCGAAGAGTGAGACACAAAAGCTAGAAAGGTACATGAATGGCCTTAAGTTTAACATCAAGATGAACTCAATTTGTTTAATTCTGAATCAGTGCATAAGTGTTATCAAATGGCACTTAGGATTAAGGAGAACCAAAAAAGGCAAGGAGAACACCATAATAGAGGAAGGGGTATAAATTTCAAAGGTAAAGGCAGATTCAATGATAGAGGATCATACCCTAAGACCCAAGGAGAAACTAACAGTCATGAACATGAGGGAGAATCAGGGAACAAAGGTAGTTTTAGAGGGAGGAGAGCAAATGGAAGAGGAAGGTTTGGTGGAAGAGGACCTTGTGTTTTCACCGGTAGGTGTTTCTCTTGTAACTAGGTTGGACATCAATCCTTTAGGTGTCCGGAGAAGCAAGGAAATGATGGTCAAGGGGGTGAAAGGAGAGAACATTTGATTCAAGAGGAAGATAGTTAGAGCATGACCTCCTACCAAACATCAACTTCAAAGTCTTCAGACCCAGAGCAAGGAGAACTCTTGATGATAAAAAGGACTCTCTTGAAGGAATTGATTAGCAAAGAACCACCTCAGAGGAAGTCCCTTTTCACAACCACCTGCAAGGTACAAGGTAAAGTTTGCAAGGTCATTATAGATTTTGGATCCATAGATAATATAGCTTCTATTGAAATGGTTACTAAGCTTAACTTGCAAATAATACCTCATCCCTATCCCTAAAAGGTATCTTGGTTGAATAAAGGACAACAAGTGTTGATTAGTGAACAAGTTTGGGTAGATTTTTCAATTGGTGAGTATAAGGATAGAGTGTTGTGTAATGTGGTAGAAATGGATGCTTGTCATTTTTTACTTGGTAGGCCTTGGAAATATGATGTAGATGCTAGGCATGAGGGTAGAAATAATTTCTACACCATCACCAAAAATGCTGACAATTTTACCATGACCCCTCTCCCGGATGATAGTAAGGAAAAACACCTTGTGATTAGTGTCATGTTGGTAGATGAGAAAGAATTCATGAGGGATTTGAATGAGAAGGATACTCCTTGTTTTTCCATAATTGTCAAGCCTAGGGATTAACCTAAAAAGCAGTCTAAAAGCCATGAGGAAAAAGGGAAGGTAGGGCCTAAGGAGGTTCAAGACCTACTAGATAAGTACAAGGGAATTGTTGTAGATAGTACCACATATACTCTACCACTTCAAAGAGAAATCATTCATTGCATAGAAATTATACCGAGTGCTACCCTACCTAACAAGGAAGCCCATAAACTAACCCCTGAACAAAATGCAGAAGTTGCAAGACAGATCCAAGAGTTACTTGAGAAAGGGTTCATTAGAAAGAGTATAAGCCCATGTGCAGTCCTAATCATGTTAGCTCCTAAGAAAGAAGGGACATGGAGGTTGTGTACCTGACTCCAGGGATATCAATAGGATAACAATCATGTATAGGTTCCCAATGCTGAGAATAGAGGATTTGATGGATTGTCTAGGAGGGGCCAAGTACTACTCCAAAATAGACTTGAAAAATGGCTATCACCAGATTAGGATTAGAGATGGAGACCAATGGAAGACAACATTTAAAACTAATGAAGGCTTGTTTGAAAGGATGGTAATGCCATTTGGGCTTTCCAATGCCCCTAGTACCTTTATGAGGTTAATGAATGAGGTTCTTAAACCCTTTATCAATCATTTTGTGGTAGTATACTTGGATGATATATTGACTTTCAGTAAGGATAGCAATGAACATCTGATGCATTTGGATTTGGTATTGAAAAGGTTGCATTAGGAGCAGTTGAAGGTCAACTTGTACAAGTGTGTCTTCTTGTAGGAAGAATTGGTGTTTTTTGTATTTGTTGTTTCCCGAGGTAATCTGAGAATGGATCCATCGAAGGTGGAGGCAGTCCTCAATTGGCCCACACCTAGATCTGCAAGTGAGGTAAAAAGTTTCCATGGCTTAGCAAGTTTTAATAGGAAGTTTATAAGAAATTTTAGTTGGGTTAGTGCTCCTATGATAGATACCATTAAGGATGGAAGAAAGTGTCAATTTTCTTGGAATGATGAAGCCAACAAGTCTTTTGAGTATTTGAAAACAAAGATTGCAGAACATCCCATCTTAGTCCTTCCAGATTTTCATAAGGTATTCACTATTAAATGTGATGCATCTAAGAAAGCTATAGGAGGAGTCTTGAGTCAGGAGGGTAGGCTTGTGGCCATTTTCAGTGAGAAATTAAATGAAGCAAAATAGAAGTATTCAACCTATGACCTAGAGATGTATGCCTTGGTACAATCTCTTAGGAAATGGAGGCATTATCTGTTACCGATGGAATATGTTGTTTACACTAACAACCATGCTTTAAGTTTTTTGAACCGGCAAGAGAAACTCAATTAGTGACACATGAAATGGATGGAGTACCTTCAATCTTTCAAATTCACTATCAAGCATAAGAAGGGAGTGACCAATAAAGTTGCAGATGCCCTTAGTAGGAGGAACTTGTTAATCCAAGAGATTCAATTAGAAAGCATAGGAATCACTGCTATGAAGGACATGTATCAAGAAGATGCAAATTTCAAGGAGGCTTATGAGGTTTGTCAAGCTATGAATGAAAGGTATCATACTAATTTTTCTGAGTATATGCTTCAAGAAGGTTTATTTTCAAGGGTAGTCAGCTTTGTATTCCTAATTGTTCAATGAGGGAGAATATTGTCAAAGAAAAACATTGTGGGAGTTTGTCAGAACATTTTGGACTTGATAAGACACTTGAGTTGGTTAGAAGGTTTTATTTTTGTCCTAGATTGCAAACAGATGTGAGGAATATTTTTTCAGAGTGTGTGGTGTGTCAATGGGCAAAAGGTACAAGTTCAAATGCAGGCCTTTATACTCCTTTACCAATCCCTACCAAACCTTGGGATTGAGTTAGTATGGATTTTTTCTTAGGCCTTGCTAGGACTAAATCAGGTTATGACAGTGTCTGTTGTGGTAGACCATTTTTCTAAGATGACACATTTTTTACCATGCAAGGTTACACATGATGCTTCTAATATTGCAGGTTTATTCTTCAATAAAATTGTCAGACTTCATGGGTTACCCTTGAGCATTATCTTGGACATGGATTCTAAGTTTTTAGGACACTTTTGGAGAACTTTGTGGCATAAGTTGGGGACTAACTTGTGTTTCTCTTCTTCTTATCACCCTCAATCTGATGGGCAGACTAAGGTAATAAATAGGTCCCTTGGAAACTTGTTACGGTTCTTGACCAAGGAGCATGGAACTACTTGGGATACCATTCTTCCACAGGCTGAATTTTCCTATAATGACTCTGTGAACAGAAGTACCTGGTTAAGTCCTTTCCAAATTGTGTATGGTACACATACCAGGGGTATTCTTGAACTTAGAGATGTGAAGAATATTGATAGAATAAGTGCTCAGGAAGATGAATTTGCTGATGTCATGAAGGATACACACCAACAAGTTAGAGGTAAATTGATTCATACCTCAGTAAAATACATGCAAGAAACATACTTCAAAAGGAGAGATGTTCAATTTATAGTAGGAGATTAGGTAATGATCCATCTCAATAAAGCAAGACTCCCTAAGGAGAAGTACGTGAAGAAGATAGGTCCTTTTAAGGTCCTCAAACGATGTGGGAACAATGCATACGAAATAGACCTACCCCTGAAAGTGGGACTATCACCTATATTTAATGTTTCTAATATATATGCATATAAGGGTGTCATTGATGATGTTTGTGATGCAGGTCAATTTGATTCCTATATTGTAGACATGATAGCAGGACTTTGCCCACAACCCAAACCTGAAATTGAATGTATTTTGGATCAAAGGATCAGCAAGCAAACCAGGAGGAAGACTTACTTGCAGTACCTAGTCAAATGGAAGAATCAACCTTTAGAGGATGATACCTGGATGACTTCTAAGGCTATTGACCAGACCAGAACTCACTTTACAGACATCCCAACTCAAGGGAATTGAGTTTATTTTGGGCCAGGGAGTATGGTGCAGAGCACATTTCATTTCACAGCTGATTTTCAAGCACATGGTGTTGTTTACTAGTTCATTTATGTTGTAATTGTGGGTTGGATCAATGATCAACCTTGATGTAACTGAATGCCTATTTTGTATGGTCAATAATATCTCAAGTGAGCATATAAACCTAGAGGTCTATTAGGCCATGAAGGCCTGGAATTTGGATTTTGTCAAAGTTAGTATGTCTAGGATGTTGTCTTAGGTGTTGGAGTAAATAATGACCTTGGTTGTGTTTCCATAAGGTCTAGGTAGTTAATAACCGGTGCTCTTCTAAAATTGCAAAATGTTGCATTTGTTGTCAAGCAACTTTTCAAAGTTGCCAGTAGATGACAACTACTTCTCCAAAGGTCCTAACTATTCAAAAGCTCGTTATGGACGTTGGAAGAGGTTTATATATATGTGGACAGCCATAGGAAGGCATGTAAAAAAAAAGTTTTTGTAAAGTTTGGTGGAGAAAGTGAATAAGACAAATTTGATTTCGCCATACAGAGATTTTTCATACGATTCGTACAGATTGTGAGAATTTCTGATGATGTTTTGATTTGGTTAGGAGTAACTCTAAAATGCCTTTCTAATGTGCCAGGTCTGACCTCTCAAAGTAGAGTTTATTAGAAGTTACCAACATTTAATTTCTGCAGGTTGAAACCCTCCATTTTCAAGGGTTATAATGCAAGTAAGGCCCTAACTTGTAGTCTACTCATTAGGATCTGATGGCCATGGGTAGAGTGCTAGTTAGGGATGTGTATTTTGAGATCCAGAGGGGCGAGGTTAGAGGAGTTGGTTGGTACAGTGCCACCAAGCCCTAGTCTAAACCGGTTGAGGGTTTAGATTAGATTAGATGAGTTTCTTTGAATAGACAATGAACAATAATGAGAAGATGAGTTGAAGTGCTGAAACTGGGTATTTGAATATAGGAGAAACTTCCTAAAAATTTGGAACCTTCTTGTGATCCCATTCTCCATTCCTCTTTTGTGTGAACGGTCTAACCTGATCAATTAGGCTTGTAACCAAGTAGGTGTTGAAGAGAGCAGGAATAGGGTGGAAAATCCAATCTTTTCGAATCTAATAGTGATCCCAAAAGGGTGTTTGAAACCTAAATTTGGGTAAGTGTTGTTTGGTGTTATTTGGAGAAAAGTCCCAAAAGACAGTGAAATTGGGCTACTAACCAGTGAACCTATACAGGTAAGTTTGTGAAACCGGTATCGGTAAAACTGTGAAACTTGTACCGATAGACCTATACCGGTGGGCTTGTCTAGTCCTCAAAAACCAATACTTGTCTTGTGTTTCAAATGAGAATTATGGAAGATCTTGATAGGTCTTAGGAAGTGGATAGGAGTGTGTTTCAATCTGGTTAGTGGTGAGAAGTTGATTTCATTGTTGAGGTGTGAAACATAATCGGAAATCGAAGACCAGAGGTGTGTGTGTGGGTTTATCACCCTACTGCTGTCAACCTCTGCATCACAAATGCCAACATATCCTTCCATTATTTGTTTTAGTATTTGCAATATTTCAAACAAGGTGTTGTCACCAAGATTGCACTTGTTGTAAGGACCCGCTTGTCCTAATCCTAGTTAAACCACCATAGTAACTCACAAGTATAGTTAACTTTAAATAACCATTAATGGACATGCGAAGTTTATGATAACTGAGGTGCAAATAATAAGAGAAATTTAACATTCATGTAATTCAATTCTAACATGTGAAACTAAATATGCATGCAGTAAAAGTATCAAAAGCAAAGTCCGCATGAAGATTTAATAACATGCATAAACCATAATTATTTACGAGATCGAGTTAAGTGTGCGCACGTGTAGAAGTAAATAGCATGCATGAGATTAATATGAATTGAATTAACATGCAAATGCATAATTAAATCAAATAACAAAAAAATAAATATGAACATGCATGCAGAAAGAAAGAAAACTAATCTATGAAAAGTAAATCATGCATGTTTTTTATTAAGGAAAATTAGGTTTTAAGGGACCCAAAACCCGATTACATAATGAAGAGATAAGCAATAGAGAAACTAGAAAAGAGTAGCAGCCAAAGAAAAGAACAGCTCAAAGCCAGCAAGAGATTGGCACCTGTAAAACAAAATTACATATCAGATGAAACTCTTTATAGTCTCTTCCGCATCCTTGACCAGCATCATCATCGCATTAGTTGCCCTTCTAGTTCTTTATTTTCTTGCATCTATTGATTGCCTTTGGTCTTCAGCTCCAGCTCACTTGTATTTTGCCTGGTTCTGCGTCTGGAAGAGTGTAGGACAAAACTAGAAGTTGGCTCATCATCAATAATCACCGTTTCTTTATTTTGTTTGTTCCTCTCCAGGCAAGCAACCAACACATTCATGTTTTGAGAGGATGCCTTCAATACAGCCAGACTATGCTCCATGAATTTCTTAAAAGCATTCTCATTTTTTTGAATCCGGTTGTTTATCAGACAATTATCAATGTCACCTTTTCTTTGATAATCCTCACCACATCCTCAAGGTGCTTCAAATCTCCCTTTATAATGTCACTTTCCAGCCAGTCCAGAATTTATTTTTCATCCTCTGCAGCACTAGTATCCTCTGTACTATCCTCTTTACCTTTAATGTTGATATCCTTAATCAAATTTTTAATTTTAAAATCCATCTCTCTTTGTTTATCTTGAATGCTAGTGATGTTATCAATCACCCATTTATGGAAATTGAACATTTTTCGGGGTTCTATTTCTAGCAGCATTAAGAATGGATTCCACGTTCTCCAAATCTGGGGTAGAGTCCATAGACATAGGGTTTCCCTCCTCCATGTTATGCTAAACATCATCCCTATTATCTGAGACATAGGGAATATCCTTCACCTCTGACTCTTCAACTTCCTCTTCTCTTTTCTCATCCCCTTCCTCACCCTCAACCTCCTTCTCCTGCTCATTCTCTGCCTCTTCTTCCACCTCCTTCCCCTGGTCCTGCTCAGAACCAACATTCTCTTTAGTTTCTTCTTCAGCTTCATCACTAACCCTCAACTTCTTATTCGGAGGAAGATTAGAATAATCCTCAACAGAATCAGAGCCATCATAATCCTCAGAAATGTGGGCATTCTCCACAAAGGGATCATCCCTATTAGCCTTAGCTTTACCCTTCCGATGCTCATATATTAACAAAACTAGGCCTTGGTGAGCAATGGGGTAGGAATTAGGTTTCTTGGCATGGTCGGCTAGGCTATCGTTAAGGGAGGAGGCCAAGTAGAAGGGCAACGATATCTTTGATCCATGGCGAAAATGGTTAAGGCTAACAAAGTGGTAATTTTAAAATTTCAAAAACCTTCCATCAACCATAAGATATTCCATTAAAAATTTCAACGTTTTCTACCAGAAATATTTTACCTAGTTGGGGAGATAATAGGAAGTATTATCCTTTTTGGCGAGCTGAGCCCTTTCTTCTTTATTTTTGGGGAAATTCTTGATGGCTTCCACTGAGAATTTGTGGTCTCTGTAGAATTTGACACCATCCTTCTACAAGCCGATGACCTCTGCCACCAAATCTTCATCCAACTTCCATGTCTAGCCAAACAGGGTCAGTTTATTATTTTTCCAGCCCTTGGAAAAACCACGGGAAATAGCCTTCTTGCTCCCATGCAGTTTCTCCATGTAATCGGTGAAGCCAT
The DNA here is from genome assembly GCF_030272615.1 of Cryptomeria japonica. Classification (NCBI taxonomy): domain Eukaryota; kingdom Viridiplantae; phylum Streptophyta; class Pinopsida; order Cupressales; family Cupressaceae; genus Cryptomeria; species Cryptomeria japonica. Next base: position 635,974,247 of record NC_081405.1, on the reverse strand, counting down.
ATCTATGCAACATTTGCCATATTTTCATTTCACCTTTCTAGCTATCACAATTGGTAGGCTTGTTGTGGTTAATATTTCCCCCCATAATGTGACGGCTATTCAAGTCGAAAACCTCAGAAGAGTGCAAACTAACCAAATGCTGAAGAAACAAGATGCTAGAATCGAAAAAACAAGGTTATTTTCTTGTTATTCAAGTAGTCTTTTAAACCATTCAAAATAACCCAGCACTTAATATGATAAGGCTTGTCACACCGGTACTCATTATCACAATGCTTGAGACAGGTAATCAATTGACAATTTGCCTCACTCCAAAATCTATCATTGAAGTCTGAACCCAGAAATGTTATAATAAAATTAACATGTACCATGGATTTTGTCGAAAAATAATTTCTCTCAAACTCCGTTCTTACATGATAATTCTCCAATATACTTAGCATCCTCCACTAAAATGACCCCCTCATTGGATAACAAATTGGCTACCCTGTTACCTTCCTAAAAGCTTTGGGTAATAATCACACTATCATAGGCATCTAACAATTTTTTAGCATTATCAATGATATTTTGGATGTTCCAAGAAGAGGAACTAATACCTTTAATAGCCTAAATTATATTGAGAGAATCCCCCTCCAACCAAATTCTTTTAAAATTAAATATTTGAGCAAGTTGAAGGAATTTTAACATTGCCAGAGCTTCTGCCACATGGTTGTTTTGAACTCCAAAGGGAGAAACAGTTGCAGCAACACAAAAACCATAAGAGTTTCTGATGACCCCTCCCCCTCCAGCCTTCCCAAGATTTCCTTTAGCTGCACCATCAAAGTTCACCTTAACCCAATCATGAGGAGGCAACCTCCACACAACATTATCTCTTCTACTCTTCATATCAGATTTCCAGACCTTGTGTATCAAATTCCATTAAGTTAGGATGCTTTTCTCATTATCGGTCATGCTAATATAACTACATTGCTTGTTACTTTTGTGAATGGTATTGATGTTTTCTTTAATAGCCCTACAAATATTTTCAAAAACAACCTAAGAAGAACACTTAGTCTCCCTAAAAATTCTATTGTTTCTCTCATTCCACATATGACAACGGGTCATAGGAAGGACAAAGGACCAGAGGGTCGTAATCATGGGAAGCTTGGTAGGGAAAATCCATTGCTAGATGACTTTCTTAAAACTATTCTGCATTACCCAATCTACTTTCCATTGCATCCACACTTTTCCCCAGATCTCCCAGGTAAAAGAACAATGAATGAACAAATGATCCACAGACTCAGCCTCTTTCTGACATAACTTGCACCTATTAGGAATCATGAATCCTCTTCGAACCAGGTTATCAATGGTAAGTATCTTGTTGTGAGTTGCAAGCCAAAAAAACATGTTAACTGTTAGGTTCCAGAAACAACTGAGAGGGGGGGTGAATCGGTTGTCTAACAAATTCAAACCAAAAACAACTTAACCAACCTTAATGCTTAATATCAATAAATCAGACTTTATGCTGGTAGATAGTTTATCAGTTAATTACAGTATCGGTAAAGATTGATGCATGAAATAGAAAGACAATAACATCCACAACACATAACACCAATATTTGTATGTGGAAACCATGTAAGGGAAAAACCATGGTGGGAAACCTTACCCACAATCAGATGATACTACTACAGATAGTATATGTATACAAATGGGGTCTACACATGCAGAAAGGCCAAGTGCCTAGATCTCACTGCTCAAACACAAATAGGAGTCACACTTACTATAATTGGATGGTTACATCCAATAATGATGTACTGCTCAAAATAGCATCTTCATATGTTGGATTCAGTACCGGTGTAGTTCTGATTGCCTTCACAAAAACCTTGTTTCACCTTCAAATGATGTGTGCATGTATAGCTCTTCTTATTCTCACATATACCTTCTTATAATTGTTTTTCCCAATCGCTTATCGATCTTACAAATAAGATCTTACATATATACCATAACCTAAGACCAATTTTAGTAGGTCAGCTCTAAAAGATATTACAATAAAATGATTACAAGTAAATCAATAACTGATGCAATATCCGATTCAACATGTCAGCTTAATGCATTGACAATAATAACAAAATAAACTCCAAACTGTGTCGTGCTGATTTGGAATAGATAAGCCTGCCGGTGCATAACCTAGACCTATTTGCCGGTAACAACAAATATGCAAATATAAATATACCAATGAGAAATTCTCCAAGACAAAGTGTCCAAACAATGTCTTCGACATAACCAGATGTTTTCCATGTTATTCCAAGTGCCGGTGAACAATATATCCTGCTAGTGTACCAGATACCGATGACTGTGCATAAAGTCACTTGCTTGCTGGTGAACATAACCATTTCTCCAAAGTGCTAGAGTTGATAAGTGTTGATAGGTGTTGACATCAATGACAAAACCATACCAAAATACCAACAATCTCCCCCTTTGGCATTGATGGAAATACCAGATGGAAAAACCATCAAAGTGCCAAAAACAGAAACGCCAAATACCAAAAACCAACAATCTCCCAAAAGAGATCATATCCAGAAATCAAAATATAGATACAGAGAGTAACAGTCTCTCCCAAAATAACAATCTCTCCCAAGGTAACAATCTCTCCCCCTGAGAGTAACATGTGATTTCCTTGTGTTTTTCCATATCAATCTCTCCCCCTTTGACATCAAATGCCAAAGTTAATACAAAAGCCAGGTTCAAATACAAAATACCAACCAATTCAGTATGCCAACTACTCCCCTTGAGAAGTAGCTCTCTTCATCAAAGCCGGAGAAAAATATTTCTCTATTAGTTATGTCAGTTGATGACAAACATCAACTATCTAAGTCTCTACCAGTGGGGGTATGACCCCAAGCTGGTCTCTGAGATATTGAAAAGTCTCCTTAGGCAAAGGCTTAGTGAAAATATTGCAATCTGGTCTTTAGTATTCACATAAACCACTTTTACTTCTTTGGCTTCAACGTTCTCTTTCAGAAAATTCAGTTTGATAGAAATATGTTTAACTTTAGAATGTAATACCAGATTCTTAGATATATCAATTGATGCAGTGTTATCACAATAGATAGTTATAGGTTCCTTGCATTTTACCTTTATGTCCTTCAACATTTGCTTAAGCCATAATACCTGTGTACAGTTTGTTGCTATTGCAACATATTCTGATTTTGTTGTTGATAAAGATGTACAACTTTGTTTCTTACTCAACCAAGAAATTAATCTTCTTCCAAGAAAAAATGCTCCACCAGTGGTGCTTTTTCTGTCATCCACATCTCTTGCCCAATTTGCATCTGTATATGCACATAATTCAAATTTTTCATCTCTAGGATACCATAAACTAAGATTTGTAGTGCCTTGTAAGCATCAGAAAATCCTTTTTACTGCTGATTCATGATTTTCTTTAGGATTACTCTGAAATATTGAAACAATACATACTGCATTCATAATATCAAGTCTTGTTTGTGTCAAATACAGTAGGCCTCCTATCATAGATTTGTATCTAGTCGGATTAACAGGTGTAGATTCATCCCTTAGTGATAATTTGTGATTTGTAGTCATAGATGTGCTTACTGGTTTAGATTTTTCCATCCCAAATTTCTTAAGTAACTCCTTCAAGTACTTGGATTGACTTAAGAATATACCTTTATCAGTCTATGAAATCTGCAATCCTAAGAAGAATTTTATATCTCCAATCATAGACATTTCAAAATCATGCTGCATTTCAATAGAAAAGTCTTTACATAATCCATCTTCTCCTCCAAAGATTATATCATCAACAAAAACTTCTATAACCAAGATGTCATCATTAGTCACTTTTTAGTATAAATTGTTGTCAACAATACCTTTAGAAAAACCAATCTTTAAAAGATATTTATCCAATCTAGCATACCAAGCTCTGGGAGCTTGCTTCAACCCATACAAAGCTTTCCTTAACCTACAAACCATATCTTTGTTATTTGTTAAAGAAAATCCATCAGGTTGCTCAATGTAAACTTATTCTTCAAGATCTCCATTCAAAAATGCACATTTAATATCCATTTGATATACTTTGTAGTTCTTGTGTGCTGCAAAAGCCAAGAATAATCTGACTGCCTCAATTCTAGCTATCGGTGCAAAGGTTTCATTATAATCAATTCCTTCTTTCTAAGAATATCCCTTACACACTAGTTTTTCTTTATATCTGATTACCTTCCCATCTTCATTAAGTTTATTTCTGAATACCCATTTTGTTTCAATCACATTTTTGTCTTTAGGCCAGGGAACTAATGTCCATGTGTTGTTCTTCTCAATTTGTTTTAGTTCCTCTTCCATAGCTTTAATCCAGTGCTCATCTTCACATGCCTCATTAATTGATGATGGTTCAATTTGAGAAATAAGACATACCTCTTCATTTGCCAGTATTCCTCTTGTCATAACTCCTTGATACTTGTTCCCAATTATCAGATTTTCAGAGTGATTCAGTCTTACATACCGGAGTGTCTTCATTTGTTGTTGTTCCTCAATTACAGTGGAATTTTCAGATGATACCAGTATAAATGGATCTTCATTCTGTACCGGTGGATTCAATGTAGGTTCATTTGTCAGTATCTTTATTGCTGGTTCAGAGTCTATATACCTTGAAGCTCCTCTAAACTGTTCATCAATCTTCACATTTGTACTCTCAACAATTTTCTATAATCTTTTGTTAAAACATCTATATGCCTTGCTCTTAGATGAATAACCAAGAAATATTCCTTCATCACTTCTAGGATCAAATTTGTCAATATACTCATCTCTTCTAATATAGCATTTACTTCCAAATATTCTAAAATATTTAAGAGTAGGAGTGATACCAAACCATAGTTCATGAGGAGTCTTACTGGTTTCTCCTTTGATGTGAATTTTGTTGAATGTATAAACCATTATGCTTACTGCCTCTCTCCAATATACATGTGGCAGATTTGCTTCTGATAACATAATTCTAGCTACATCCAAGATAGTTTCTTTCTTTCTTTCTACAACTCCATTTTGTTGTGGTGTCTGGGGTGTTGATAACTATCTTCTGATTCCATTCACTTCACAGAATGTATTAAATTCCTTAGATGTGAATTCACCTCCTTGATCTGATCTCAGACATTTGATTTTCTTACCGGTTTCATTTTCTACCATTGCCTTGAATAGTTTGAATTTCCCAAGTGCTTCTGATTTTTCTCTAAGAAAAGTAACCCAACACAACCTAGAATAGTCATCAACGATTAACATGAAATATCTATCACCTTGTAAACTTTTAGTTCTAGCTGGACCACATAGATTTGTGTGTATTAAGTCAAGAGCATTATTGGATTTTTCTGGAATACTTTTAAAAGATGCTCTAACTTGTTTTCCAAATTGACATTCCTTACAAACCGGATTGTGAGGCTTGCCAATCTTAGGTAAATCTCTATCTGCCTTAGTAGTACTGATTTTTACCATGCAATCAAAATTTACATGACAGAGTCTCTTATGCCATAGCCAACTTTCATCAATATGTGCAATCAAGCATGTCTTTTCACTGTTATTCAAATGAAAGTTATTTCCCTTAGTTTGATTACTAGTTGCAATTTCCAAACCAGTTCTGTTCATAATTTTGCATTTTCCATTCTTGAATTGTAATTGAAATCCTTTTTCAACTAATTGACCAACACTCAAAAGATTATGCTTTAAACCTTCTACATAGTAGACATTGTCAGTATTATGCTTACCATCAAGAGATATAGTACGTTTTCCTTTTATCAAACATTCTTTATCATCTCCAAATCTTACCAGACCTCCATTATATTCTTGAAAGTTCAAGAATTTACCTTTATCACCAGTCATGTGATGTGAACATCCTGAAAACAATGATCCATTCATCCTTAACTTCAACTTTAGCTGCCAAGGCCTGCTCTACCGGTTGAACAGTAGGTGCCGATTGATCTTCTGTTATAGCAACAAAAACCCATCCATTGTCTATCGAATATTCATCAGAATCATCAGTGACTCCTTCATCAACAAGATAACAAGATTTATCTTTATTCTTCTTAAATCTGTATCTCTAATATTCAGGGTTAGGTTTGTATGTTCTTCTAGCTTCTTTTCTTAGTCTAGCATGTCTATCCGGGCATCTTGAAGTCATATGACCAATCTTATTACAGTTAAAACATTTAAAGGGTTCTTTACCTTCATACTTACTTCCAACTGGACCTTTAGGCATTTTCCTTGCAAATAGTGCTTCAAGTTCTTCAAGTTCTTCATTTTCTCTCCTTCTTTCCTCAAGTTCTCTTGCATAAAAGGCTTTCCAATCATATTTGTCAAATGATGGTGCAGATGATGTTGATGCCTTAAAGGCTAAATCTGCCTTTATAGTAGCAACAAGACCAAATTCCTCAATTTCAAAAGCTGAAAGTTTTCCAATCAAAGTATCCCTAGTTACTGATGTATTAGGCATTGTTCTCAACTCATTTATAGCAATAACTTTCATTTTATATGCTGGTGTAAATCCTCTTAAAACTTTTGAAACAATTTCATCTTCACTTAAGGTTCCTCCACAACATTTAATACCCAAAACAATTTCATTTACTCTTTCCATAAAAACAGAAATCCTTTCATCTTCTTCCACTTTCAGATTTTCATACCTGACCCGGAAACTTTCAAGTTTTGCAATTTTGACTATGGAATCTCCTTCATTCAATCTTTCCAAATGATCCCAAATAGCTTTAGCAGTAGACCTATCTGATAATACCATGATTTGTTGATCTGATAATGCACTCAAAAGTGCTTCTCTTTCTTTGCAATCATTTTCTACATCTTTTCCTAAGGTAGGTGGATTAGGCTGACCAGATGTAGCAACAATATAGCCATTCTTTGTAACATCCTAGATGTCCTTTCCAATGCAACTCAAATGTGTCTCCATTTTGATCTTCCATATGCCATAGTTGGTTCCATCAAGTTTAGGACTGTCCTTCCTGAAATAGTTAGTAGACATTGGATCTCCTCAAGCTGTTAAACTTCTGCAAAAAGAGGACTAATCTTTGATACCAATTGTTAGGTCCTGAAGACAACTAAGAGGGAGGGGGGTGAATCAGTTGTCTAACAAATTCAAACCAAAAACAACTTAACCAACCTTAATGCTTAATACCGGTAAATCAGACTTTATGTCGGTAGACAGTTTATCAGTTAATTACAATACTGGTAAAGATTAATGCATGAAATAGAAAGAAAATAACATCCACAACACATAACACCAATATTTGTACGTGGAAACCCTGTAAGGGGAAAAACCATGGTGGGAAACCTTATCCACAATCAGATGATACTATAGCAGATAGTATATATATACAAATGGGGTCTGTACATGTAGAAATGCCAAGCACCTAGAGCTCATTGCTCAAACACAAATAGGAGTCACATTGAATACATTTGGATGGTTAAATCCAATAATGATGTACTGCTCAAAATAGCATCTTCATATGCTAGATTCAGTACCAGTGTAGTTCTAATTGCCTTCACAAAAACCTTGTTTCACCTTCAAATGATGTCTGCATGTATAGCTCTGCTTATTCTCGCATATACCTTCTTATAATTATTTTTCCCAATCGCTTATCGATCTTACAAATAAGATCTTACATATATACCATAACCTAAGACCAATTTTAGTAGGTTGACTCTAAAAGATATTACAATAAAATGATTACAAGTAAATCAATAACGGATGCAATATGCGATTCAACATGTCAGCTTAATGCATTTACAATAACAACGAAATCATCTCCAAAGCATGACATGCTAATCTGGAATAGATAAGCCCATCGATGCATAACCTAGACCTATTTGCCAGTAACAACAAATATGCAAATACAAATATACCAATGAGAAATTATCCAAGACAAAGTGTCCAAACAATGTCTTCGACATAACCAGATGTTTTCCATGTCATTCCAAGTATCGGTGAACAATACATCCTGTCGATGTACCAGATACCGGTGACTGTGCATAAAGTCACTTGCTTGCCAGTGAACATAACCATTTCTCCAAAGTGCCAGAGTTGATAAGTGTTGATAGGTGTTGACATCAATGGCAAAGCCATACTAAAATACCAACATTAACTTTAGGAATGAGGAATCTATTCCAAACTTTAGTCCATATAGGGTTGCAGGCCTGAGTAGCATTTTTTTTATAAGTAGAGGCAATAGTAAAATTGCCCCTAAGACTACTCTTTCATAAGAAAACATCATCAAAATCTTTGTTGGCAGAAAAAGACAGCAAATCATGTTGGAGCGACAAAAATCTAGCATAAACTGCATCAAGTCTAACCCATTTATTCTCCTTCCAATAATTACAAACCTTAGAACCATACCTCCTTTTACATTCTTCAATAAAATGGCTGCAATCCTGGTTAAAAAGAGGCTCATCTTTAACCCAGATTTAGCAACTTTAATAGATTTGATCATACTATTCCATATAAAAGATTCAGTAGGGATATCTTCAAAATAGAGAAGAGAATGAATGGGCTGATAATGTATGTATTTATCAAACCACACCCTACTCCAATCTTTCTTAATACCATATGCCCTCCAAATCTGTTTGGCTAACAAAGCTTTGTTGAAAGTTTTGAGAGATTTAATACCTAACCCCCCGTTGCTTTAAGGAGAAGAGACTTTATCCCAGGCAACCAAAGAAATCATTTTCTTATCTTCCACACCAGACCAAAGAAATTTTTTCTGAATTCTTTCTAAAACTTCAGCAAATTTGACCGGTATACTAAACAAACTAAGAGCATAAATATGCAGATTTTGAAGAGTGGCTTGAAGAAGCTGAAGCTTACCAGCCTGTGATAGAATAGAACCTTTCCAACCTGCCAATTTTTTGTTGAGCTTACCAATTAAATAATTCTAGAAAGATTTTGGAGGAGCTAAACCAAGAGGGAGACCCAAATAAGTAGAGGGGAGCAACTCAACCTTACAACCATTTATGTTAGCAATCCTCTGTTGCCTCAACAATGGGGTATTGATGAAGTAAATAGCAGATTTCTCCCAACTAACCTATTGTCCAGTAGCAAGGGAATAAGATCTAAGAGCACCTTTGAAGGTAGAAGCTTTGCTAACATAAGGATATCCCAACAATATTGTATCATCAACAAACTGTTGATGTGTGCAGAAGACATTAGCAGAAGAGGGTTGCAACCCTTTGATGGTTCTATTCTTTTTCAACTTTTGAATCAATCTACTCAAACATTTTGCCAAAATAGTGAAAAGAATAGGAGATATAGGATCTCCTTGGCTGAGTCCCCTTGAAGATTTATAAAATTTGGATGAAGATCCATTAATAAGAATAGCAAAATTTGGGGTAGATATCAGCTCTCTAGTGATTTTAATAACCTTCTCATCAAATCCAAAGGCCTCCATGATCCTAAAATGAACCTGCCATTCAACCCTATTATAGGCTTTTTCCAAATCCAACTTTATGAGAAATCCCTCTTTGTTTGCAACATTAAGAGAGTGGATATTCTCATGCTCAATAATTATAGAATCCAAAATCTACCTACCTGGGACAAATCCTTTTTGCTCCTCAAAGATAACAAGGGGAAGAACAACCAACAATCTAGAAGTCAGGACTTTTGAGATTATCTTGTAAAAAGAATTACAAAGACTTATTGGCCTAAACTTACCCATAGAATCAACTCCAACCACCTTAGGAATTAGAGCAATGAAAGTAGAGTTGATTTCTTTAAGAATTCTTCTGGATCCAAAGAATTCTTTGATAGCATTGGTCGTATCATCCCCAACAATGTGCCAATATTCCTGAAAGAAAAACATTGGGAAGCCATTCGGGCCCAGAGCCTTATCCCCTTGAAAGGAGAAAACAACTTTTTTAATTTCATCAACTGAAGGGATAGCAGATAATATCTTATTCTGATTAGGTCCAATAATCTTAGGAATATTATCAACTAGATCTTACTGCTTAACAATGTCAATTTCCTTGCTACCTGTCAGGAGGTTAGAGAAGAACCTAACAGCTTCATCACCTATGTCATCATCTTTGACAACAATTTTGCCATCAATAATTAATCTGGAAATTCTGCAAGCTGCTTTATGCTTCATTGATGTCATATGAAAAAATTTAGTATTTCTATCACCAGCTTCTAACCAAATAGCCCTAGATCTCTACCTCCAATAAATTTCTTCCCTTGATATAGTGTTGTGTAATTTGGCTAGAACCTCATCTTCTTTAGTCTTGGGGAACTTCTTATAACCATCTTCCTGAATAGAGTTTTGAATATGTTCTAATTCCTCCTGAAGCTTCCTCTTGGATTCAAAAATATCTCCAAAAACATTTTTGTTCCAAATCTTAATGTTGTCTTTGGTATTTCTTAATTTTTTAGCAACTTTGAACATGGCAAAGCCATCCACGGTAATATTCCACCATTTGACAATGGAAGTTTCCAAAGAGGGGTGTGAAATCCATATTTTTTCAAATCGGAAAGGAAAACAATGTTTGCCCTTAATAGAATCAGCAACAAAAGAAACAGGATAATGGTCTGATCCTATTCTGTTAATAATAGACAAAGAGCATCTATACTTAAGTACCTAGTCAGGAGTAATAAGGGATCTTTCTAGCCTTACCTGAATAAGATCTCCTCCATCCCTTCGATTAGACCAAGTATAGGAAGCTCCAGATAGGTCAACATCAATAAGGGCATTGGCATTGATGAAGTCCATAAGATCAATCCTGCTATCCAGTTTTGCTTGAGTTCCTCCAAATTTGTCAATCTCTTGCAAAGGGGTGTTGAAATCTCCCATCAACAGCCAACTATTCTGGGAAAAAAACCCTCTTTTCTGCTGGATTTTGTCCCAAAACTTACTCCTATCAGCTTTAGAATTTGGAGCATAAATGTTGGTGACCACCCATTCCTATCCTTCAGCAATGCATTTCACTCTCATAGAAATGATATTACCATCTTCATCAATCAGATCTCCATCAATAGTTTTCTTATTCCAAAATATGGCCACTCCACCAGATGCCCCATTAGAACTACTACCATAAACACCCCCATGTTTAAAGAAATTTAATTTTTCAACTTTTTCCTTACTCATTTTAGTTTCCTGAACCAGGATGATGTCTGGTTTATGATCTCTAATAAAATTCCTTAGCACATCCTATTTATGGAGACCATTTAGACCTCGTATGTTCTAGGAAATTACCTTCATTTGGAAACCTGGGAGCAAGATTCCTGAATGGTTCACTACCTTCCATTAGCTATATTTTGTTTTCTCTCCTGGTCCCTATGCCACTTCATAGTTTTACGTCCCTGCGGGGATTTGGAAAGACCAGTATCCACCTTAGACCTGGTTCTAGTTTTAACCCCATTGGAACAACCTATTCTCTTGTTTTTCTTTTTTCCCACTCCTATCTCTTCATCTTCTTCATCTTTATATGTAGATTTCTTACTATTCCAAGGTTCTTCTTTTCTTTGAGAAGAGGAGGGTGATTCAATTCCAACACTCTGAAATAGAGAGTTAAGGTTAACCTGGGGCGATCTGAATTGGCTCTTTTTTTCAATAATAACATTTGGACCTTCAAAGTCCTTTGGACACACTTTATTACTTTCATGTTATGTATCTTTTGGAGACTCATGTTGTGATTCATTTATGTCGCCAATCTCACCATCTTCGAGAATTTCTTCTATACTTACATTTTCTTCCTCCTGAATCTGTAAAACTTCAAATCCATTGATTGTTTTAACTTCAAATACATTATCTTCACTCTTTCTAACTTCCTTTTGAAGAGTATCCTTGGAAGGACTAGCTTTCCTATCATCCTTTGTTATATCTTTTGAGTTACTAGGAAGTCCACTTCCTCCCTTTGCTCTACCCTCCTCATTTTTGTTCATATTCTCTTTCCAGATCTATTTAACATGATTGTCATGCTTTTGAGCATTCTTGGGGTTACTAGGACAAGCCTTTTCCCAATGTCCTACTTTCTTACAAGAGAAGCACACAAAAGGGAGGGATTCAAACTCTATAACTTGTTCCCACTTCCCTAGCTTGGAATTTATTTCGATTGAGCTAGGAAGGTCCATATTCTATGAGATATTAACACATATCCTTGCATACACAAGTCTCTTTCATGTTGTTGTCATAGAATCTATAGCCACAAGCTCCCCGAAGGAGTTAGCAATGCCTAAGAATACATCCTCCAACCAAAATTCAAGCGGTAAACCAAGCAACTGCACCCAGACTGGAGAAGATTCAAAAAAGAAATCATTGAGCTCCATATTTGGAGATCATTTTCTTAAGGATAAAGAAGATTTCCCAAGCATCCAAGGTCCTCCACTCAAATCCATTTCTAAATCTTCCCCACAGGAGAAGGAAAAGACAAATAATCCCCTTGATAGGGCTGAGACATCAACCTCCATTTTCTCTTCACAAAAGACCTAACAACTTCAATATTAGGTCTTGGTCTAACAAATTTTCCCACTAGAGAAAAAACCATTAGAGAAATATTGTGGTCTATGACCACATCAGGTACTGCAATAGCTAATCTGCTTACCTTTCTATCAAAAATATCTTCCATAGAGGGAAAAGATGATTTACCAGTGGGTTTGTTTGCAAATAAGTTGTTCCAGGGTTTGAGAACCTTCACCTTAGCCTTCTTTTCCAACTCAGCGTTCAAGATCTCGGGACCCAAATTTGAGGAATCTTTAGTATTTTTAAAGTTAAGAGGAGGGTCTCGATGCCGTGGGTCCCCATCCTTTCGACTATCCCCATCATCCATCGTAGATCCCAAAGAGACAAGTTGTCCTTGAGCTACAGAGGCAACAGAACCGGAGGAACCAACCACGTTGTTCCCTCCATTCACAGAATTCAAATTTCCCTCCAGTTGCATTATTCCCTCCATTTTCCTTCGTAATCGAGTGTCATTGGTTATATGTTATTGGGTTAGTATGTTAGTAGCTTTTCTCTTCTTTCTTTTATTAGTTACATTACATGGTGACTTCCTATCGCTTTTACATCATAGACGTTATAGGTCTTTTATATAACTTTTACATGTGACCATTTTGGTCTTTTACAATAAGATACAATGTACATCATTAATTATTACAAAAAATTTATCTAGAATCTCCGATTCTTCGTCTCCGAATGTGTTATCTCCGTTTGTCCTGGATAACCTCCTCTCACAAACTAGATGATGAACATATGACCCAAGCATTTTATCCACCCAACCAAATGAATCTTATGCTTCTCGGATGCCCATAAGCTCTCGTCCCTCGTGATGGAGCTCCCTAGCAAGTCGGCACCAATTGGCAGTAAAGGAACTATATGCATTCATGTAGAGCTAACAACCCATCCTGGTTGAACTAACTACATGTGCTATGGTAGGGAGAAAAATAAATAAATCTGGTGGCCATCATTACCCTATTGGGGAGGTGAAGAAAATCACCCTTCCTTAGTTAGCCCATAACAAGCACCATATTCTATAATCATCCCTCATAGACAAAAAAAATTAACCCTTCCCAGATTAATATCAGAAATTATTATTATTATATTTCAATTTTTCTTAATTCCTTTACCAAGTAAAAATCATTTTTTTTAATCAATCTTCAAATTAGAATTTTACTAATATTAAATTTTTTAAATAAAATAACCTCTATCCACTGTTATTTTATTCCCCTCTTTACAATTTTTTCTATTTTATTGTATGTCTTTAAATATAAATAGTTAATTTATCCCATTTAAACCATTTACACAAATACAAGAATAATTCTAAATTCCTCACTCCAGGTAAAATAAAAAAGTCAAAAGTCAAGTGCACATAGTAGGGTTTGAACTCCTAACCCAATGATCCCAAAAAAAACACACTCTTGCCACTATACCAAAGGTTAATTATGAACACAATATTTAGGAATGTAACTAAACAATATTCATAAAAATTAGAAAACTACATATGGAAAATCAAGCATACATTTCCAATATAAAAACTAAAATCATAAACAGATAAAATTGTTAGACAGTTCAAATAACCGGAAGACAACTAAGAGGGGGGGGTGAATCAATTGTCACGAGATTACTGAAACCTTAAGAAATTAAAACTTTAACCGAAACCCAAAAGATCAATACCAGAATATATAAACCAATTACCGAAATAGTAGATATACCAATTAAGCATAAACAATAATTAGAGAATGAATACCATCCACATGACACCAAGATTTGTACGTGGAAAACTTGGTAAAAGGAAAAACCATAGTGGGAAGCCTACCCACAGTTAGATAATACTTCTACAGTATGTATGTGATTACAAATGAGGGGCCTGTACTTGCAGGAAGGTTAACAACCTAGAGCACAGTGCTCATTACAAAAGGAGTCTCACTGACTACATAAAAATCAAGAATATAATCCAGAAGAAAGAATGAACTATAATAATAGCATCTCCTATGCCTGAGTATAGTTCTAGTTAAACTCAATACCGGAGGACTTAATCCTCTTACATAACCCAACTCGATCACCAATGATCAACCAAATCCTTTGCATAAATTATTATTACATTATTTGCTCCTATATCATCCTATCATCCTTTTCATATATTTGATCTACAATGAGATCTAACATCATATATATATACAAACCCTAAACCTCAAACAATAAGATTGACCACTAGATAATAAATCAATTACATAATTACAAAACATGTCATATTGAGACCAAATAAATAATATCCAACCCATAAGACATCCTGGAAACACATCGAGAAGACCAAACAACACGTTACATTAAATCGGTCCATAACCTAGATAGAATAGAATAGGTTCGGTTCTAAATGCAACACCACTGATCAAATGGCACATGAATATGATAACCATCAACATCCTGAAACTCTACTAGAAGCCGCACCAACACCACTTATGCATAATATCGAAATATCTTTAACAAAAGTCTACCAGTGAAACCCTCACCAGATCAACAAACCAAGCTTACTAGCATACAGGATAGAATCCGATCACCAAATCAAAACCAACTAACTGAACATGAATATCAGTGGCATGAATAACATATCTAAGCTAATTCCATAAGCCAAAATATACCAAAGCATACTGGATCATCATGATCTAAACCAACCAGAAACCAAACAACCTACTGGGACCAAAAGAATACTGGTAAAGCAACCAAAACAGCTAGTGTTGACATTAATGACAAAACGTCAATGAAACACATAATCAATTCCTCCAAATGGCCAACAATCTCCCCGTTTGGCATTGATGGAACCACTAGATGTGAAAAACATCCAAGTGCCAAGAAATTCCAAACAAATCTCCCACACAAGAATATAGAAATGAAGTTTTGATCCATACTCTCCCTATAGATGATATCACAGTTAAGTTGTGCAAATTTATCCCCTAATGCATATATCTCCTTAAGTTTTTCACATTAATATCTCTCCCCCTTTGACATCAATGCCAAATATGTGGCATAAATATCAAAGAAAAAATTAAAAACCACTGAATCACAAAGCTAACTACTCCCCCTAAGTAGTAACATCACCACATCAATCCAGAATGAATAATATCTTTGATAATGCATATCGGACTGATGCCAAATAGCATCAATCAATTTTCTATCGGAGGGGCAGAAACCCCTAATTTGTCTCTGAGGTACTCAAATGATTCTTTAGGCAAAGGTTTAGTGAAGATGTCTGCAATCTGCTCTTTAGTGTTCACATAAATCAGTCTAACTTCATTTTCTTCCACCTTCTCTTTCAAAAAGTTATACGTTATAGATATGTGCTTTGTCTTAGAGTGAAATACTAGATCCTTTGATATGTCTATAGCAATAGAGTCACAGTGAATAACTACCGATCCATTGCAATGCACTCTTATGTCCTTCAACATTTTCTTCATCCATAGAACTTGTGTATAGTTAGTAGCAACAACAACATAATCATCTTCAGTAGTAGATAAAGAAGTACATGATTGTTTCTTGCTGATCCATGAAACAAGTTTCTTTCCAAGAAAAAAAGCTCCATTGGAAGTACTTTTCCGGTCATCAACATCACCTACCCAATCTGCATATGTATATGCACATAAAGTAAATTCATCATCTTTAGGGTACCATAAACCATATTTAGATGTACCTTGCAAGTATCTAAAAAAAAAATTCACCGCACTCTCATGATTTTCTCTAGGATCACTTTGATATCTTGATGCAATGCAAACAACATTCATTATATTCGGTCTAGTCTGAGTCAAATATAGAAAACCTCCAATCATAGACTTGTATCTTGTAGGATTTACCAGTGTAGATTCATCTTTCTTTGTTAATTTCTCACTTGTAACCATAGGAGTACTAACTGGTTTTGAATCTTCCATACCAAATTTCTTCAACATCTCCCTAGCATACTTAGTTTGACAGATGAAAATACCTTTATCAGTCTGAGTAATCTACAAACCTAAGAAAAATTTCATTTCCCCAATCATAGACATCTCAAATTCATTCTCTATATTTTTAGAAAATTCCATGCACAACTTATCTTCACCTCCAAAAATGATGTCATCAAAAAAGACCTCAATAATCAGTATATCATCATCAGTGACTTTATAATATAGATTATTGTCAGCATTACATTAGTGAAACCAAGCTTCAAAATATATTT
This sequence comes from Cryptomeria japonica, assembly GCF_030272615.1. Taxonomy (NCBI): domain Eukaryota; kingdom Viridiplantae; phylum Streptophyta; class Pinopsida; order Cupressales; family Cupressaceae; genus Cryptomeria; species Cryptomeria japonica. The sequence continues at coordinate 635,957,588 of NC_081405.1, read as the reverse complement.
GTCTAACCTTGCATACCAAGCTCTAGGTGCCTATTTCAGTCCATATAAAGATTTCTTTAACCTGCAAACCATGTTTTTTTCATCTGAAAGTGAAAACCCATCAGGTTGCTCATTATAACAATCCTCATCAAGATCCCCATTCAGAAAAGCACACTCAACATCCATCTAATAGACCTTGTAGTTTTTATGTGCATCATAGGCAAGAAATAATCTTACAACTTCAATCCTAGCTACAGGTGCAAAAGTTTCACCATAAACAATTCCTTCCTTCTGAGAATATCCTTTAAAAACCAATCTAGCTTTATTCCTCACAACTTGTCCATCTTCATTTAATTTATTTCTAAAAACCCATTTAGTTCCAATAACATTCTTATTTTTAGGCCGGGGAACTAAAATCCATGTGTTATTCTTCTCTATCTGATCTAACTCTTCTTCCATAGCTTTCATCCAATGGTTCAACTTGAGAAATTAAACATGCCTCATTAGCTACCAATCTTCTTCTTTTCATCACTCCATTTTTTTTATACCCAATGATCCAATCTTCTAAATGATTCAACCTTACATACCTAGGAGTCTTCTGATTCTATGTTCCTCTTTCCTATTCTTCAGTTATTGTTGAATTTTATGATACCGCCGGAGTAACTGGTTCAACATTTTGTTCTGATAAAGGTGTTACTAATTTAGTTGTGATAATTTCCACTGCCTGTTTTTGCTCATAAACTTTGATTTGACTTTTATTCATCTCATCCACCTTGACATTTGCGCTCTCCACAATTCTCTACAATATTTTGTTATAACATCTATATGCTTTGCTTTCATTAGAATAACCAAGAAATATTCCTTCATCACATCTAGGATCAAACTTCCCAATGAAATCATCTCTCTTGATATAACATTTACTACCAAAGATTCTGAAATACTTAACTATAGTTGTATTGCCAAAAAATAATTCATAAGGTGTCTTACCAGGTTCTCCTTTGATATGAACTTTGTTGAATGTATAAACTATTGTGCTCACTACTTCTCTTCAGTAGATATGAGTTAGATTAGCGTCCATCATCATGGTTCTAGCAGCATCCAAGATAGTTTTGATCTTTTTTTCCACAACTCCATTCTGTTGAGGTGTCTGCGGAGCATAAAATTGTCTCCTTATGCCATGCTTCTCACAAAAGTTATTAAACTCATCGGATGTGAATTCTCCACCATGATTTGACCTTAAACACTTAATCTTCAATCATGTCTCAGTTTCAACTTTATCCTTAAAGATTTTAAACTTTTCAAAAGCCTCAGATTTCTCCCTTAGAAAAGTAACCCACATAATTCTATAATAATCATCAATGATTAGCATAAAATATCTATCACCTTGAAAACTTTTAATTCCAGCATGGCCACACAAATTAGTATGAATAAGGTAAAGAACATCATTACATTTGTCTTGTATACTCTTAAAAGAGGTTCTAACCTATTTTCCAATTTGACATTCTTTACATACCGGATTATAGGGCTTCACAATCTTAGGTATATCTCTAACTGCCTTAGTTGAACTGATCTTTACCATGAAATTAAAATTCACATGACATAGCCTTTTATGCCATAGCCAACTCTCATCAATTTGTGCAATCAAACATGTCTTCTCACCGAAATTCAAATGAAATATATTACCTTTTTTCTGAATACCAGTTGCAATCTCCAATCCAGATCTATTAATGATTTTGCTGATAACTCAATGATGAACAATAAGTACCAAACCGGTACTGAGGGGGGGGGGGGGTGAATCGGTACAATCACAAGAGATTTTCCCTAACTTATTTGACTGCGAACACTACAAATGTCTGACAAACAGTAACACCGGTCTGAAATAGAGAGCAACCGGTAAAGCTAAGAATGACTGTGACAAGAATTAACCGATTAATCACTTAACTTTCCACTCAACTTAATACTACACTTCCATTTCACCCTTATGCATGAATAGGTAATCTATCATTAGAAATATAATAACAGCTAGCTCAACATGATTTACCTTCAGACGCAAATCATTTAAACCATCACATGAAAAACACTACACATAACACAGATTTTTCATGTGGAAACCCAACTAGGAAAAACCACGGTGGGGATGAATACCCACAAGATGCTTTTGAACTCTTTAGAAGTCCACTCTGTTAGGAGCCTAGTCTGGTTAAAGACTATTACAATAGGTTCTTCTAGGAACTGATCCTATTAGAGATCACCCAGTTAAGGGATGGCTAAATACCCGATTAAGGGTTAAACCCTGTTAGAGGTTACCTTGTTAGAGGATTTCAAGAACTCAATGAGTTTGAGTCACCCTGTTAAAAGATTTATAGCAAGCTGGTTAAAGCTACCCTGTTAAGGGATTTTCCAACTATTGAAGTGGTTAAAGATCAATAGATATTACAATGATCTGATAATAGCACTCAATGCCTAATATAGATCCACTTAACTTCCTTCCTTCTGCACACACACTATGCAGATATCATACCTCTTATCTGGTCTTGCAAGAATCATGTATCTCTGCACTTAGATACACACATGCCATTTGCCAACAACATCAGCATGAAATACAACATAGACCTTATATGAAACAGATAGGTCAGTAGCATAAACCCTAAACCCTAAACATTTAGGTTAAGCAATTTAGGTGGTTCAATCTTGGCCATTGAACACTTTGCATTTGAATACAATGGTCTGAAATAGATCTCAAGACATTCTCCATTGTTCATTCTTCACCGCTTCACGGAGGCGATAACCCATCATGCATTCTCCATCATTTACAAGAACTTCACACATTCCTGAGGTAGATAGGATCAATCTCCTTCATGCAAGATCTTTCACATGCACAAGGCTGACGTGGTACTATGATCTGATCTTGATTACAATGCTATCTCATCACACGATGTCATCGGTTGAATCACACAGGCTTGGAACACTTCAACTGGAAACCCTTAAGCTAAGACTACCAACTGGTAGTCATACCATATTAAACCTTCATAGAAAACATTCCATATGCCGGTTCACATTCGATCATATCGGTTCTCTTGGACAAACATACCACTTCACCTATTGCTCATATATCGGTTTATACAACTATACCAGTTCTTTTTGCCTATTGCTTAGCTTCAATATAACTGTTCACTTCTTTGCACATATACCGGTTCACCACATTGTACCGGTTCACTCTCCAACATATTGACATCAATGAAAATATAATATCATCATGTCAACATACTCTGCACAAATGCCAACAATCTCCCCCTTTGGCATTGATAGCAATATACAAAGATCTCTCTTTTTGTATCACATCTTCTCCCCGTTGTTGCAGATATCTTCTCTGCATCACATCTTCTCCCCCTTTGACAACAATGCTAAGGTGGAGGCACAAGCATTCCTGTTCCACTATGCTGCTCCCCCTAAGGAGTAGCATCCTTCAACACATCATTCCAAAAAAAATATTGGACACTGCAATACCTGACTGATGTGGAGCACATATTTTCAGTTCACCTCTTGAAGGGGCAACACTCCTAATTCACCTCTCAAATAGGTAAATGAAGCCTTTGGTAGAGGCTTGGTGAATATGTTTGCTAACTGCTCCTTACTAGAAACATGTTTCAATACAACCTCCTTGTTCTGAACCTTCTCCCTCAAGAAATGATACTTGAGCTCAAAGTGCTTGGTTCTAGCATGCAAAACTGGATTCTTAGAAATGTTAATTGCACTTGTATTGTCACAAAATATGCTTACCGGTTTAGATACAGGAACTTTGAAGCCATTCAATACATGCTTCATCCAAATAGTCTAGGTGCAGTTCATAAAAGCTGCAACATACTCCACTTCTATTATAGACTGAGAGATACAACTCTGTTTTTTACTTATCCATGAGACTAGTCTACCACCGAGAAAGAATGCACCACCGGTTGTGCTTTTTTGGTCATCTATATTACCAGCCCAATCAACATCTGTGAACACTTTTAGGTTGAAATGATTACTATATGGATACCATAACCCATAGTCAATAGTTCCCTTCAGATATCTAAGAATCTGCTTGACTGCTACCAAGTGGGATTCTCTTGGGCTTTGCTAAAATTGAGTGGTAATACCCACTGCATGTGCAATATCCAGTCTACTATGCACTACATAATGCAACTTACCAATCATTGATCAGTAATCCTTCTCATTTACCACCACTGAGTCATCTTCTTTTGATAACTTACAACCAGTCACCATTAGTGTACCAACCGGTTTACTGTCTTCCATGCCAAAGGTCTTCAACAGCTCTTTGACATACTTGGACTGAGTAATAAAGATTCCATCTTTCATTTGCTGAATCTGTAGTCCAATGAAGAACTTAATTTCTCCTATGAGTGACATCTCAAACTTCTTTTTCATCTCATCTACAAAATCATGACTCATCTTGTCATCTCCTCCAAAGATGATGTTATCAACAAATACTTCACAGATCAGAATCTGATCTCCTTCTGATTTCAAGTAGATATTGCTATCTTCACTTTTTCTTTCAAATCCAATCTTCACAAGATGTGAGTGCAAGCATGCATACCATGCTCTAGGTGCCTACTTTAGTCCATATAAGGCTTTATGTAGCCTACACACCATGTCACTATCTTCTAATAGTGCAAACCCATCTGGTTGCTCTATATACACCTCCTCTTCAAGTATCCCATTTAGGAATGCAGATTTTACATCCATTTAGTATACCTTGAATCCTTTAAAAGCTGCATATGCAAGAAGTATATGCACTCCTTCCAATCTTGCTACTGGAGCAAAGGTTTCTCCATAGTCTTCTCCTTCTTCTTGGGCATATCCTTTACACACTAGTCCGGCTTTGTTTCTTACCACTGTGCCATCCTCATTTAGCTTGTTTCTGAAAACCCATTTGGTTCTTGTATGCAGGAAAAGCAGGTCGATAGAACTCAATATGTGAAAAATGGAGCTCTATGGAGCCTTTCTCACACACTCATAGGACTTCTTGGTGTAAGCTAAGGAGTAACGAAGTATCACTCAGCTTCCCAAGGTGGGTCCCATGGTTCTCTATCTTACACGGTCCCTCAAACCAATGTTTTTGCTCTCAGATCACTGAGCAAAATGGTTTAGGGATGGCAAATGCAAGAACGAGGGATCCTTTTGTTAGATTTTAGAATGAAATGCATCCTAAGCTATGCATGATTCTAGAAATGCAATGAACTAGCTATAAGATGACAAGATTAGTAAACAAACTATCCTAGCATACTATATTAGTTCAATGATTTAAGCTAATGATAATAGAAATACTCTAAAATGCATATTAGATCAATTTCTATTTTAAAGAGAGGCTAAAATGATGAGCATAAAATGGTATGAAAGCTTGAATGTATTTGAGCATAAGTGTGATACTACAAACTTGGATGATGAAAATGGAGGAATGAGAGCTCTATTTATAGCAAAAATAGGGCAATGGATGGTCAGGATTGAAAGAGTTGATCAAGGGTTGAGTTTGAAAGTTGGGAATCCATGTTTGCAATTTGCACCAATAAAATGATGACAAATGTCAACATAGGGTTGGGTTGAGAGAAGAGGTTGGAGACATTAAATGCCTGAGAAGACCTCATGGTTATCTAGAGATAAGGGTTAAGCTTAAGTTAGGCTTACCCATTGGATTAAGAGTTAATCCAAGGATAAACCCTTGTGCAAATGATTAAGAGATAATCATGGTCAAAGCATTAAAGGCTTGATGAGACCCTTGGGTTGGATGAAGGTTAAGTTAGGCAAAAAGTCTCTAACCATGTAAGAGGGTTGAATTAACCATTAATGGTTTAGGAGACTTTGGAAAATTAAGTGGTTGAGGACTTGAAGCCTTTAATGGTTATCAAAGACTTTAAGGTTTTGAGAAGTGACCTCCCCTTGCTTAGGGATGTGACAATGTTTAGAAGATGGGTTAGGTTAATTTAGAAGTGATTAGAAGGGTCTAGAAGAAATTAGGAAGGGATTTAGGAAGCAAGTGGGAGATGTAGGAAAATGCAAGTGGATGGAGGGATAATAGGATTTAATTGAAATAAAGTTAATTTAATTAAATTTGGTTGTAATTTGGGGAAATTAAATAAATTAGATTTATTCAATTTAGGATAACTTATTTAATTAAATTTGAATTTAATTAAAAGTGGATAGAAGGGATTTAATTGAATAAAAATGATTTATTCATTAAATGGGTATAGTGAATTTAATTGAGTAATTTACTTAATTAAATAGAGGAATGCAGGTAATTTAATTAAATTGGATTTAATTAAATAGAGAAATGAACATAAAATATTCATTTAGGAATATGGTCATTTTTATACGTCTACATTTTTCCCCTTTTTGAAGTGACGTGTGTGCACATGTTATTTCAAAGAAAATGATGCTTTATCATGATTTATGATCAAATGAAATATTTGTGTCACTCTTATTTTGCAAGTCGTGCCCCAGATTTGATTTTATGTGTGATGCCCCCTCGGGAGATGAATCAATATTTTGAAAATTTTGATTGGATTTGATGATTTGTGTGTGGTGTGTATGATTTTGTCTATGTGAAATGTTGAAATTGATTCATCTCCCGATAATATACATGTTTTAGGGTATAAGGGAGACCGCGAGCAAATTACATGCCCGGTTCCCTAACCCTAATTTCATTTTCCTCCTATAAAAGAGGAAAAGTGCTTTGATGTGATTTATTTGTGCATTGTTGACTTTGGAGAAAGAGAATTTGGAGAGAAGTCAAAATGCCTATTCCGTATTCCAGGCATCGTTTTGAGCGCGTTCGGAGGTACCGGAGACCTGCCGCATATGGACCACCAGTAAGTCAACACTTTTGACCCTTTTTTTATTTTTGATTTTGTTGTTTTTGGTCATTTTTTTATTTTTGAAATTCGGTTTTAGTGCGTCAAAGTCTCAATTTAGCGCATACAAAGATTTAGGTAGCGCATGAAGCTTGAATTTTAGGGCTGCGTCGGAAACAAAATAGTGTAGCACATAGAAGGTCTAGGTTAGCGCAGGGAGGGAAAAAAGCGCATGCCGAACGTAGGGTAGCACATCAGGTTAACAAGATAGTGCGTGAGTAAGACCTAGCACATAAGGGTCATAGGGGTTCGCATGGGTAAGGGGTGTTAGCGCGTAGGGTAGACCTAGCGCATAGGGTCAAATAGGTAGCTTCGGTGAGGTATAGGTTAGCGCATAGATCGGTTTTAGCGCATAGGGTAGGTTGGGTGGTGCATGGGGGAAAAAGACTAGCGCGTAGAGGTATTCTAGCGCATAGGGTAAATAGAGTAGTGCGTGGGAAAAATAGCTTAGCGCATGGGTAGATTTTAGCACGTAGACAACCTGTTTTAGCGCATTCGGAAAAATTTTGTGAGATGAGGTGATTTTGTGAAATTGTTGTGTTTTGTTGTCATGGTTTTTATTGATTTGTCCAATATGAGTGCCGATATAACTTGTTTTGATTTATGATATTTCAAGTTATGCATAGTTTTTAATGTGTTGATTTGATCAAAGCATGATTTGTTTTTGCACTTTATTTTCAAGTTCAAATGTGTGAAGCTTGATTTGTGTTACAAGATGATATGGGTTGGAAACTTGAGTTGTTTTACAAGTTGATATGGGTGGGAAACTTGAGTTGTTTTACAAGTTTATGTGATTTCGAGACTTGAGTTGTGTTACAAGTTTTGATATGGTTTTTGATAAATTGAGTTGTTTTACAAGTTGATATGAAATGATAGGATTTTGAACTTGATGTAGATGAGTAAATTGTTTCATGTTGTTGATGTGAGTTTGATTTTGATATCTTTGTTTTGATGTGGAAACTGATATTTGACTTGTTTTGCTGGTTGACAAGAGCGATTGGGCGTGGTGCAGTCGCGTGAGCGATTTCCTAGGCCTTGTACTCTAATACCATGGTTGACATAGGCCAACCTAGATATTATTGAGAGATGCGGGTTGACGTCCCTGTTGGATATGCCTCGGTTCACTGTGAACTGGGGGTTACTTACAGCGCTCACAAAGAGGTGGCATACCGACACGAACACCTTCCACTTTGCCACAGGTGAGATGACAGTCACACTAGAGGACTGTTATAGGATTTTATGCATACCAGTAGTAAGTGCACTACTACCATATGAGCAGTCGGAGGAGGGTGGCACAGAGGCACTTCGCCGCATTTTTCATGATGCGACAGTATGTGGATATGAGATCCCATGGCAGGAGTTCCTAGACCTGGATTATGCACCGCTTCCATCAGTACTGGCAAGGTTTATCGGTGGATTCCTTTGTCCTGATCGCAGGTCAAAGGGATTCTCTGTGGGATGGGGGCTGGTGTTAGAGGACATGGTTACACAGGGCCGCAGGTTCACGTGGGGATTGGCTATGCTAGCCCATCTGTACAGGGACTTGCACAAGGTGGTATACGTAGGTTACGACAGTTTGTTAGCTGACGTGACACTCTTACAGGTATGGTCTTGGGAGCACATTCCGATCGCTAGGCCATTAGCAGACAGAGATAGGCCCATTGGACGTGCCTATGCTTATGGATACAGGGGTCTAGTTGTCCAGCGGAAGTTTGGCAAACTAGAGCATTGGAGGTTAGTTTTGGATGACATTGATACGATCACATGGCGACCGTATACAGGGTGTGAGGTGTGGGCAGAGGACGGGCTGGAGATGCCCCACATGTTTATGGTAAGATACTTGATTGGGAAGACGGGCTGGAGATGCCCTATGTGTTTATGATGAGATACTTGATTGGGAGGACCCCATTTGTTATTGAGAGGTTTGTGGTGACCAAAGTTTTGCAATAGTTTGGTCGACAATAGGGTATACCTCAGGGGGCTTGTTTATATGCACGGCGGAGGTAGGACATATCAGATTGGGGCCTGACCATTGATAGTGCAGTGGCGGTGGAGGAGTTTGTCGGTTTGGTGGGCCAGATATGGGATTATGCCCTAGAGATTTTGGATGTGGGCATGACCGATGAGTTCGCAAGATTGTTTGTTGCACGGGCAGTGGCCAGGATATCAGATCTCGAGGAGATGCAGTTGGCATTCGATGATGATGATGAGGAGTGAGAGGGAGATGATGAGGATGATGGAGATGGTGGAGGAGGACGACGAGGGAGAGGAGTTAGAGGGAGGAGGGGAGATAGAGGGAGGAGAGGAGATAGAGGTTTGGAGAGAGCAGTCAGACGGGCAGTGATAGACAGGGGGAGAGGCGGATTGGCTATTGGAGCCGGTGGAGAGGGGAGGGTGGGGGAGGTTCTAGCTACAATGGGGGGTACTGACGAGGTGATACAGCCAGCGTAGAGGAGGAGGATGGATGTGCTCCCACCTCCAGCATCGAGGATAGGCAGAGTTAGAGGGGATGTCCCTACGTAGGTACCGCTATGGGTTCGGATCCCCACTCATGTTAAGGATGCATAAATTCAGACCCTCCAGGTGACTGTACAACAGCTGCAGGCACAGGTTTTGACATATCAATGGAAAATTGCACAGTTGACCACTGAGTAGGACATAGAGATAGAGCGGAGGGGGCGAGCGGAGGAGCTTGCAGCCAGTGTGCAGAGAGCAGCAGCAGGTGGTCCGATGAGAGACACCCTGAGAGAGCTATCTTTGAGAGCTCAGGAGGTGGAGTACTACCACCGGCACTATGAGGCTACCGTACCTAGGGATCGCCGAGTACAGAGCTTCACACAGTCGAGATCCAATCGATCTCGAGATACTGGGTCACGGTTCGAGAGCCGAGGTGTGACAGGGCCATCGAGACAGGATCCCCCTGGAGATCCAAGGGTGGGGACATCTGGAGCTAGACCATCTCTATCAGGGGATAGCCATACTTGAGAGACGTGATCTCTGTTGTATTTTTGATCATTGTATTCTTTGTACTGGACACAGAGATGATAGATTTTGTACATTTTGATCATTTTTGGAGATATATATATATATACGACATCATTATCTTTGATCATGTGATGGGTTATATGGATGCATGTGCTTATGTGTTCTTTACATTACATTATGATGATGCAATGCTTAAATATATGATATAATGTATGATGCAATGAGATGTATGATTTTATATGCTGTGAGATGTATCTTGAAAATGAGATGTATGATAATGATATGCAACTAATTGTAAAATGATATGCAACTATGTTAAAATGATATGCAACTATGTTTTTTGTAGCATCCTCATTCTGTATTTGTCATCTGATATAGCCATATGTTGTTTGCTTTCTTTGTAGGTATCATCATTGAGCATTGATTTGTTTAGGATATGTTGAAAATTTATACAAGCACAATGGTATAATTGAACCATAATGACCTGAGAAAAATTTACATGATATTTGATTTTGCAAGATAGCACAAGTGTCAAGGTATAATTGAACCAGGACGACCTAAGTGTGGATTGCGTAAATAGACAAGATTAAATCATTTGTATGTGTGAAGTGGAATCAGACCTTCAGTGATATTCGATGTATCACGTCTCGAGGCAAATATTCACACAGTACAAGTGATCGCCTCGCAGACAGAAGACTAAGAAAATATTGGAAGTGCCCCATGATCTCTAGCTTTGAAGCATTTAGTGAGAAAAGGAAGAGAATCCAATAATTTAAAAAGTTCAAAATGCAAAAATAGGCAAGATTTTTATGCGATAATGCAACATTCAGTACTTCAGAAAATCATCCATCCTTTGTATTTCTGTGATTTTTTTTTTGTTTTGTTTTGTTTTACGATGAAGCGTAGTTTTGGTTGTTGGATGCCATGCTTCTGGGTTTTGCTTCTAGTTTTGACATCTTGAATGTTCACAAGTTTTGACGATTTTAAATGCCCCTAGCTGAGTGTGCCTCTTGATGTGAATATGTACAGTGATTTCCAAGCCATGGTGGAATGTGTTAAGAGGATATATATGGATAAACCAGGATAGTGACTATGCTAAGTATGTCCTGAATGGATATGTGCTAAGTGTCGGGCAATGGCCGATAGTGTATTTAAGGATATGGATAAAATGGTATGGAGATAGATAGAGGAGACATTCTTTCACAAGAGTTCCTGTTTACTAGGTTTTCACCATTTTTTTTTATTGTACTTTGTTTTTTTTCTTTTTTCTAGATTTTTTTATTTTTTTGCTTATTTTGGATTTTTCCGTGCACTAGACTACTTAAGTGTAGTACTTCTTTAGATGGATGTTGTTAGTTGGTTCATCAAGCACATCTCCTTCTAAAGTTGTTAGCTGATAGGCACCTGATCCATAGACTAATATGATGACATAGGGACCCAACCAGTTAGGTTCAAACTTCCCTTTCTTTTCTTGATCTTGCTGATTTCTTGGATTTTCTTTAAGGACTAGGTCACCAACTTTGAATTTGCGAGGGATGACCTTGTGATTGTAACTCCTGCACATGCATTGTTGATATGCTTTGAGATGAGTGTAAGCATGCTGACGTCTTTCATCTAATAGTTCAAGGTCTTGCAGTCGGTTAACTCGATACTCTTCATCTGGGATTAAACCTTTCAAAGAGACTCTGAGAGATGGTATTTCTACTTCCAGGGGTAAAATGGCCTTTGATCCATATACCAATGAGTATGGTGTTGCTCCTGTAGGTGTGCGGATGCTGGTTCTGTATGCCCAAAGTGTTGGATTGAGTTGGACGTGCCAATCTTTGCCTACATCATTCACTGTTTTCTTTAGGATTTTTATTATTGTCTTGTTAGATGCTTCTGCTTGACCATTTCCCTGTGGGTAGTATGGTGTAGAGAACCGATGTTGGATTTTGACTTTTTCATATAGTTCTTGTACATCTTGGTTTTTAAAAGGTCGTCCATTATCTGTGATGATTGAACTTGGAATACCATATCTGCAGATCAGATAATTTAGGATAAAAGAGGCAATTTGTTTCCCAGTCACTGTGGTCATGGGAACTGCTTCTATCCACTTGGTAAAGTATTTTGTTGCAGTTATAATGAATTTGTGTCCATTTGAATATGAAGGATGAATTTTGCCAGCTAAGTCTAGTCCCCACTAACAAAAGGGCTAGGATGTTGTAAATGGCTGCAGTTCCTGTGTTGGTGCATGTATCAGATTACCATGGATCTCGCATTTAGAACATTTCTTGGCGAAGTGATATGAGTCTTTCTCCATTGTAGGCCAGTAGTATCCCATCCTTAGAAGCTTTTTAGCAAGAGTAGTACCACTTGAATGTGTGCCACAAATACCTTCATGAAGCTCATGTAAAGCGGAATCAGAATCATTATGATCAAGGCAACGAAGAAGAGTACCATCTAGACCTCGACGGTACAAAGTACCAGTGGTAAGGGTATAATAGGCAGCTTGCCAGATAAAATTACGTTTCTGGTTATGGGATTGGTCAATGGGTAAGATATTGTTCTTGAGGTAGTCGTATATTGGTCCATATAACAGAGAATCCGAACCAGTCAAGGCATAGATAACATGGGATTCAGAATGGTCATAGGCAGGGGAGAATAGTTGCTCTACCAGAAACTCATAACGACTCTGTTGCTCTGGAATTTGTAGTAATGAAGTGATAGTAGCCATTGCATCAGCTTCTTTGTTGTTCAACTTTGGTAGTTGCTCAAAGGTGATGTGCACAAAATACTGTTTGAAGTCATCCACCATTCGCTTATAGGGTAGCAGCTTGTCATCCTTTGTCTGATAGTCATTGTTGATTTGATTGACGACTAGTTATGAGTCTCCATAGACCTTTAACTCTGTGATTTTCCATTCTATAGCCATTTTGATGCCTATAACCAATGCCTCATATTCAGCCACATTATTTGTGCACAGGAACATAAGCCTATATGATCTTGGCATAGTGTGTCCTTCAGGAGTGATGAATAGAATGTCAGCACCTGAACCATGTTGTGTGTAGGATTCATCAAAGTATAGGGTCCATTGTTTGGTAGAAAGAGCAAGAACGTCCCTGTCTGGAAATTCAATCTCCATGGTTTGTTTTCCTGGTAGTGGTGCTTCAGCCAACTGATCTTCAATTGCTTGTCCTTTGATGGCTCATCTTTTTATGTATTGAATGTCAAATTCACTGAGAATCATGACCCATTTAGCCAATCAGCCTATAAGAGTTGCCTTGCTGAGTAGATATTTGAGAGGATCAATTTTTGCGACTAGCTTAATGGTGTGTGCTAGCATATAATGTCGGAACTTCTGAGATGTGAAGACCACTGTTAGGCAAGCCTTTTCAATGAATGTATAGTTGAGTTCATAGCCATTCAATGTCCTACTGATATAATATATGGCTCGTTCCTTTCCTTGTCGATCTTCTTGTGCCAATAGTGCCCCTAGCGATATATCTATTGTTGAGATATATAGGATAAGTGGCTTTCCTGCGACTGGTGGTACTAGAACTAGTGGATTCATCAGGTACTGTTTGATTTGGTAAAAAGATTCTGTGCACTTGGTCTCCCATCTGAATGGTACATTTTTGTGTAGTAAATGGTTAAATGGTAGACTTTTATCTACTAGCTGAGCGATGAATCGCCTGATTGATTGAAGTCGTCTTTGTATAGATCTGAGTTGACTTATATTCTTTGGTGGTGGCATTTCCATAATGGCTTGTACCTTTGTTGGATCTACTTCGATACCTTTAGCTAAGACTATGTAGCCTAGTAACTTGCTTGATGTAACCCCAAAGACACACTTCTTAGGGTTGAGCCTAACTTGGAATTTCTCCAATCGATCAAAGATCTTTGTTAAGATGCTTAGATGTTCTGCTCTGGTGAATGACTTAGCTAGTAAATCATCCACGTAATCTTCCATAAATGTGTGCATCATATCATGAAAGATTGTTGTCATTGCTCTTTGATAAGTGGCCCTTGCATTCTTTAAGCCAAAAGGCATAACATTCCAACAGTACGTTCCCCAAGGATAGGTGAACGTGGTTTTATCTTGATCTTCTGGGGCTATTTTGATTTGATTATAGCCTGAGAAACTGTCCATTAGTGAGAGCATTGCATGGCCTACTGTGAGATCTACAATTATGTCGATACTAGGCAGAGGAAAGTCATCTTTTGGACAAGCTTTGTTGATGTCTCTGAAGTCAGTGCATATTCTGATACTACCATCTGGTTTTGATACTAGAACGATGTTGGAAATCCATTCTGCATAGTCAATGGGTCGGATGAATCTGACATCTAATAGTTTCTTTAGTTCAGTTTTGACCATGAGTGCCACTTGTGGATTCATCTTTCCTAGCTTTTGCTTGACTGGTTTAACTCCTGGAGAGATGGACAAGTGATGCATGATTAAGTGTGGATCTACTCTGGGCATATCGGCATATGACCAAGCAAAGTTAATTTGTTGTTCTTTAAAGAAAACGATGAATGCTGATCTTTCTTCCTCTATCAAAGATTCTACAAGGTGTATGTTTTTGACTGCTTCTGTGGTACCAATGTTGACTGATTGAGTGGGCTCAATCAATATGGGTGATCGCTCATGGAAGTGCTCAGGAAGAGTGTCAAGTCTCCCATCGTTAGGTGCCTTAAAAAGGTTTTCACCCTCAGATGCGTCCTTTATTTTTACTTTTTTGTGATCCAGAGCTGCCATTGACTGGTTTTCAGCATCAGATCTTTCATTTGGTTTATTTTTGCGACTGAGAGACTTGGCACTCCCTGATTGGTAGACATCGTTACTTTGTTCACTGGTAGAGCCTATTTCCAAATTTATGGTACATAGGTAATGGATAATAGATTTATCATCTGGGAAAATTGGTATATCATGGACTTCAGGTTCATCCCAGTCAATGAGGTCTGGAAAGACAAGTGGTAAGGAATCATTTGGTGGATTAAAGTCTGCTACTGTAAGTGTCAAGACAGAGGTTTCATCATGATTGTTCTTAGTTGCAAAGGAGTCCAGGATTTCATCGAGGTCTTCGATGGTATTATCTTTCGTATAGACTTGTTCATAATGTTTCTATTCACTTTCCTTGGCGTCATAGATATTTTGCAGTCCGAATTCAAGAGGTCTATCTTCTGCGTTATGTTCTTCTTGAGAAAGGGATATGGAATCAGTATCATTAGGGATATCTGTAGTAACATTTGAGTAGCTACCCCATTCATATTCATTAGAATCAGTCTCAGAGGTATCATCCCAGATTCTATCAGTGTTGTAAATAGGTATATTGTATGGTGAAAACAAATCTTTGATGATGGATACCATTTTGATAGCTTTTGTTGATTCGGTGTCAAATCCTGCTTCTACTTTCTGTATTTGTTCATAGACTGTGCCTCCTCTGGGAGAAATAATGGTATCCGAAGATGATTTTATTGGTTCTTGAAATAGTGGATTCTGAACATGAGCTACTGCTGCCGATATGGCCCTTTTGTGGCTTAGAAGTTTTTCCTGATGTAACTTCTGGTCTTGACGTTCCCGTGCCTTGCGGATTGTTTCTGCTGATTCAAAGAGTGATTCCTGCCAAGATTTTTCTTTGTACTTCTTCTTTACTTTCCATTGAGGTTTTGTAGTTATGCAGGGCGGCTTTCTTAATAGGAAAGTGAGCTCACAACCCAATCCTATTTTGTCCCTATTGGGCTATGAAGGAAGATCTATGGGTTCAGTGACTCCTTCTTTGCATTTCCCAATAGGTCCTTTACTATCATATCCCATTTTCTGCATGATTAAGTATCCTTTTCCATATAGGTGTGTTGGTAGAACAATGTCTAGAGCAGCTGCTCTGTTACCTTCTTCCTCATCTTTGTATAACCAGCTAAGAATATCCTCGTCTTCTGATTCATGCACTAGAGTGCCCAATTGGATGAAGGTACCATCAAATTTGGTGATGGGCTGAGTGACTAGATGTGTTGATGTAGTAGGCAATCCATGAGATCTAGGTGATGTCGGTAATTTGGCCAAACATAGGGGCTCCAAAGAGTATTCTCCCATACCTTGGTCTTTGATTTGCATTTTCTGCTTGAAATCTCCAGATAATGAGTTGGGCTTTACTGTTTGTAGATCTGATTTTGAAGATCACTACTTTTCTCTATTATGAGGAACCAAACTGTCTTGGGCTACCCCCATTGCATTACAATGTTGAAATAGATTATGATCAGCAGATACGGAGATCTCTTGTCTGTCATAAGGAAATTTGACACACTGGTGATACGTAGAAGGTACTGCTTGCATTTCATGTATCCAGGGTCGCGCTAACAAAATATTGTAGGTGAGATCTATGTCTAAGACCTGACACATAGTATCCTTTTGCACTGGTCCCACTTGAATAGGTAACATCACGATTCCTTTAGAGGACCTTTCCTCATCATCATATGCCTTTATGGTAATCTTCTTGCAGGGATCAATAGACGCTTCTAAGAAGCCTAATGCACGGATAAGCTTTAAAGTACATATATTAAGTCCAGCTCCATCTATTAAGACTCTTTTTACTCGATGTTTGCAAACAATGACTTCGATATGGAGAGGAGTGTTATACGGATGACTCAAGGAAGCATTGTCATGCTCTGAGAAGGTGAGTTTAGGAGGTCCTGTCATATGGGCGACCATGGCCTGAAATCTATCTGTATCTAGATTTTGAGGTACATTGGTTTCCAATAGCACTTGTTCCAATATGTCTTTGTGCTTCGGTGATAGTTTCAGCAATTCTAGTATAGATATCTGAGCTGGAGTTTTGCGTAGTTGGCTAACCAAGTCATATTGGATTTTTGGTGTAGTAGTTGTAGGTGCAGTATGTCCTTTTAAGACATATTTCTGAGTTTGGGTTGTCACATTAATAGATTTATGATTACGCTGATCTCGGATGGTGATGACATTTACTTGATGATCTTCAGCTGATATGTGATTTATGGTGTTGTTGTAGATATGGTTGATACAAGCTCCGCGTGTATCATCCGAGGTTGAAGCTCCATCTTTGTTGTAATTTGGGAGAGGATTTTTAAAGGCTCCGTGATCACCATTTGTTTTGAGACCATCTACTGTTAAGTCACCTCAATCAATCATGTCTTGCACCATGTGTTTCAATCTCATGCAATCGTTCGTCCGATGACCCTTGTTACGATGGAAATCACAATAGTGTGAATCATTCCACCAAGGTGGTTTGATTTGGGGTTCATAGTTGCTGATTGCAGGCAAGGAGAGAATTTTGTTTGCCAGAAGTTCTCTGAATGCTGATTCTAGTGATTGCCCCAGTGGTGTGAAGATACACTTTTGGAAATTGTTCGTGTTGTTGCGTGAATTGTTGTTAGGTCCTGGATTCATATTTTTGCTTTGAGTATCATTGGTGTTGTTTATGTTGAGTTTTCCTTGATCGGTGTTTGGTGCATATGTGTTAGCATTTGGATTAGCATTTTTAGGATTTTTTGTATTTTGAGGATTTCCAGATAATGCAAGCACTGGTTGTTTAGATTTGGGATCATGTGATTCATTGTTGCCTTCGTTTTTGTTTCGAGTCCAAAATCGAGATTTGTCTAGGTTGGTGTTGTTCTGGTTATTGTAGTTTGATGAGTTTGTTCCTTCCTTGTAGAATTTGAGTGTTCCCTTTTTGACACACGCTTCCTCTACTTGAATGCCATTTTCAATCAATTTAGCGAAAGACGGTATGCATTGAAGTTTTAGCCTATAACTCATTTCACCATTCAAATTGTCAATGAAGATTTCCATTTTCTCCTTTTCAGGAATATCGCGAGGATATCTAGAGACCATACGCCGCCAGCGTTGAAGGAATATCATGAATGTTTCATTGTTCTTTTGTTTGGTGTTGCAAACATCTAGCATGGTTATGGCATGTTGGATGTTATAGGAGTATTGGGTTATGAATTTGTTAACCAATTCATCAAATGATCTGACAGGTGGTGTAATTTTGGATAACCATTCCATTGTTTGCCCTCCCAAGCTTCTTGGGAATAACCTCATCAGATAGGTGTCATCATGAGCAAATTCAAGACTCATTGTGCAAAATTCTCAAACATGATCTCGGGGATCACTTTTCCCATCATATTTATCAAATTTGGGAACGTCTGAGTTTGGAGGAAAAGGCACCATGTTCAATCTTTTGTTAAATGGATAAGGACAGATTTTGTTTAAAGAGTACCGCACTGTTGTCCCTTGTTGCATGTCATGTATTTGTCTTTGTAACATTTGCATTTGTTGAGTAAGAGCAACCAAAGGCGCATTATTTTGTCGAGGAAGAAACTCTTCCCTTGTATTAGTTCTCAGCTAAAAAGGTGTGTTAAATGGTATATTTTGCTCTGGAGTTTCTAGCTCAGGTATATGCATTTCTGGTATACGTTGTTCTGGAATGTGTTGCTCAGGTATGTGTTGTTCAAGGTTACGAGTTTCTTCATCTCTTTGTTGTTCTTTATATGCATATTGTCAAGATCCGGTTCTAAAGATGTTTGTGTCTAAATCTTCGGGAAGTTTAACGCCTTTACTTGTGAGCATGAGCAGATACTTTTCTTTGTCATTTTCCATAAGCCTTTCTACAAACTTTTGAAATGAAGGGTTTTCCTGACATTCCTGAAGAAGCGCTTCAGAAATTTCAGTCTCTTCTAAGTGTGGAACTTCAAAAGGATTTGACAACCTTCAATTCATACTAGACTCTGCATGTGTCTCGCTTTGTTGGTTTCTTTGAGAGCGAGTAACAGGCATTTTAGTAGAAACTTTCAGTGATGAAGGGGACAAAATCCTCGTTGATATGTTGCTCGGGGGTGGGTGGTTCTAGTCGAGATGTGTTATAAGTGATACACTCCTCAAGAAAGAATGTCGGATTGATTTTTCCTCCGCGGTTTATGATTTGATTAAAAGCAGACTTTTGATAGTAGGCTCTTGTTTTTAAGGGCTCTTTGTCAAATTCGTTGGATTTGTTTTGGATATAACGTTTGACGTGATGAAGGAATACTCGATGAGATTTGAAGAGTTGATGATTGATGTATAAAAACTTATTTCTTTTGATGAACTTGGAAAAACTAGGTTGTTGTTTCTTCAACGTGATGTTACGATAAAGGTTTTTTCTTCTCAGAATATGGGGATTAGTCATGCATGAGTGATCAATGGATTCCTTTGATTTGTTAAGATTCAGTTGATCTTGTTTGGAAAATTTCAAATCTTACTCTATCAAAATGAAGGTTTAGATGCCCCTTCACGACAAAGCGTATCAAATGATATGGATAAAAGCCTCCCGATATGGAGACTTGATTTGACAACTTGAAATTTTTAAACAAGTGTTTTTGAGATGAAATCCGTAAGATGGTAAAGGATTTTGTTGATACTGATGATGAGGTTTTCGGATTATGATAAGATAGATATGTTTTATCGTGCGATCAGTTTAGGATTTTTACAACGTTTGTTTTGACACAAATTTAGCTCAAGAAATAGTTTTAATGGTTTGTTTTCGCTACTCCGCTTTGATGAAAAATGTTGTTGATAATGAGAGGCTTTTGAAAAGGTTTTCAAATTTTTTAAAATTCCTCACTATTTTGCCCTCTGTCTATATGTTTTTGATCACGCGCTAAAACAGGGACGAAATGCGCTACCAAAATTACTCTATGCGCTAAAATAATGACCACACACGCTAGGCTGCCCCAGACACGCGCTAAAGTTTTGACTATTCAAAAAAATGTTTTCTACCTATTTAAAAAGTCATGCGCTAGCCTGGGCCTGTGATGCGCTAACTTTTGAACCTGATGCACTAATATTTTGCTGCTACGTGCTAAGCTGATGCTTCCACGTGCTAGACTTGTTCTCTGATGCGCTA
The DNA here is from genome assembly GCF_030272615.1 of Cryptomeria japonica. Classification (NCBI taxonomy): domain Eukaryota; kingdom Viridiplantae; phylum Streptophyta; class Pinopsida; order Cupressales; family Cupressaceae; genus Cryptomeria; species Cryptomeria japonica. The sequence continues at coordinate 635,937,826 of NC_081405.1, read as the reverse complement.
AATATTTTAACACTGGTTTGATTTTGAGATAAAACACTACTGTTTGGAAGAGATGCGCTAACTTGATGGTTGGATGTGCTAACAAAAGTACCTCACGCGCTAAGAAGTTGCTCTTACGCCCTAAACTACCCTGATTTTTTCTTTGGTTGGTTTTTTGTAAATTTTGGATTTTTGTTGTGAATTTTTTAGGTTTGATGGATGATTTTCTGAAGTAGTAAATGCAAGCACGGCACAAAAAGTACAACTATTTTGTCTAATCTAACAAAAAGTGTATGTTCTGCGAGGATGTGTTTAAATCCCCAATGTTTTAACAGGTTTGGATATGAATAATACACTTCAAAAAAACTCTTTATTCAAAGGTCATAAATAACATCATAGCCCACTAGTCTTGATACTCCATCAGCTCAAATAGTCATGTCAGCCCCTAGAGGGCGCCCATTTTTTTGCCTTTTGCCAGAAATTAACTCAAAGTGAATCGCTTCACAGTTGAGTAGTTATCTTGGGAGATATATGGTGAGTAATCTTGGGGGTGAATTCTTCCCCACCCTTGCACTATGATGTTATAAATGTCTGGTTACTGACTCGGTTCAAAGCTTCTATTTCTATGGTTCGTAATCAGGGTTCCCGTTCAACTGTCAGTGATAAACTCCCTCAGGAGGCTTCCCAACCTTTAGAACAAAGGCTTTATGTATCTCAAGGATACTAAGGGAAGGCTAATTGCTGCGCGCAACTGTTGAAAAGGACTTTCATCACTTTTCACTTTTGATTATAGTGGGTTGGAATACTTGGCGTCAAAGTCATTTCCCACTTAGGTCGTTCCTTTCACACCAACCATAAATGGCTTTAAGAGTTGATTTCAACTCTTCGAAAAGGCAGGCCTGCTAAAGGATGTAAAATGCTTTTGAAGGAAAGAAAGTTTTTTAAGAGAGATCTGGTTTTTTGGATCACCCAGTTAAGGGGAGAGCATATACCTTCCTCTTTCGATTCAAGGCAATCACAAATTCTTTTTAAACTTTCAATTCAGTGATTTTCTAATCTCTACTGGGAGATGTTGCTCCAAGAAAAGCATTGTGTTAATTTTACTTTCTCAAAGCAATGATTATTTAATCTAAGGAAATAACCACGTCAACAAAGCAAAAGGTTCGATTTGGTCAACAAATAAAAATCGGTAAACAAAAGGGGAATAACTTCCCTCTTTAATTGCAACCAAGCTTTTTGAGGTGAGGTTCTTTCCTTTGCAAAACTTCAAAAGTGAATCCTTTTATGCACCAAAGGATGGTGAAGTTTTTTTTTGTTTTTTTTAAGCCCGTTGCAAAGAAAAAACGAAATTTTGTGTTGTTCTTTTTAGAGCCCAAAGTGAGAAATTTTCTCCTAGAAAAGCAAAAAAAGATTTTGATTTGTTGTTCGTTTTATTTGCCCAAAATAAAAGTGAGTTCAATTTTATTTAAACAAGAAAAGAAAGAAATTTGAACTTTGGCTAACTTAGAAAAGTTAGTAAAAATTTAAACTACTTTAATTCTAGCCTAAATAGAATGGATTCAAAACCTGCAGCCAACTGTCAGTAACCTACAGAAAACCAGTCAATTTGTTAGCAAAAAGGCAAATTCCGTGGACTTCCACAAGTCTAAATTTTAGTTTCTGTTACAAATTAGTTTTCTCTTTTCTGTTTGTGATGCGCTACAGAAAAAACTGTACGCGCTGCAATATAACAGAGATGTGCTAAAAGATGGATATGATGTGCTACACTGTTTTCGGGATGCGCTACTCTGTGCGCCGAAAGTGCTGCTCTATTTTTCTTCCGCGTCGAGACCTACAGAAAAAATTAGTAATCTTATGTGTTGATAAATGGACTTTACGCGCTAGATGATGGACTCCACGCGCTGAACAGTAAACCGAATGTGCTAGGCTATTAACTGGATGCGCTAAACAGTTAACTTAATGCGCTAATTCATTTTTCTCGCGTGCCTGCAAAAGTGGATATATTTCAAAATTGATTAGATATATGGGGTAGGGCCCCACGGTGGGCGCCAAAAGTGTATGTGAGAAAAGCGGGTCAATAGAACTCAATATGTGAAAAATGGAGCTCTATGGAGCCTTGCTCATACACTCGCAGGACTTCTTGGTGTAAGTTATGGAGTAATGAAGTATCACTCAGCTTCCCAAGGTGGGTCCCATGGTTCTCTATCTTACACGGTCCCTCAAACCAATGTTTTTGCTCTCAGATCACTGAGAAAAATGGTTTAGGGATGGCAAATGCAATAACGAGGGATGCTTTTATTAGATTTTAAAATGAAATGCATCCTAAGCTATGCATGATTTTAGAAATACAATGAACTAGCTATAAGATGACAATATTAGTAAACAAACTATCCTAGCATACTATATTAGTTCAATGATTTAAGCTAATGATAATAGAAATACTCTAAAATGCATATTAGATCAATTTCTATTTTAAAGAGAGGCTAAAATGATGAGCATAAAATGGTATGAAAGCTTGAATGTATTTGAGCATAAGTGTGATACTACAAACTTGGATGATAAAAATGGAGGAATGAGAGCTCTATTTATAGCAAAAATAGGGCAATGGATGGTCAGGATTGAAAGAGTTGATCAAGGGTTGAGTTTGAAAGTTGGGAATCCATGTTTGCAATTTGCACCAATAAAATGATGACAAATGTCAACATAGGGTTGGGTTGAGAGAAGAGGTTGGAGACATTAAATGCCTGAGAAAACCTCATGGTTATCTAGAAATAAGGATTAAGCTTAAGTTAGGCTTACCCATTGGATTAAGAGTTAATCCAAGGATAAACCCTTGTGCAAATGATTAAGAGATAATCATGGTCAAAGCATTAAAGGCTTGATGAGACCCTTGGGTTGGATGAAGGTTAAGTTAGGCAAAAAGTATCTAACCATGTAAGAGGGTTGAATTAACCATTAATGGTTTAGGAGACTTTGGAAAATTAAGTGGTTGAGGACTTGAAGCCTTTAATGGTTATCAAAGACTTTAAGGTTTTGAGAAGTGACCTCCCCTTGCTTAGGGATGTGACAATGTTTAGAAGATGGGTTAGGTTAATTTAGAAGTGATTAGAAGGGTCTAGAAGAAATTAGGAAGGGATTTAGGAAGCAAGTGGGAGATGTAGGAAAATGCAAGTGGATGGAGGGATAATAGGATTTAATTGAAATAAAGTTAATTTAATTCAATTTGGTTGTAATTTGGGGAAATTAAATAAATTAGATTTATTCAATTTAGGATAACTTATTTAATTAAATTTGAATTTAATTAAAAGTGGATAGAAGGGATTTAATTGAATAAAAATGATTTATTCATTAAATGGGTATAGTGAATTTAATTGAGTAATTTACTTAATTAAATAGAGGAATGCGGGTAATTTAATTAAATTGGATTTAATTAAATAGAGAAATGAACACAAAATATTCATTTAGGAATATGGTCTTTTTTATGCTCTAGTGTGGGTACCAAAGACCATGTACCATTCTTTTCTATCTGGCCAAGTTCTTCCTCCATTGCCTTGATCCAGTCTTCATCTTTGTGTGCCTCTTTGAATGATTTAGGCTCAAATTCAGAGATCATACATGAGCTTTCTCTGACCTTTCTTCTTGTAAGAATTCCTGCATCTTTGTCTCCTATGATATGCTTTGGATCATGATTGAGTTTGACATACTTAGGTATGTTTTTAACAGATTCTTCTTGTTTTTCTTCTTCATCCTCATCTTCATCAGCATCAACATCCACCAGTGTAGGAACACAATTACTGGTACTGGGTTGATTTGAAACCAATTCCTAGAAGGTTACTACCAGTTCATCTCTTACTTGCTTACTATCGGTTTCCTATGTTTTTCTAGAGTTTTCATCAACTCTAACATTGATGCTTTCAACAATTCTCTAAGTCCTATTGTTGAAACATTTGAGAGCTTTACTCTTGGTGGAATATCCTAGGAATATTCCTTCATCACATTTGCTCTGATGTTCACTCCTCTTGATATAACATTTTCTACCAAACATTCTAAAGTAGCTTACCACTGGTATCTTACCAGTCCAATAATCATAAGGAGTCTTATCCTTTCCTTTCTTGATGAGCACCCAATTCATTGTGTACATTGCAGTGCTCACTACTTCTCTCCAAAAGGTGTGAGCAACTTTTCCTTGGATCAACATAGTTCTAGCCACTTCAATCATAGTCCGGTTGTTTCTCTCTGCTAAGCCATTCTACTGTGGAGTCCAGGGGGTAGACAATTGCCTCTTGATGTTGTTCTCTTCATAATATTTGTTGAATTCATCGGAAGTGAACTCTCCTCCTTGATCAGTTCTAAGGCATTTGATTCTTCTACCACTTTCCTTTTCCACCAGTGCTCTGAAAGCTTTGAACTTTCCAAAGGCTTCAGACTTGTCCTTCAAGAATGTGACCCACATCATTTTGAGCAATCATCTGTAAGAATCATAAAATACCTATCTCCCTGCACACTCCTAGTTTTCATAGGACCACACAAATCAGTATGCACAAGATCAAGTAAGTTGTCAGATGTGAAAGATTTACCTTTGAAGGTTGAGGAAGACATTTTCCCCAGTTGACATTCTCTGCACAAAGGATTTTCCGGTTTGCTCAGGATCGGCAGTCCTCTAACTACCTTGATCTTACTGGCCTTCATAATGTTATCAAAGTTTACATGGCAGAGTCTCCTATGCCATATCCAGCTATCATCAAACTTAGCCATTAGACATATACTTATATTTGCATTTAGCTGAAATATGTTACCTTTGGTTTGCATACCGGTGGCCATCAAATCACCATTCTTTCCTTTGATTTTGCACACTCCATTTTTGAATTCTAGAGTGAGTCCACTGTCATTGAGCTGGGAAACACTCAATAGATTATGTTTGAGACCTTCTACCCAATACACATTGTCAGCATTGCTCTTTCCATTCAGAGAGATGGACCCTCTTCCTCTGACTATACATGGTGCATTATTACCAAAGCGAACCACACCACCATCATATTCTTCCAAAGATAGAAACTTGCTCTGGTCACCAGTCATATGGTGAGAACAACCACTGTCAATAATCCACTCATTGGAATTATCAAAGCGGGAGACAAGAGCCTTCTTGTCTGACACATCTTCCTTTACTGCAACAAACATAATATCTTCATTCTCTTCATCTTCCAATTCCTCATCTGTGATACCTTCATCAACTACAACAAAATAGTTTCTCTGGTTTGTCCTTGTTGTCACCATTAGGACAGTTTATAGCAATATGTCCTATCTGGGTACAAGAAAAGCATTTCAAAGGGAGCTTACTTCTATATTTACTGGTTCCTTTAGGAAGTTTCCTGGCAAGAAGAGCTTCAAATTCCATCAGGATCTCCTCATCATCCATTTCTTTGCTCTGTCTTGGTTCACGATTGGTTCTTACTTCTTTTCCTTTTCTGGATGGTACAACAAAAGCTCTAAAAGTTGATTCAGTCTTTTGAACATTGCCATCAGAACTATTTAGCTCATAGGCTGTCAACTTTGCAATGATGGAGTCTAGGGATACCTTAGTCTTGTCTATTGATCTCAGCTCCTGAATAGCAGCAACCCTTATTGCATTAACCAGTAATAAGGATCTCAAAACTTTTCTTACCATAGTGGGGTCTTCCATTTTACCACCCGCACTCTTGATATCTCCAACAATAGTTTTGATTCTTATTCCATACTATTGAATGGTCTCACCTTTAACCATCTGCATGTCTTCAAACTTCCCTCTAAAGCTTTCTTCCTTAGCTTGTTTTACATTCTCATCACCACCATAGATATTCTCAAGAGTATCCCATACTTTTTTTGGGATTATCTTTATCCTCGACATCAATAAACTCAATGTCAGATAAGCTACTGATTAAGGCTTCCATGACTTGCCCATTCTCCTGTATTTCTCTCTTTTGATCATCGGTGAGAGTACCAGTAGGAATAACAAAAGCATTCTCAACATAGCTCCAGTGTTGAGCACCCATGCTTCTGATGTAAATATTCATTCTGTCCTTCCATATTTTGAAGTTATCTCTAATTAACTTTGGACCTTCCCTCTTCATCATTACAATAGGATCTTTCCCTCAAGAAGTTAAGCTTACAACAAATAGGACTTGGAGGACGCTCTGATACCAATTGATAACTCAATGATGAACAATAAGTACCAAATTGGTACTGAGAGGGGGGGGTGAATCAATACAGTCACAAGAGATTTTCCCTAACTGATTTGACTGTGAACATTGCAAATGTCTAACAGACAGTAACACCGGTCTGAAACAGAGTGCAACCGGTGAAGATAAGAATGACTGTGACAAGCATTAACTGGTTAATCACTTAGCTTTCGACTCAAATTAATACTACACTTCCATTTCACCCTTATGCATGAATAGGTAATCTATCATTAGAAATATAATAACAGCTAGCTCAACATGATTTACCTTCAGACAAAAATCATTTAAACCATCACATGAAAAAAAATACACATAACACAAATATTTTTCACGTGGGAACCCAATTAGGAAAAACCACGGTGGGGATGAATAACCACAAGCAGCTTTTGAACTCTTTAGAAGTCCGCTCTGTTAGGAGCCTAGTCCAGTTAAAGACTGTTACAATAGGTTCTTCTAGGAACCAATCCTGTTAGAGATCACCCAGTTAAGGGATGGCTAAATACCCGATTAAGGGTTAAACTGATTTAGAGGTTACCTTGTTAGAGGATTTCAAGAACTCAATAAGTTTGAGTCACCCTGTTAAAGGATTTACAACAAGCTAGTTAAAGCTACCCGGTTAAGGGATTTTCCAACTGTTGAAGTGGTTAAAGATCAACAGATATTACAATGATTTGATAATAGCACTCAATGCCTAATACAGATCCACTTAATTTCCTTCCTTCTGCACACACACTATGTAGATATCATACCTCTTATCCGGTCTGGCAAGAATCACGTATCTCTGCACTTAGATACACACACACACCATTTGCCAACAACCTCAGTATGAAACACAACATCGACCTTATAGGAAACAGATAGGTCAGCGGCATAAACCCTAAACCCTAAATATTTAGGTTAAGCAATTTAGGCAGTTCAATCCTGGCCATTGAATAGATCTCAAGACATTCTCCATCATTCGTTCTTCACCGCTTCACCTAGGTGATAACCCATCACACGTTCTCCACCATTTACAGGAACTTCGCACATTCCCGAGGTAGATAGGATCAATCTCCTTCATGCAAGATCCTTCATGCGCATAAGGCTGATGTGGCACCATGATCTAATCTTCATTACAATTCTAGCTCATCATACGATGTCATCAGTTGAATCACACAAGCTTGGAACACGTCAACCGGAAACCCTTAAGCTAAGACTACCAACTGATAGTCATACCATATTAAACCTTCATAGAAAACATTCCATATGCTGGTTCACATTCCATCATTCTGGTTCTCTTGGACAAACATACCACTTCACCTATTGCTTATATACCAGTTTATACCACTATACTGGTTCTCTTTGCCTATTGCTTAGCTTCAATATACCTATTCACTTCTTTGCACATATACAAGTTCACCACATTGTACCAGTTCACATTTTAGCATATTGCCAATTCACTCTCCAACATATTGACATCAATGACAATATAATATCATCATGTCAACATACTCTGCACAAATGCCAACATTTGCATTTTCCATCCTTGAATCATAATTGAAATCCCTTATCCAAAAATTGTCCTACACTCAAAAGATTATGCCTTAAACCTTCAACATAATAAACATTATCAGTATTGTTCTTATAATCTAATGATATAGTTCCTTTTCCTTTGATCATACATGCTTTGTCATCTCCAAATCTAACCAGGCCGCCATCAAATTCTTGCAAAGATAGAAACTTCCTTTTATCTCCAGTCATATGATGTGAGCATGCACTGTCAATTACCCATTCATCCTTATCTTTAATTTTAGCAGCAAGAGCCTTCTCTTCAGGTACATTCTCTTCTAGTGTTGGAACATATTCCTTGATAGCTAGGAACACCCATTCCTTTCCATTGTTGGAACCACTAGTAGAGTCTTGTGCCGATTCAACATCAGAATCAATCACACCTTCCTCATCCGCAGTGTAGCATGATTTATCTCTATTTTTCATCTACTTGTGCTTGTTCTGATATCCAGGGTTAGGCTTAAAAGATCTTCTATCTCTTTCTTCAAATCTTGAATTCCTTTCAGGACATCTAGATGCAAAATGAATTATCTTATTACATGCAAAACATTTAAAAGGTGTTTTTCCTTCATACTTACTTCCTACTGGTCCTTTAGGTACTCTTCTAGAAAATAGGACTTCATGTTGCTCAAATTCTTCATCTTCTCTCTTCATATCATCCAATTCCTTTGCACATAAAGCCTTCCAATCTTACTTGATGGTAGATGATGTAAATGCATGAAAAGAAGGTTCATACTTCACAGCTCCAGAAGGTCCAAATTCTTCAAGCTCAAAAGCAGATAATTTCCCAACCAAGGTATCTCTATTGAGTGAAGTATTATCCATTGTTCTCAATTCATTAATTGCAATAGCCTTCATCTTATAAGTCTATGGAAAAGCTCTCATAACTTTAGAAACTATTTCATCTTCACTCAGAGATCCACCACAATATTGAATTCCCATGACAATTTCATTTATCCTTTCCATGAATGCAGTAATCCTCTCATCTTCTTCCATCTTAAAATTTTAATATCTCACCCAGTAACCATCAATTTAAGCAATATTAATAGTAGGGTCACCTTCATTAAGAGTCTCCAACTTGTCCCATATAGCCTTTGTTGTTGATTTGTCAGTTAATCCCATTATTTGCTGATCAGAAAGTGCACACAATAGGGCTTCTCTAGCTCTACAGTCATTCTCAAGCTCCTTATCCACTTTTGTCAGAGGAGAATTGTCAGATGCCGAATTAAAAGGAGTAACACAATTCTCTGTGATTTCCCAAATTTCCTTACCAAGACATCTCAAATGAGTATCCATTTGAATCTTCCATACTTTGTAATTTGTTCCATCAAGCCTAGGAAATAGCAGCAAATGAACTTGAACTGTTAGTCGCCATAGGATCTTACTCAAGTGGTTAAGCTTCTGTAGAGAGGACCAGAGCTTTGATACTAATTGGCAGACAATTAAAATAACCAAAAGACAACTAAGAGGGGGGTGAATTAGTTGTCACCAGATTACCAGAACCTTAAGCAATTAAAACTTTAATACCAGAACCCAAAATATCAATACTGGAATATATAAACCAATTACCGAAATAGCAAAGATACCAATTAAGCATAAATAATAATTAGAGAATAAATACCATCCACATGACACCAAGATTTGTACGTGAAAAACCCGGTAAAGGGAAAAGCCATGGTGGGAAGCCTATCTGCGGTCAGATAATACTTCTGCAGTAAGTATTTGATTACAAATGAGGGTCCTGCACTTGCAAGAAGGCCAACAGCCTAGAGCACACTGCTCATTACAAAAGGAGTCTCACTGACTACATAAAAATCCAAATTATAATCTGGAAGAAAGAATGAACTGCAATAATCGCATCTCCTATGCCTGAGTACAGTTTTGGTTAAGCTCAATACTGGAGGACTTGATCTTCTTACATAAACCCAACTTGATCACCAATGATCAACGAAATCGTTTGCATGAATGATTATTACATTATTCGCTCCTATATCATCATATTATCCTTTTCATATATCTGATCAACAATGAGATCTTACATCATATATATACAAACCCTAAACCTCAAACAATAAGGTTGGCCACTAGACAATAAACCAATTACATAATTAAAAAACGTATCAGCCTGAGACCAAAAAAATAATATCCAACCCATAAGACATCCCAGAAACACATCGAGAAAACCAAACAACATGTTGCATTAAGTCGGTCTATGACCTAGATAGAACATAATAGATCTGGTTCTAAATGCAACACCACTGATCAACTGGCACATGAACATGATAACCATCAACATCCTGAAACTTTACTAGAATCCGCACCAATGCCACTTATGCATAATATCAAAAGATCTTTAACAAAGCTCTATCGGTGAAACCCTCACCAAATCAACAAACGAAGTTTACCAACATACAAGATAGCATCTGATCACCAAATTAAAACCAATTGACTGAACATGAATCTAAGTAGCATGAATAGAAGATCTAAGCCAAAACATACCAGAGCATACCAGATCATCATGATCTAAACCAACCAAAAACCAAACAACCTACCGGGACCAAAAGGATTCTAGTAAAGCAGACAAAATAGCTAGTGTTGACATCAATGACAAAACATCAATGCAACACATAATCAATTCCTCCAAATGGCTAACAAAAATAAAAATGGCTCCCTTATTGATTTACGATAGAATTACAAGAATTAGAAGAGGAGAGATAATTGTCATGTTCTTCAAACACATAATAAAGTTAAAAATGTAAATTAATGTCAGAGATCAAAATCAATTTATGATATGGCAATATAGATAGGAAAGAAAAAAATTTAGTATAAACAGTAATGAGAATTTCAAATGAAATCATGTCGATGAAAAGAAAACCTGGGTGTGAGGAGAATAAGAGAGATGAAAGCTCCAAAATCGCAAAAGAAAGATAATCAAACTTCCAACCAAAAATTCTCTTTTAATAATGATGATGGAAAATACAAGAATCCTTTCTTATTTATAAATTTTGAGGCTAAGTTTGGATATCGTGCATAAATTAATAATAATTTTATAATAAGTGCTAAATATAGATCTCAACTATTTGCATGATTTACAAGTCTATTAATTTAAATCTAGAAGACTAATTGCATGACTTATGCTTAATTTAGTTTCAAGACAATTAATGGTTATATTTTTAATAAATATACTTATATTTATTCCATTATTATTTCTTTGCATGTTGTCATATATCTAGTTATTGCTAATTTTCTTATAATTTACAATTTATCCATTGTACATGTAAATACTTATAATTTAAATGTCTTAAAATTTTAACTATTTAACTCTTAAATAGATTATCAACATCTGTGCATGTCAAATTTTACAAAATTATAATTTACAAATATTCTTCCTTCTGAATTGATTATTTTATTTATTTAATTTAACCCTCTAATGCATGTAATATTAGAATTTTAAATCTTGAAAATTGATATATATATATATATATATATATATATATATATATATATATATATATATATATATATATATATATATATATATATATATTCAATTACTCAATCTTCAAATAAATTAATAAATATATTTTATTTATTATACTACAATTGGCCTCTCTCTCTCTCTCAATATATATATATCCACGCATGCAATTTATATTTTGAATCTTAAAAAATCAAATATATATTTTATCTCTCTTGCATGTCGACTTTTATAAATTTTATAAATTTGTAATTTACAAATCTTGAATTTGATTTTATATGTTTTATAACTTAACCTTAAAATAGATTATTTATATATACATTAATATAATTATTCAGTGGATTTGCCACTTTTATCAAAAAAAAGAAGAAGATTATTTATTTATTTATTTACTACAATAAATCTCTCTAACTTAGTATTTAATTTAAAATTTTATAAATAAAATATTATACTTCAAATATTCTCTCTCAAATAGTTAATTATTTTATTTTAATTAATCTCTTTATATATTTATTTTAACTTTTGAATAATGATATTTTAATTATTCAATTAATTTTTAACATTAATTTATTTATTACTGTTAGGCCCAATATGGAAAGCTAATGTACTGAGAGGGGAGGGATGAATCAGTACTTCAAAACATTTCTTCAACAATATCTTTACTGTTATGCATAAACTGAATAGTGCAGTAGCATAATCTAAAACTAAAACAAATAGATAACAATCATACATGATTCACTCCATAGCACATATATTTTGGTTACGCAGAAACTCTTGGTTAGAGAGAAAAACTGCGGTGGGGATGACACCCACAACTTCACTACTGCAATAATAAAGAGTGCTCGGTTAGAGCTACATGTTTATCTATTTCTGATAGCTTACCCTGTTAGGAGTAACAAGATCTGTTAGATCTACCTTGCTAAAGGATTTTACAACACTTCATCTAAATGCTGCACCTGGTTAGAGGCTTTACAATTTATAGACTTGATTAGAGTCTTTTACCTTGTTAAAGGTTTCTCTTACAGCTTCACAATATTACAATAAAATCATTACAAATATCTGCAACTTTACATCTGGAATGTTATAGCAGATTCTATGTGCTCAGAATAGATTACCTTGCTTATAGCATACCTCGGTAACCCACATAGTAACTCGGTAAACCCTTTTGTTTACTCTGTTCTTTGACTGTTCTCTAAAAACCTTCTCGGTGACCTTTGTGTCTCTGTAACAGTCTTCTTACACTCATGCACACACCTTTAACTCTTAACTCATGTTGTATAAATAGATCTCTTATGACGGTGATCCAATTCATTGCTTCGATCTTACAAACACGATTTATTGAATGAATAACCATGCAAAATATTTCATTGGTTAGATAACCTCAAAATCATACACAATCTTTAAGTGCAATTTCCAATATGATAATGGTTAGATGTGCCTCGATCTTGTAACACGTTTTCATATGCATGTCTAGGTTCAATGAATCTGGTAACATGTTTCACTCGGTGTATCATCTTTGTTGCTCGGTAGACATGTAAAGATACTCGGTAGACAGCTCGGTGTATACTGCGTTTTGTGACTGCTTTCTTCTGTAACCGACTAGACTGTACATACCAACTGAATATTTCAGTAATAGATAACCGACTAGAGTATATAGTATAACTTTGACATAAAACTAATGGCAATCTGATAAGTAGTAAAAATTACATATATATTTAATTATCGAATTATATTGTAATTATTTAATTTTTCAATCAATTTATTTTAAATTCCCAAATTTTAATTTACTGTTCCTTATCTAATTGGTGTTTTTGCACAAGGTTCCATTCCTGATGTCACTGTTGAAAAGCTAGAAAACTCATCCTCGATCATATGTCCATCTTCAAAGGTTAACCTGCAACCACCTCATGCTCAGCAAAAGTCACAAGTTCTCGATAAAATGAATTATATACATCATCACATTAAAATCAAATCATCAACAATATTAAGCATCGTCATTAAAAATAACATTGGGTATCCCTTTCTTTATGGGAGTAGGGAAACCTTATTTTTGGAACTTTGTGATAGATAGATTAAAAAGAAGAATTTTTATGTGGAAAGCTAGATGGTTATCTCTGTCAGGCAGAATCCTTCTTGTCAAAACTATTTTGGCTACAATTCCAAATTATTACATTTCAGTCCTTCAAGCCCTGAAATCTATTGTTTCTCATATCAAGAAAATTATTTGAAATTTTATTTGGAAAGATAATCTTTCAGAAGATAAAAAGATCCTTCTTGTGTCTCTCAACAAAATGACTCCAAGCAAATCTATGGGTGGGGTTGGTCTGCACGATCTTTCAAAAAGGAATAAGGCCTTTGGGGGAAAGTTGGTTTGGAATATTTATGAAAAACCACATGCTCTGTGGTGTCAAATTATGCAAGAATTGTATTTAGATACTCCTACCCCATCACATATATTTACTATCCTTGATCCTCCATTAGGGTCTATAGTTTGAAACTTCATGATGGATTCTAGGAATCTGATTACTAGATATTTATCATGGCAAGTACATAACGGCAAAGATGTCAATTTTTGGCATGATTCATGGAGTGGTCTCCCCCCTCTTAATCTTGAGGAATCCCTAGTATATGTGATCCCTATATTTATTGATCAATGGGGTTTTCACCTTTATGATTACATAGATGATCTTGAGAAGTCTTCAAATCGTGTCATTTGGAAGAAGCCAACTCTACTCCCAATCTCCCTGGGTCAAAAGGTAAAATTTTCTTTGATTCTCAAGAACCGCATTATTTTTATCTCTAATGGTTTAGACAAATTGATATGGTGCCCTACGAAGAATGGAAAGTACTCTATCAAGGAAAAGTATAAGGCAATTCATCAGATGACTGTTCAGTCCTATTCACAAAGAGCTTATAATTTTTGTTGGAACAATAATGTTCTTCCCAAGGTAGGGATGTTTGCTTGGCTTGTTCTACATAAGAGAATACTCACCACAGAGAGACTTGATAAATTGAATATTGCACATCTATTTGCTTGTGTACTTTGTGGTGAGCATAGTGAAACGTTAGATCATCTCCTCCAATGTCATTTTTCTCATTATTGTTGGATGTTTGTGTTTGATAAGCTTTCCTTTAGCATCCCTCTTCCAAATAATGTATGGAATTTGTTCCAGTCATGGCCATTTTTATACTCATCCTCTCTTTTTGCATGCATTTGGAAAGTGATCACATCCACATTAGTATGGTCACTTTGGTGGGAAAGAAATAACCATATTTTTAGAAAGCAAACATCTCCTCTTTCTGATGTTTTCAATTATATTGAAAAATCAATATCAGAATTGGTTAATGCTCATATCTCAAATCAGTTCAATTCAAATAGGGAATTTACTTCTTGGGATGGTCAAGTTATTAATTACTGGAAGGGAATTTCTATTCCTATATCACTTTGTCTTCCGAGAGTGAGAACTAGTAAAATTGATAAAAATAAAGTGAAATGGTGTCCTCCGGATTCAATGCATTTCAAATTGAATTTTGATGGATCCTCTAAAGGGAACCCGAGTGATGTAGGGATAGGAGTATGCATAAGGGATCACACAGGGTGTGTTTTTGCTTTAAAATCTGCTTCTATTCCACCAGGTACTAACAACTTTGCAGAGGCATATGCTTTACTTGAAGGCATTCTACTAGTAAAAAAACTGAACATCTCTTATATTCACATTGAAGGCGATTCAGCTATTATTATTAACACTTAAATAAAGAGAAATATTGACATTTGGCAGAAGATATATATTTTTTTTTTATAAAAGTGGAGAGTCCACTGAACTTATATTAATTCAAAGCAAATTTTACAACAGGTTTAGACATGGCATATCGGCAGGAAAGAACCTGCAAGAAAACCTCTGGTTGTAGCCATTTTTGAATTTACAACAAACATATATAGCCCTTACAACAAGTATGTTTTGACTAAAAACCCCACCCTCCTATCACTACCTATTATTACAAAAAGATTGATCTGACAATTTTAAAACAGAATAACTCCAACCGAAGAAGAGATAGGAATGAAGAGACAGCTGCATGAGAGAGAGTTCAATTTTAGGACCACTGCAAACCATTTCGAACAAAATAAAGCCAAGCTACCTGCCACCCTACAAAAAACCAAAAAAACCACCAGCTACAGCACGGACAATATGTTAGATATCCAAGAACCAGGAACTAATGCTCTCTTCCTGTGGCAGTTGAGAAGAGAATGAAGGTGCAACCACCCTTAAAGGGAAGGCCACACAGGCTGGAGCAGAACAAAAAATCCCAATGAGATCAGTGAATGCAGAGTTGGAAAAACAACCCATGCTTTATCCACAAAATTGTCAGGAGCCAAATATAACAAAAAATCCATAGAGGCTCTAGTAGTCTCCAAGGAGTCACATATCATTCCCATTCGTAACTGATGAAGAAAATGACCAGACCAACCATTAGCCAAAAGCTCATGGCAAGGAAGAAAACCCTTGTAAGGAAAAGAGCCCATATCAAAATGATAACTATCTAATGCAACAGAGACCAATTCCCAATTACAAATTGTCAGAAAAACAAACAAGGATACCAAGAGGCGAACCAAACCCAAATCAAGCAGAACATCATAAAAAATAGTAATAAAATGAGAGAGAAGCTCATCATAAGAAATTTGATGAGCAACCTATAACCACCTACATCCCAAAAGTCTGCGAAGCTCAAAATCCACTACGGGAGTAAATAAATTAAAAACCTTACCAAGTTTAACAGAATTATCCTCACTTGCATCACCATCCCCCAGTGACTGAGCTTCTAGAACCACTCTATATACTCCCCCTGAAAAAGAGGACAACATTTGCAGGAGGAAGGGAACCGATAATCAAATAGAAAAAAACAAAAAAAACTGTTGTTTGACATTCACAGAAGTGAAAAGTATTTAAAGGAATGAAATGGCCTGAATATCCCACAAAGGTACTAAAACAACCACTAAAATCGCACTTGTATCAATTCGCACGCATTTAAAAATCTTCCATTAAAAATCATAAGTGACTCTCCCACAAGTGGGATACTAACACGCAAAAATAAAAACTAACCGTACTCCAAACTGAGAGACCCAGAGAAGCACAAGGCGGCCAGCAAGTAGATATTAATCATCGGATAATAAAACCTTACAAACGTACCGGCGGCTGGAGGAGATGAAGCATGCAGAAAAGAATGTGGGCCTAAAGGATCATGATTACACAAATGACACATGCCACAGCCATAACCTGAAATAAATGAGGATAATATTGACAATGTTAGGAATCCCACAGATACTGAGAGGGGGGGGTGAATCAGTATTTGACCGGTATATAGAATTTCTTAACTTAAAACATGCAGAACATAATATAATAGTGTACCGGTATGCAAGAAATAATATAATAAACAAAATCAAGAATATCCACATGAAAAGCACACCATAACACAAGATTTTAATGAGGAAACCCGGTGTGGCAAAAACCTAGGTGGGATTTGTGACCCACAATATTCACTTACTGGCCAATAAGAGAATATTACTTACAATAGGGGCCTGCACATGCAGGAAGGCCAACTGCCTAGAGCTCACTGCTCAATGGGAAGTCTCACTGACTTACAATGAGGATTATACAAATCCAATATCTTGTATTGCTTTACAATAGCATCTTCAATGCCAGATTCAGTACCGGTTCCTACTCTGTTCTTTACATATACCCCTTAACCTATATTTCGCATAATAGGTCTTCCTAATATTTTTCCTTACTTCTTGCATCTCCTATATCAAATGTCTACAATGATCTCTTTTATATATAAGAGTCATTTTATAATTTGCCAAGTCAGCTTACAAAGTTTTTAAAATAATAAACAAAATATAATATAACAAAAATCCTATCGGCCTCTGTGCCGGTATACTTCCTTTCTTTTGTGCCAGTGCCGGTGTCGATGTCCTGAGTGCTGGTGTAGAGTGTGATCTGCTGATGCCGGTATAATGCCTTTGTTGGTGCCATAGGATTGCAAGGTTTCCATCAATGACAAAGCCTTCAATCACATAAAATGTCTCATTGGAGTGTGCATATGCCAATAGACAAGACATAAAAACACATAAGAATCGAAAAGTAATATCAAAGGAAATCTGTCTCCAAACTTAGATAGAAGCTTATGAAGCTTTTTAGAGCAAATTCCCATACATTTACCAAATAAACCATTTAAGTCGAAGTGGCCAAGATGAAGATCCCAAACTACAGCTTTAACTCAATGTGCACCAAATGTGACGATATTCAAAAGTGAGCAAGAAAAACAAAACTAAAACCTCATAAAGGAAATACAATTTTTTTACCCCCATATGTATATCGAACAGGAAAAGAGTACACCATATTAAAAAACAAGCTGATAAATAATGACAACCAAGCCTAAATCTCCAATTCTTAAGTAGTACACACATTTCCATCTAACTCAAATACCGAGATGTATAACTACTCCAAATGCAGATAGATATAAGGCCTTCTATCAACACATGAAGCAGTGATACAAACTATATGTAGAAGAAGAAAATATGAATACTTCAGTAAGAAATGAAGAAAAAGAACCAAAGATTTTGACATATAGTGCAACTTTAGAAACAAATAATCCCTCCGATCATGTAGAAATATATGTATTAACGTCAAACCCAATTGCAGAAGTGTAAAGAACTCCATATGCAGATAGGAATAAAACTAGTTCTATTGCCACATGATGACCAAATACATACTGAACTGAGAAGAGGATAATACATATATTTCAACATGTTTGGAGTAATACCCCAAAATAGATAACTTAAACTAAGGGGTGAGGTATATACCCGAGGAGGAGTTCTTGAGGAATGTCACCCACTACTATATTCTTATGAATAGCAGCTGAGTCAATAGCCAAATTAGCTAGGAAATCTACCACTTTGTTTAACTCACGAAAGCAATGGGATAATACATAAGTATTAAAAAAGGATAACTTCTCCAGAATATGATCAATTAAGTACTTCAAATGCCAACAATTACTTCTACAGTTTAACACACTTTGAATAACTACCATTGAATCCCCCTGAATAGAAAGGTGTTTGATCCCAAGAGAGATAGCCAAGTCAACCCCAAGTGACAAAGCTTGACATTCAGCAAAATTGTTTGATTGCGACCCAAGGGCATGGCATTGAGCAGCAATTAAGATAACATTATGATAAAAAATGGCCATACCAGCCCCAGCCAGACTTGGATTCCCCCTAGAAGCACCATCAAAATGAAGTTTGAAATGACCTGGAGGAGGAGGAGCCCCATTTTGCCACGATCCTCTTTGATTTAAGAACCAAACTCTTTGCAACAAACCCATGAGAGGGGATAGAAGCCAAAAAATTCCAAGTCCTAGTGATCATGCCATCCCAATGGGAAAAAGATGTCAGATTATCTAATTTTTTATGAATGTAACACAAGGCCACCTCTGAGATAGAGGCCTCTATCTTGACTAAGATATCAGAGAGTGAAGAGGATGTCTTTATAAAGATCCTATTATTTCTCTCTAACCAAATGGTCCAAATAATAATCGAAGGGGCTATGATCCAAAGACATGCATAAAAGGAAGAGGAAAACAAAAGAGGCCAAGCTCTAAAGTGAGAGAGAAGATCCCCACAAGTGGCAAAAGACAAGCCTAGCTTCTCAAAAAACCAATTCCAACATCCTAAAGCAAAATCACAATGGAGGAAAAGGTGAGAAGATGATTCCAATTTCTATTTACACAACACACAAGGGAAAACAACTGATAAGCCCATTCTATCCAGTCTCATGCCGGTGAGAACCCTATCTTGAACCGCAAGCCAAGCAAAAGCTCTGGCCTTCGGCAAGCATGCAGGATGCCAGAATAATTTATAAGGCCAAGAGGGGAGGACCATAGCCGGCATAAGAGAATTGTAACCATCTTTCACTGTATATTTTCCAGAAGAATTCTTAGTCCAAATGAGCTCATCATCCTTCTTAGACAAGATGATGGTTCTATCTCTAAGGATCGAAGAAAAATCTGCCTTCAAACAAGGGCTAACAGGAAGGAACTCAATCGATTTCCATTTAGCCAGCACCAAATTTCCTCATTGAACTACATTAAAGTAGTCTGATAGAAAAACCCCCCATTTATCAAGGAGTATTGCTTTCAAGGAAGACCAATCCCTAATAGAATCCATAGGACAATAACCATTCCAAGCATCATCCCAAAATCTAACTTTAGAACCATTGTGCACGACCCAAGAAAGATATGGTAGCAGGACATCTCTACTTTTACCCATGAAGTTCCAAATAGCCAACCCCTTAGGTAAAGTTATGGCCCTGAAAATAGACTCCCTAGAACCATTAGACAGATACTTAGTGAACATGATTCTAGCCCAAAGGGAAAGCGGATTTTCATAAAGTTTCCATACTAATTTGGCCCCCAGAGCCAAATTTTGACTCTCCAAACTACGAATGCTAGCCCCTCCTAGTTCTTTAGGAAGACAGACCTTGTCCCAAGCTAACAAGGGGATCTTAGACTTCCCATCCCTATTATTATTCCAAAGAAAAGACCTCAGAGTATCCTTTAAACTAACAATAACAACCATAGGAGCTTTTAGAATTGACATTAAGTAAATTGGCACCGCATTCAAAACAAACTTAATTAGCACAATTTTCCTAGCCATGGTAAGCCATTTATGATTCCATGCCAAAATTTTCTTCGATGCCCTTGAAACAACTTTATCCCAAAAAATAACCTTAACCTTATTAGCAAAGAAGGGAACTCCTAAATAGGTACAAGGTAGAACCCCCCGTTGGAAACCCCAAAACCTTTGAAGCTTGTCCTAAAGCAGAGAGTGGGTATTTAAGAAAAAGATCTTAGATTTCTCCTTATTAACCATCTAGCCTGAGAAGGCTACATAATTCCTGATCACTTGATCTATAACTTGAGCCTCCTTCAAAGATGCACCACCAAATAAGAGGGTGTCATCAGCAAAAAGACAATGGGAAATCCTCTGATCAAAATTCTGAATTTTGATACCCTTCCATAAACCATTCTCCCAGGCTGAGCCAATTGCCCGACTTAGAGCTTTCGCTAATAAGATAAATAAAAAAGGTGAAAGCGGGTCCCCTTGCCTTAAACCCTTAGAAGAATGGAAGAAACCACAAGGTGATCCATTAATGAGAACCGAGAACCTTGCCGAAGAGATACAAGCCATAATCCATTTTATCTAGGCCAAGGAAAAACCCAACCTAACCAGAACTATTTTTAATGCCTTCCATTCGACCCTATCATAGGCTTTCATCATATCTAACTTAAGGATCATGGCAGGATATTTCTGGATAGAAATCAAATGTGAGACCTCATGAGCAACAATAGCCCCTTCAGGAGTTTCCCTATGTGGAACAAAACCTCCTTGTTCCAGAGAGATAATTTTTGGTAAAAGAATAGCCAGCCTTAAAGCAATCACCTTGGAAAATATCTTATAAATAGTGTTACATAAGGCTATAGGACGATAATCTACAAAGGTTTTAGTGTCCTCCTTCTTAGGTAAAATGACTATTAGGGTTGTGTTTAATTCTTTAAGAATAGACCTATTTCTCCTAGCTTCCTCTAAAGCCAAAAGAACATCCTGTCCCACAAAATCCCAGCATTTCTGGAAAAACAAAGGAGTAAAACCATCAGGCCCAGGAGCCTTATCTAGATTCATAGCAAAAACTGCCCTCTTAACCTCATCTAAAGAAAAAGGAGACATTAACATTCTATTATCCTCAGGAGAAACAAGAGAGGGAATGAAAGATGGAATATTGTTAGAAACATCAATATTTTCAGATGAAAGAAGATTCTTAAAAAACTTAACTGCTTCCCTAGAAATATCCCCATCATCTGAGAGAATATTCCCCTAACTATCCTGGATAAAAGAAATCCTACTCCTGACCCTTTTCATTTTAGTGCTTGCATGCAAAAATTTTGTATTCTTATCCCCATCAGCTAGCCATAACTCCCGAGATTTTTGTCTCCAATAGACCTCTTCTCTGACCAAAATTTCATTGAGTTCACTCCTAAGGGACCTGATTTCATCTAATACCTCACAACCCAAACCATGCTGCAAAACATTCCTATTCAGGACTTCTAACATATCTAAAATCCTTTGTTTTTCTTCAAAAATATTCTTAAAGTGAAGAGAGTTCCAACTCCTAATCTTTTTTTTAAGAAAACTGATCTTCTTGACCAACTGAAACATTCTAGATCCTCTTAAAAATGGAGCCTCTCCCCACCATTGTCGTAGGAGGGGAAGAAAAGAGGTATCCCTGAACCACATTGGCTCAAACTTAAATGGAAATTTGAAGGAAGATCTATCCCTGACGACGGTCAGCGAAACCGAAAAATGATCCGAGCCAGACAGGGGAAGGATTGAAGAAAAAAACTCAATGTCAGAATCAAACCCATTAGAAGAGAGTAAAAATCTGTCCAAATGTTTCGCAATCTGAGAGAAATTATTCCTCATATTAGTCCATGTAAAAAGACCATTATTAGGTTTGCAATCAAAAAGAGACATGCCAGATATGAATGCATTAAAATCCTCCATTGACTTCTTGTTTGGAATAATCCCCCCCTCCCCCCCAATTTTTCAGAAACATCCAAGATAGCATTAAAATCTCCCCCTAAAATGACAAAAGAATGATCCCTAAGGGGGGCTAACACCCTAATGAGGACTTGCCAAAGATCATATTTGGAAAAGATACCTAGGGGGGCATAAATGTTAAACACCCAAACTTTAAAGCTAGAAGCTCTGTGGGAAACTAAAGACAACATCCAATTTGGCTCGGATGCAACCATCTTTACATCAACAACAAAATCATTCCATAACAAAGCAAGGCCTCCCGATGCCCCAGCAGCCGAGCATGAGAAAAACTTCCACTTTTTCCAAGATGAAAAAACTAAATCCGAATTTTGTAACGAGAGTTTGGTCTCCTGGAAGAAACCTATATCCCACTTAACCAAGTCTAACTGAGACTTGATCAAGTGTCTCTTGTTAGGGGCATTTAAGCCCCTAACATTCCATGAAATAAACCTCATTGTTCTTGAGGGGAGGTCAAAACTCCCCTCTTTTCTAAAATGGGAGATGAATTCTCCCCAAAGCTTTTATGCAAGCTTCGCTTGACCACAACAGATCTAGTCATCGGAGGACTAATAACACACATTTTCTTCTTTTTAAGAGAACCACCACTTATTCCCTTTCCCAATGTCAACTTGGAAGACTTCTTGAACGAGGATGACAAAACTTGTTGAATGCCTGCATCTATTTCTAGCTAAGTTTTATGATTCTTTGGAGGTCTACCCCTGCCCGAGGACACTAGAACATTAGGGAAATTCAGTTGAACCTGAGCAATCGATGATCTAATGGGTTTTTTGGTTGGAATGAATGAAAAGGCTGAGCCACTTCCTAAAGAACCACATGATTTGAAACATCCTGGGGGGAATTGATAGGGACCTCAGAAGGATTTAACATAGGAGAAAAAGGCAGGCTGCTATGAATTAAATCCAGGTCATTTCCCAAAGAACACAAAACCTTTTTAGAGATCTCCTCTTCCACAAGGTCCACATTAGATTTAAGCAACCACTCAACTTGCTAAGCCGTGTGTTCATCAAGAGAAATATTCAGAGACTGAGACATGTCACATTCCCTAAAAGGCTCATTATGGAGTAACTCTTTCACTTGTTGAATTAAAACCTCCTCTTCCTGAATTAAAGGGGTTGACACAACAGGAGCAATGACCCCAAATTTAAAGGAGGACCAGACGGTCCCTCTTCCCCTAACCTAGCACCCAGTCCCTCCATCAGAATAGGTGGAGTAGGGCAAACAATTGAATCATGAACTGGAGGAGAACCAACTTTACCATGACCACTGGACTGGGAAACTTCTAAAATAACCTGAGATAAATTGATTTTGTCCCTATCTAGCTCAACTGTAGCAGAATTATGATTAAGGGGAGTAAAATTGTTAAGATCCAACTTAGGTTGACGAACAAACCCAACCAAGTCCTGAGAAAAATCATTAACCAAAGTATTCTGCTTCTACTTAATTTTAGCTGTATCAGTAATAACCTCCTTGGGGTGACAAACTGATCCTACCAAAACCTGAGAGGAATCTTTAGCAATGGTAGGGTTTAAAGGGGCATTCTGATCCTCCTTATCGTTCATACCTGATTTTCCTTTTCAAAAATCAAAAAACAAGGGGGCATCCACAATAATCAGATTTGTACACAAATCATCATCCATCTTCACAATGGGTTGTCTCCATATGCCATCATTAGATTTAATATTACATGAGATTAGACAAACTGATGAAGGAGAAACTAGAACACAAATTTTTAGCAGAACCTTCCCTTCCTCAAAAATAGATTTAGAAGTCAAAAAATTCCCCACATTATCCCCTATGGATTTCAACACTTCTGGATCCATGAATTCAAAGGGGAGTTGTGGCAAGCCAAACCAAACTAGAAGCGATTTAGGTTTGGCCCATTCCGGAACAAAAAAAGGTTGCCAAGCGGAAACCCTAACTAAAACATTACCAAACCGGTGAAAAGAATTTGCTAGTACATCATCCTTACTATGAGGGGATTCAAAGACCAAAACACAAAAGTTAGAAGATAACAGCTAAAGACAAGCCAATGAAAATAGCCCTCTTAATCAGAAGACAACTCATTCCTAAAAAGAAAGGTTGGTGTTTTTTGTCGTCTAGAAGAAAAATTGAAAAAAACCTTGACAAAAAGTTTTTACCACTAATTTCGTACTCCTTCCCAATATCTTGGGCAACTACGAAAAATTAACAATTTCCTGACCAAACCATCCCAATTATGCACTCATTGATCTGATGGTACAGTCTTCATGATATCAAAATCACCTGGATCTGTAATGCTGAGACAGCACACCCGATAATACTTGCCACAAGTTGTCCCTAGTTGTCCCTAGATCAACATTGTTTCCATTAAAATGATGTACCCCAATCTTTGCAAGCATAGCATAGTACTCTATTTCTGACCTACGAAGAGGAGGACAGTTGTTTGAAATTATAATAAGCTTTCCTTTGTTGGTCCTGATTGACTTAAGGGTAGTTTTGTAACCTAGCGTATATTTTCCACTTTTCATCACAAGAGCCAACCTGTTGTTGATGCTCTCGTGAGCCTTTTTAGTTTTCTTAGTGGCCACCATTTTGCCGATGGATGATAAAGCCCAGCCGCAGACGCCTTAAAAATTCTCCTATTGCTAGTTAAACCTACAGAGAGAAAAATGGCAGATAAGATATTTACTTGAACAAGCGTGGACACTTATTGATACATTTGTAAACTTTACCCTTTCACATGTGTATAGAGAAGGGAACCGGGTTGCAGATCATTTTACAAATATGGGAAGTTCCAAGGTGGAACTTAATATGATGGGTCAGAATTGTGATCTCGACTCTTATCCAATTCTCAAGGGGAAAATTTGGAGGACATGGGTACAGGATAATATTACACATGGCTATGCAGTGTTTTTTTTTTCTTTTTTCATAATGATAAAAATTGGTATGTATGGTATTATAAGTATAGGGTCCCGTGGTTCTGTTGTATCTGTATGATGTGACTGGATGTCGATTTGAGCATCTAAGAAGTGTGTTGGATAGAAATTTGAATAAATGCATAAGTGAGACAGATTATGGGCTGCTATGTAAATATGTCCAACTTTTGTGATGTTTTGGTTCGGACTTCACATTGCTCAACATATTCCAGAAAGCATTCAATACTTGGGGATGATTTGTGGTACTCGGTATTCTGGACATTATAAGATATATTGTATTTTTTGTCATACTAGAGATTTAAGTTTCACAACCTTTCTATGTATTGTAGAGGAAGGATCAAAGTTTTTCTTACCGGTTCTTTTCTCTGGGAGCTCTTTGAATCAGCTTTTGTAAAAGAAATATATAAATAAATAAAATATATTAAGTGAAATTGCCACCTTTTTCCAAAAAAAAAAAAAGAAATATTTAACATCATAAATATCATTAATCGTCATCATAAAAACAACTAGTCATCAGATGTTAATATTATTAACAAGATAATATCATCAGCATAGTAATATCAAATATTAATGTCTGGTAAGTAAAAATAATCTAAAACTCATGTGTCTAAAATGGGTTGTGACACTTGTGATGCTTAAGCTAAAAGCTCAACAATCTTGTGAAACATGGAATGATCCTCAAGCCTATGGGTTCCCTATCTTGAGGATCAATCTCCAGAGAGGGATATTTCCTTGATGAATACATCTTGAAAGTAACCTGATGGGAAAATGGATAGAAAGGATAACTTGAATTGAAACCTATCCTAAGAGGTGATGCACCAAATTATTGAGAAGCCCAATCAGCTACTCTAATTCACAATCAGTCTCAAATAAGACACTTTTGTTTACCACAACTCATTTGAATAATCTATTGCATCAATATTTCATATGAAAGACTTGGTCTAAAAGTTATTTTAAAGAAAAAGTAGAGATTTTCATAATTCCAACTTATTAGAATCCAATAACAATGAAATTTCTTTCCCTAACCTTGCTTGAATGAGATAAAACTTAAGGATTCAAAATTAAATCATAGAAATTGCATCAAAATCACCCATTCATCATAGAAAACAAGAAGAAATGAGAAGGGAAACTGCTATTCTTTATTGAACATAAAAGGAATGTTTCTACAAACTGAAAATGCTTCATAATGAGCTACAATATTCATGCCTTAATGCTAAATACAAAAAAAGACAAAGAGAAAAGAACTAGATAGGAAGAAGAACAAAAAAATATTTATAAAAGAGAGGTTGTATTTCAGACTGATGGCTTGAGCTGGAGATGAACTGCCTCTATCTTTTAGAACTTGTCTTCAAAATAGGAGTTTCCTTCTTGAAATATTCACCAACATGCATGAGCTTTATTTTTTGAGGTTGAATTTGAGAAGAAAACATGCAAAAAGAGAGATGGAACTGCTAGTAACTGAAAGTTGATTGCTCCAAAAGAAGTCTCAACTTATGTCCAACCCATGGGGAGCCTTAACTACATTAGAACTTCTTTGTACTCCTTTAAATACTCCTCTTTTTTAGGCATTAAAGAAAGACTTACTTTTGATTGATATACAACACAAGTGGGAATTGGATTAATGATTGAGTTTTAAAATCCATCTTAGATATTGAACTTCCATTTGAACTGTTTGATGATTTTGAGCTTAAATTTTAAAACCCTTTTCTTAAGTACCCATAATTGATACTTGTTACGTATGATAACTTAATGATGAATGAATAGTACCAAACCGGTACTGAGAGGGGGGGTGAATCAGTACAGGCAAAAACACAACCTTAAACCGGTTTGTCAACTAACACTTATGCACTGACAGACAAACAGCAGCACCAGTCCTTCAACAAAGTTCAACCGGCAAAACCTAGTGTAACTGAGACAAGCAAAGACCGGTTGACACTTATCTTCTCATATAATCTAACTCTTCATTACCATTTCACCCTAATGCATGAATAGGCAATCTACCATCAAAGATGTACATATTACAGTAAGATCAACATGCATCACCACTTAATCAGAAAACAATCATAACATCACATGAAGAAAGCATCACACATGACACACATATTTTTCATGTGGAAACCCAACTGGGAAAACCATGGTGGGATGAATACCCACAAGCTTGTTTTTGAACTCTTTGGAAGTCCGCTCTATTAGGAGCCTGTCTGGTTAAAGACAGATACAATAGGTTCTGTTAGGAACCGATCGTGTTAGGGATCACCCAGTTAAGGGATGGCTACAATACCCGGTTAAGGGTTAAACCCTGTTAAGGGTACCTTGTTAAAGGATTTCAAGAACTCAATAGCTAAAGGATATCAATGACTCAGTAGCTTCGAGTTACCCTGTTAGAGGATTTTCAACAACCTGGTTAAGGCTACCCTATTAGGGGATTTCACAACTGTTGAAGTGGTTAAAGATCAATAGGTATATCAATGACCTGATAATAGCACTCAATGCCAATGCAGATCCGCTTAAGCTCCTCTTCACCTTCTGCACTTACACTCTGCAGATATAGCTTCTCTCCTCTGGTCTAGCAAGAATCGCATATCTCTTCTCTTAGATACACACACAACTTTTGCCAACAACCTCTGAAAGAATCACAACATCGACCTTATAGGACAACAGACAGGTCGGTAGCATAAACCCTAAACCCTAGACCTGTTAGGTTAAGGAATTCAAATGGTTCAATCTTGACCATTGATCATAATGTATTGAATGCAACAGTCTTGATCCAATCTCAAGACATTCTCCATCGTTCGTTTTCCACCGATTTCATGGCAGTTGATAACCCATCACACATTATCACCATTTACAGACTTCGCACATTCCCGAGGTAGATAGGAACAATCTCCTTTATGCAAGATCCTTGACGCACACAAGGTTGATGTGGCAACACGATCTGTTCTTCATTAAAATGCTAACTCATCACACAATGTCACCGGTTGAGCCATACAGGCTTGAAGCACTTCAACTGGAAACCCTGAAGTTGAGACTACCAACCGGTAAACATACAATGCTTCCATGTGCTGGTTCCCATAACCATATGCCGGTTCACCTTGAACAAGCACATCACTTCGCTTTGGCACAAATGTCGGTTCACAGTGTTATACCGGTTCTCACATATGTCGGTTCATACCTCTTCAACATATTGACATCAATGACAACATACAATGTCATTATGTCCACATACCGGTTCACATAATGCCAACAGCGTACTCTTGGCCATGAACAACCTTTAAAAGGATATTTTGAAGACATGAGAGTGCTACTAAAATGCATGTGATTTTCTTTAATATCTTACTTTCTCTTTAGGTCTGCCAACTGATCTGCATTCAATCTTAACTATAATCTGTCTCATTGTCAACTTGTAGAACCATTGTTCCATTCATGAATGTGACTGTGTTCACTTCTTTTAGCTTCTCTTATACTAATGCAAAGATTTTGCTGCTCTTGAGATTGGTGCTCTTTGTTTGTCTTCAGGATCTTCTCTATGATAACATGCTATATCATGTTGATGCTTTGAATAATGTCATGTGTCATTTGTTCTTAGACCTTGCATGGTCATGAATGCTTCGAGCGTTGTTCTTTGCATTGTTGACTATATTAATAACTATATTTACTCTAGAAGAAGTTGTTATGATTATTCTATTGTCCTTTTCTAATTCTTTTATGACTATCATCATTATCCTCTTAACTCAGGCTTTGTATATTGTCCCATATACTGTTGTGGCATTCATATCATTATACTCTGCATTCCTTTGTCATTGTATCTTCTCTATAATAGATCCTTGACTACAAATTCCATCATTTCTTTGGGTGTTGTTCCTTTGTTGTAGCTTTAATTGACCATTAATAAATGATCTCTTCATTGGTTCTTTATGCTTTTGGAACCATCTCTTACTTTGAGTGCTTATGTACTTCTCCGCTTCTATATAACTGTCGTTATCATTTGGTGTCCTTAATGAATATAAATGTTCAAAGAGATGGCTTTGTTGTTCATGGGGTGTTCCATTTGGACAATGCACTATAGCTTTTGTTTTTCCCTGCTACTTGGCTGCTAAAAGCCCCTTACATGGACTGATCTTCAACAAGAAATCTCTTTCTTTTATGGCTGCACTGTGAGACATTGATTGCATCCAAGGATTTTGATGGCTACCTTAGGACTGCATTGTATTGATTGTCATATCATTGTCAATGTTGCTGTTATTGATGGCTCTTGATCTTGAGGGTGTGTCTTCATGAGGCTTGATTTCTTTCTAATAGTTGTAATTTCTCTTCTTCTATCTAAGACTTTGATACTACTATGTACCATTGTGAGTTATCTCTTCATACTCTTTTAAAGGTTACTAAATCTGAATTCAATGGATGTCTTATCATTATCATGATCATGGCTCATATTTAACTCAACACTATCATATTCTCATGATGAATACCCCTTTAGGGTATGAGGGCTATGTGTATTTCTCTTTAGACTAGGATTTGTATCACTTTGTCTTGACTAAGAACCTCTTTATCTCTAGTACCTATGCATCATAATGATCATCTTATTCTATGATACTTATTGTTATATATTTGATCTCTTGATCTTTGTAACAATGGTATTTCTTCTTGAAACTATGGCATGAACCTTCATATGTTCTTGACTGTGATGGGGCTTCTCTATAGTTTGGAAGATATTTCTGATTTAGTGATTGCACCGTGACTTCTAGATGAATGCAAACTATATGAGACTCTATCTCATATCTTCTAATTTATCCATTACTCTTGGTGTGGTCAGAACTACCAAACAGTGCATGTGACTACATCCATAAGACTCACGTCCCTTGAAAACTCTATGACTATCCTTATATATATCTATAACTATGCATTTCTTGTCTTTAACTTATTTGGCTTGATGGCCTCCATGGATACTGCTTTGAGTATTCATTGCATCTTTGATAATTTTTGTCTATTCTTAAGAAGATGTTGCTCAATGTGAATATGAATGCTCTTGGTGAGATGTCATTATACCTTTAGGCTATCAAAACCAAGACAATACAATCTGACCCTATGATGCTTTGTGAGGCCCTACCCCGACTCAGTTTGACATTTTCAGTTATTTGCATATTGAGACTATTATGGATGCTTTATTTTATGCTTTATGGATTTAGAACCTATATGATTTCCATGATTTGGATCACATTGACATATGTTGATGCTTTATTTTATGCATGATGATTATGAAACTATATATGTTGCTAGAATAGAATTATTTTGAAATGGTGAATGTCATTATTGGAATTGCAGGACTTCATTTTGATGATAGAAAAATAATGCTTATTTTATGAATGGTTCAATTTTGAGAATTATGTTAATTGCTTATGTGGAATCGAATTTGAATGAATGAGATATTGAATTATTGTTGCCAAATGTATGAGTGTTTGATGTGCAATGAAATCCATGTATTTAATTATGTATAATTGTGACTATTTGGAATTACTAATGTGTTAATTGAGATGCGCAGGAAAATTATCCATGTGACCATGGAATTTATATGGAGAACCAAACCTAGACCAATGTACGTTTGTTAAGCCAGGGGTTGTCTATTTGGAGAGACAACACCCCATTTGTAATGTATTTTATTTGTGAAGTGCATGATGCTTGAGTGTTAAAATTAATTTTTATGTATATGTGTAATCCTACAAGAGACAAATTCCATGTGTGATTTTTATATTGTATTTTATTGTGTCACTTGACACATGTGCTGATTAGTGTCATTGATTTTGACTTGTCTCTTGGAGGGAGTTTTGTTTCTACCAAAGCCATTCAAAAACATGAGTGTGGTCCCAAATTTGCCTTGGGTAGGGAGTCTTGGGAGTGGTCAACTCAAATTTGACCCGTAGGTAAACTTCAGTTGGGTTTCTAAGGGGTTAAATGGACTCCTAGGGTCAGTTTTAGGGCTTTTCCAAAGGTCCAAAGGGTATACCTATGGGTTAGGGGTATTTTGAAACATGTGACTACTCCCATGTGACTGTTTAGTCACCTCAAAAAGTGGTTTTTCCAAGGTGAGCGAAAATTCAACTTAGAAAGTTCCTCCTAGGATAGACAACCTTCCCTTTTGATGTCAAACTCTCTTCCCCATCTTCTCTCACCTTTTCCCTTTCCAGTTTTAGTAATGTGTAAGAGTTTGGGAAGAGCAACCAATGGGAACTCTCACCTCACCCAAGGGGTTGGGAAGTGTGTGAGAGGCCTTCTTATGCAAGGATTAGGGACTTAGTGAGTAATCACCCACTCTCCATTGTTGGAGATTATGCATTGTTTTGAAAATTAGTAGAATAGAATTTTTGGGAAGGATTGGAGAAAAGTTTGTGTGGATTTGGGCAGCTCATCCCCAACTAAATCTAACATACCTATTGGCAGAATAAGGTTGGTTTTATTTCCTCTTATTTATGTTGTTTATGTTGTTTTGTTGAAGGAAAGAAATGCTTGTTGAAAGAGATGTGTTAATGTAAATTGTTGTTGGAGAAAAAAAAAGTAGTTTTCATTTCTATGTTTTGTTTATGTGTCCTTGTTTTTTTGGGAGTGTCCAAGATCTCCTACTCTTGGGGGAGTAGGATGGTCTTGGGGTGGAAGGAGTATGACATCCTTGGGTGAGAGGCTCTCCTTATGGAGAGTGATCTCAAGGGTGTCCTTTGTGACCCTTGCTGCATAGCCTTGTGTATGCATTTGGGGGTCATAAGGGGAGAAAATATGGCCTTTGAGCCTTTGGGGGGCATAAGGTATGGAGATGTATCTTTTGTTGTATTTTGTATTGCCATGAGGTGGCTTGAATTGTAATTTTGGCTTGCAATCTCCCCAATGGTACTTGGTCCACTTCCACCCATGGAAAGATCATCACAAGATGTGGTGAAAGTGTAGCTTGGGTTGGGAAGATGTATGTTGAGTGTTTTCCTTATTTGTTGTGGTGTTTTCTTGTTTGTAACCTGTCTAGTGCTTGGTTCTCCAAGCTCAGGGGTGGCTTCTAGTAAGCCTAGGCTGGGAGGTGAGCTCTCCATGGTCAAGTTGTGTTTTTATTGCAGGTTGTTTGGGATGGGAAAAGAAAGAATAAAGAGCTTTGTTGCTGTTTGTGTTGCAGAAAAGTTTTTTTTTTTTTTAAAAGAGAGATGTATTCAATATTGTAGCTTGTATAAAAAAAAAGAATGTGAGCTATGTTTGTATTTATTTTCAAGAAAAGAAGTGTATTTATTTTATTCTTATTACCATGTAAAGGAAAATATTTGTTGGGTTTTCAAACCCATTTGTAATCGTATTCACTTGTATTTAAATTTGCTAAAGAAATAGATATTTCCTACTTTGGTTAGTTTTGTAAAAAAAAAAAGAATATGAAATGTATTAGCATGTGTTTAAATCCTCAAAAAAAAAAATTATATGAAGTTGTTGCAATTTTATGTATTCTGCAAACATATTTAGTTTATTACTACATGACTATTTTTTTATTTATGCTGCTGCAAAATAAATAATCAGCCATTTATTCTTCCATTTAATGCAGAAAGTAAATTTTGATGTAGAAGCTTATTTTATTAAAAAAAAATATTAGCATTATTTTTTTTTGTGTTGATTTAATCTGTTTACCCAAAAAAAAAAGATTTCATTTAAGTTGTTGTTTTATATGCATTTAAAACGTTAGTTGCAGAATGTAGATTACTTTCCTTGTTGCCTTTTAGAAAAAAATATATATATATATTAGTTCACTGTTGGCATGCTATAAATGATCATGTTAATTTCTGCATGTAAGAATAAATTAACCAGAAAGAAAATTTGTAGTTTTGGCCTAGGGTGTTAAGATATATATATATATATATATATATATATATATATATATATATATAACATATTTATATATATTATATATATAAATATATGTTTATAGTTTTATTTGTTTAAAAGAAAAAAGGGATGTATGTTTATCATTCATTTAAAATAAAAAATAAAATAAAAATTTCCCTTTTGAAAGTCTACTTATTAAAAACAAATGTACACATATGCATGTTTATCTATTTATATATATATATATATATATATATATATAAATATATATATACATATATATATATATATATAAATATATATATAAATATATATATACATATATATATATATATAAATATATATAAAAATTGATTTTTAATCCCTTTATTATTATTTTTTATGAAAGAAAAATATTTATACAAAAATAAGAAAAAAAAAAAAAAACTAAAAACAACAATATTAGGGTGCCAAGCCCTACCCCCCCCCCCCCCCCGGAAAGCATGGAGCCGAAGCACTGTGCGGAAGAGTTGGGCAGCGCGGGATTACCTGTGGGCCGCGACCCACAGAGGCACCGAGGCGCCACTGTGGGCCGAGGCACACAGGGGCACCGCAACGCCACTGCGGGGCGCGTCCCGCAGCGACGCCGGGGCACCACTGCGTGGTGCGACCCGTAGTGGTGCCAAGGCGCCACTGCGGTGGTTTTAATTCCCGCGGGTTCCCCTCCATAGTTTTGGCCTTGCAGTAACATGGAAACGCTAAGGAAAAAAAAACAGAGCCTCGGTCGCCGCTGTAACCCTCGCGGCTTCCGTGGAAGGTGCCGCCTCCACCATGGCTCCTCTTCCCTGCACAATACAATAAGCACACACTTCACACACCCAAAAAAATAAAAATATAGAAGTAAAATAAAGGATGCTTTGATAAAACCCTAACCCAAAATTAGGGTTAGGGCAAGGCATCAAGATGGTAGAGAATGGGAAGGGGGGTGAGTAGGTTTATATTATCTCAGTTGGGTTATAAGGGTTTTTATTCTACATGATATGGTTGTTTGAAAAACAAATGCCTACATTAAAAGTGGGTCTATTTAAAATGTATAATATTATATAGTTATAAATATATATATATATATATATATATATATATATATATATATATATATATATATATACAAATAAAAAAAATATATAAAGGCATAAACTCAACCCTTAAAAATATGTATATATATATTGTTAAATTTAAATTAGGAGCACGTTGGAATCTAAGGGCATCTATACTTAATATTAGGTTAATAGATTTAAGAATATAATTTTTGTTTTAGATGGAATAAATTTAAATCCCTTGGAGATTGACTTAGGGAGTTGATAACAATATGTCTATAAGCCGAGCTAGTCCTTCTTTTGAATTTTATTAGGCACCTTTTAATTAATGGAAATTTTATCTCTATGGGGTTAATAATTAGACCCTAGGTAATTAAAGAACTATAAGAGATTATTGGACAATTAATTTTAGAGATTATATATTTAGTTTGTGATCATTGCTAAGTGAGTTTAATTTTTTTTTATGGAAGATTAGGGATAACTCTTTTGGAGAAATATTAGCTCACTGATAACTTGGTTAATTTTACCACCAAATTAAATTAATTATTTGATTCACTCAAAATATAGTTAAGACCAAACTAGATTAACACTATTTTAATTAAGTTAGTCGTTCTAAGTTAAGTATTTTTTTTAAGTATATCAAAAAAAAATTATTCCGTTTGTGCCCAGAAGTTTGGGCATGACATACTTGCAATAACAACTACCTTTAATCACTTTTAGGCTCTTGATACCCCACCTTATATTGTAAAATTCCTTTGGCTGCAATAAAATCCATGAAGACCTTAATGGATGTTGTCAAAGGTTGTTGGAATTGCCATGATTGAGACTTTGTCATTAATATCCATCACAAACCTGATATCTCTATTGTTATGCTTTCTCTTTGCTTATGACTACCTAGTATCATGAAGGGTTGCCATTCCTTAGCTCTCTGTATCTTTATGAGGATTGTTATTTTGGTTACTGACTACACTTTTGTGTAAATACTACTCTATCAAAGGCTTCATTCACTATGAAAGTCACAGATCTAGAGATATCTTCTATTATTTGTATTCTCTTTTGAACCTATGACTGTTGCAATAGATTGAGTTTGTAACAGTCATATATCAATATAAACAGGGTTCTCAAATGTCATTAAAATTATATACTCAATGCCTTTGGATGATTATTCCTTGCATTGGCTAGGACTCCTACAAATTATTTGGGTTGCTTTTTGATATCAACATATATTGTATTATCACTTGATTGATTTTAGTTTTAAATTTGCTCCTCTCAACTCTGTCAATAGTAGTTGACTTTAAACAAAAAGGGCTTTCATCAAGCTATACTACTACTTCTTGGGATTGTTACTTCATTGCTTGATAGTGCACGACATCCCTTTGTGATTTGAATCTTCTCATCTATGAAACTTTGTATTGTCTTTTGGGCTATCATATGAAACCCTCACCCAAAGAAAAAATTCATCCCACCTAAGATATATGAACTTTGATATTAGTCTATCATAGATCCCCACAAAAGGCTCCCTTTAATTTTACTTTGACTGATTAATGAAGCTTTGGGTCTATACCCTTTAATATATGAATCTATGAATACACTTTATGTGAGTTCAAAAATAGTTTCCCCATGTGCCCTTGCTATCATGGATTCTTTTCCACGATCTATTCTCTGAGAAAAAGCTATCAACACATCCACAACTGACAATGTATCTAAAGAACTCTTCATAACTACAAGTATACAAGAGATCCAAGCAGGGGCTTGTCCTCTAAATTCTCATTGGTTCTCTGGTAAGGCTTGGCCACAATGCATCTTCCTATAAAATGCATTTTCTTTTCATGCAACAAAAAATTGACCTAAAGCTATGTGGATATCCTCTAGTTTGGAATGTGTAGCTTTTCCTTCTTTTGGTTACATACCATGTGGAAACCTATTCCATTTTAAAATTCACTTCTTTGTTACTCATTATGCATGGGATTTGAACTTTGACTTTAATCTTTTAACGTGGGATTATAGGATTTTAGAGACCTTTTTATTTTTTCTTTATCGAAAATAAGAGGAAAATAAATGCTTGAGACTTTACATACATTTAAACCAAAGGCATTTGATTTAAATTTTGCCCCTCTCTCATTCTAAAATCCTCTTTCAAAATGTTGACTAATAAAACCAAGGACCTCTATGGAGAACTATTTTGACCTGAAAGGTAAAAAAATAGGTAACACAAGGTTAATTCCTAAATCGGGGTTTGCCTCCCAACCTATTTCCCTTTCCTTATGTGTGCAAGAAACGAGTACGAAGTTGCAATCTTTAGAATCGATATTATTTATAGAGATGAATCAATCTCTTTTGGTGTGTGAAAATTTTGGAGTAGGGGGAATTTTGCCATGTGGTCTCGATATTTCAGGAGCTCTTTCAGGGATCAAGTCCGAATCTACTCATATTTCTCAAATACAGGAGCATGCCTCAATCCAACAATTGTAGCTCACTGTTTCTGTATTTTTACTTTCATTTTTAACACTTTTCCCTAATTTCAACAATTCAACTCACAAAAGAGGACAAAAAATTTCATCCCTTGAATCCAATCAATATTTTTCAATCCTTATCCTTACTGGTTTATGCCTAAATCTATTGGATTCAACCCTCTTTTGAATGTAGTGGTCCCTAAGCAAAATTAGTATTTTTCATCCTTCTTGTGGTGGAAACCCTATTTTTTCACCATTACAAGTGATAATTCTAAACTAATTTATAGTTGAATTTATTAAATTTTGTATTTTTCAGCTGGTAATTGTTAGGATTAATGACAGCCCCAAAGATACTGAGAGGGGGCGGTGAATCAGTATCTAACCGGTTTGTTGAATGTTTAAACTTATTAAGAACTTTGCATCCTAAAACAGTGTACCAGTAAATAAGAATTAATGCAGTAAACATGAACAATAAAGAAAACATAGAAAACACACCATAGCACAAGATGTTTAACAAGGAAACCCGGTGTGGGAAAAACCTCGGTGGGATTTGTGACCCACAATATTCACTCACTGGCTAATGAATAAATATTACTTATAATGAGGGGTCTGCACATGCAGGAAGGCCAACTACCTAGAGCTCACTACTCAATAAGAGTCACACTGACTACAAAAGTGGATTATGAAATCCAATACAATGTACTGCTTCAAAATAGCATCAACTATGACAGGTTTAGTATCGGTCTAAGCTCATTCCATTACCAAAACCTTCGCTGTCAACTACATCACCTTATACACAATTTTCATACTTCCATACATACTTACTTCTCTATAATGACCTATAAGATCTCATACATATATATGAGTTTTTTACAATATATCATGTCGGCTTTACAAAAGATAATTACATTTAAATACAATAAACAAAATTTTATTCCCTACCGGCTGGGGTGCAAGTATGCATTGTTGTTGATGTCAGTGAAGTGTTTGTCGATGTATGTAGATGTCTATGTCGATGTTGGTAAATGCTGGTGGTTTTACCAGACGAGTGCCAGAAGGTTGCCAGATGGTTTCCATCAATGACAACACAAACTATTCTCATTAGAGTGTTGAATGCCAATAATCTCCCCCTTTGGCATTGATGGCAACACTCATGAGAAAAATCCAAAAACTATTCCAAAAACTGGTCAAAAAGGTTACCAAAAATATGTGCTCCCCTTGAGTAGATGATCTCCTTTGATTAATCATTTTTCTCTATCCACTACTCCCCCTTTGACATCAATGACAAAGGTTGTCAAAAATTGTCAAACGAGTGCAAAAATTTCACCTT
Organism: Cryptomeria japonica; assembly: GCF_030272615.1. NCBI lineage: Eukaryota > Viridiplantae > Streptophyta > Pinopsida > Cupressales > Cupressaceae > Cryptomeria > Cryptomeria japonica. The sequence goes on along the minus strand of NC_081405.1, from coordinate 635,900,321 downwards.
AAAGTTTGTAAGCGGTTGGTTACAATCTAGAATATATCTGCCAAAACCAAATTAAGACTCTGCATGAATCTAGTACTGTCGTTCAAGGTTACCTTAGTCTATTGGATCATGTTGGTGAGATGATGCATCTGCTCTTCCGGTGATCTTTCTCCTTGAAGTAATGCCTTAGAGATTTCATTTCTAAAAGAGATTAGATTTTCCAACTTAGGACCAAGTTTGTACTTAAGTTCTCTAGCATTAGCCTTAATCCTTACCTTCTCTTTCTCAAATTTCTCTAATTTCTCCTCAAAACCTACTATTTCCTGCTCAATAACTGATATAGGTTCAGATGAACCAATTATGTTATCAGCTATATCATCTATTTATTTCTGTACTCTATTGATTTCCTTTTCTATGTCCTTTTTCAAAAGATGTGGTTTGCATATTTCTCTGTACAACTCTTTGTATTCCAAAATTGTAGTGTTCAGTTCTCGTAATAGTGTATTCAAGTGTTCTATACACTTCTTTATTGTGTCCTCAAACAATTTGATGAATAATAAGAGGGGGGGGGTGTGAATTAGTATACTAGAAAATACTGAACTTAAACACTTTAACAGTTTAGCAGTAAACCAGTATAACAGTTTAACTAACAAACCGGTTAACACAAATGCAAACCAAACAACAAATAAGGCATTCACCCATAGAAGTACAATCACCATAACACAAGATATTTTGACATGGAAACCCAAATGGGAAAAACCATGGTGAGATGAAACTCACAAGTAACTATCTGCAGAATAATAACCAGACCGGTTAAGGTCATACAATGTTCTTTACCAAAACAGATCTTGTTAGGAATCTCAATCACTGTTAGGAGATAAGTCCAATTAAAGACTACCTTGTGAGAGGATTTCAGATCCATAGATGTGAACCACCTTGTTACAAGATTTAAAAAGGCTTTTCTGGGACCACCCGGTTAAGGGTTTCAGACTTATCGAAGATGTGAGTAATCAACAAGTGAATGATCTAGCAAATAGCACAGTCTGCTTGGTTAGATCCATGATAGCTCATTGCCAATGCATTTCAACATTACTTTAGTCTTTAGTAAATCCACACTCTGTTACAGCACATAGACTTGATCTTCTCTTCTAAGATCACACATACAAAGACTCATCAACCACCAAAAATCCTTACAACTACACACTACAAAACCCTAGACATGATGTCCTTAAAAAATAATCTGATTTCATGTCCGTCAAATAGGATTGCATTGCAAGTTCCTAGGTTCATTGCATCTAGACACATTTGATAACACGACACAAATCACTGTCAAAGTGTTGGTGGATGGTAACTCATCACATAAATACCGGTTGGTAACTCATCACAGAGTATTACCGGCTCATACAACTTTACCGATTACCGGTTGGTACCTCATCACAGAGAATATCGGTTCAAATATTAAACCGATTACCAGTTGTCCAAAAATGAAGACTGGGAAAATGATAACTATTGCTTCAGTTTCTTCGCTCCGCTTGAGATCCTCGAACCGCTTGAGGTCTCCATACCGCTTGAGATCAGTAAAACACTTTCTGCAAAACACCGATAGTCTATAGACTATAATGCAATACCAGTTTGGAACAAATACTTGTTGAGCATAACTCATACATATAAAAAGTGATCTCAAAGCAAGTGTGTGTCCATCAATGACAATCACAACATAAACATCAAAAATGCCAACAATCTCCCCCTTTGGCATTGATGGCAACACTTAGGAAAATTTTAAAATCTAAGTGTTTTACAACAAAAATATGCCATAATCAAAACTACTCCCCCTAAGCATATACACTATCCCTTTTGTAGAAAATACAATGTATACTACTCCCTTACAGAGATAAACATGAAAGTATACATAGAATGCATCAAAATTTTGAATACAAAATACTACTCCCCCTTTGCCAACAATGACAAAGTGCAGTTGAATAACCCCTGTGTCCATTAGCATTAAAATAAAAAAAGTTTATGACAATAAAGAGTGAAACTTGTCAAAAACCGATTTAAAGTCTTGCATAAATGTCTTCATGGATATAGACCATGACTCAAGCAATGAGGTAGCAACCTCACTCTTTGTTTGCATCTGGGATACCTGTTTCTCCATGGCATGCAAGGTACTCATCTCTTGAGTAACCATCAAGGCATCCAGATTGAGATAGCATTTCTGAAGTATATGCAGTCTTGGTAGTAGAACTAGTTGTAGTTCCTACAAATCCGTAGTCCGGTTGTTGATCTCCAACTCAATTCTTGCAGCCTAAAGTTGAAACCGGTGAACGGTTTGCCCATAAGCGGTAAAGGAATCATATGGTGTCTTGAAGGTGCTTATGAATGTCTGCAAATCAGTTTGCAGTTTGTCTTTCTGAGCAAGCACATCATCACATAATAGATGGGGTTGACATATCTTGCTGAGTAGTAGATTCCCTTCATCCAGAACATCTTTGATGTCCTTTTGTGCCTTCTGCAGATCGGACCGGAGCTCATTCAACTTTTTCACCAAGGCAGTGTTTAGAGCCTTTTGATGCTTCTTTTTTGCATTGGCTTCGGCAACATCTTCCATACATTGCACTTGGTCCTCTACAACCATGCATAAGAGCTTCAATTGAGCTAGAGTGGAATTGGTACTTGGGAGACTGGTACCGGGAATCAAACTGGTGAGAGTTTCCACCGTAGTTTGAATCACATCTTCCTCCTTTTTCCTCCGTAGTGGATCCAATCGCTCTTGAGCAAGCTTAATTATTTGCAGTAGCTTCATTTCATTTGTAGACTAGAGGTCAATGGGACTGGTGATGTCAGTCGATTTGGCTTTACCATCGGTTGCCTTTGGGGACTCTGCATGTACACTTTTTACCACTTCCTCCTTTTCCTTGTCTTTTTGCTTAACTTCTTCTACCTTCTTCTGCTCCTCAATTTCTTTCTTTCTTTTCTCTTCTTCCTTCTTTCTTTCTTCTTCTTTCTACTTCTCTTCCTCTTTCCTTTCTTCTTCCTTCTTCTTCTTCTCCGCTTCCTATTTCTTCTCTTCTTCCTTGTTCTTCTCTCCTTCCTTATTCTTCTCTTCTTCCTTGTTCTTCTCTTCTTCATTCTTCTTCTCTTCTTCCTTTTGCTTCTCTTCTTCCTTTTGCTTCTTCTCATCTTCTACCTATTTCCTCTTCTCTTCCTCCTTTCTCTTCTCCTCTTCCTGTTTCTCTTGTCCTGTCATTTCTGATGGTGTATCAAGGGTAACAGCTTCACCGTTCAAGGCATCAACATCAATGGGGTCCATTTGTTCAGTGACCTGTTCTCCCTCACTGTTATACACTTCATCCAGTTTAGCAATTTCCAGTTCTTGTTCAACATTTTTTTTGGCTTTGGACACTTGATGCAGTCTCAAAGAAGCTTGAGCATGAGAGTGGGTATCTTTTACCACCTCAGGGACTTTTCCTTATAGCAACAAGAGTCTCCTTCTTTGCATAAAGAAGAGGCCTTTATATTTTTCCAGAACTTCATAGAGTTTGGAATTGGACACATCAGGAAAATATTGTGCAGATATTTCCTCTCTTATTTCCTGTTCTTTTTCTATGGAAATGCACCATTTGTTTTCCAAAGAATTATATAAAGAATCCGATGTCACAAATTTAATTTTTGATGGCGACCGGTCATTAATACATAAATACTGAATGACTGCCCATTCTACTTCCTCCTTCTCATTATCATTGAAATCATCAAAATAATCTACTAAGTCACTCAACACTTTCCTCTTAATATTCTTAATGGTTCTTTGACAATGTGTCAAAGGTTTGTAAGAGGAGATATCAATATTTACCGGTGCTGATGATGTCGGTTCACTACTAGTTGCCTTTGTCTTCTTCCTTGTTTGCCTAGTCTTCTTAGGCGTTTCTTTAGATATAGTGTCTTCTGAGTTTGGTGTGTTGCTTTTTTTTTTCTCCTTTCTCTCAAAGACTTTAGCAGAAGCAACTTTCAGTTTCTTCTTTATCGGTGACTGCTTGGTCACTTTAGGACTTGCTGGAGTAACTGGTGCAGATGGCACTGCCTTTCCTTTCTTCATTGAGGGCTTCTCAACCTGTGTAACCCTTTCCAAATAAGTGTCGGTTCTCTTATTTTTAGGATCAAGCAGTGAGGCATGTAGGGTAGAAGCATACCCATCCAGCATGTTGTATATTACCTCATAACCCATAGGCCTCACTTCTTCCTTTCTAGGCTCAACAACCTCCATTATGCACTCATCTACTTTGATGATAAAGTAGATGTCCTCTTCATATTTCTTGACAATATCATTGGATATTCTCACCCTTTGGCTCATCTTGCATCTGAACTCATCAAAGTATTTGTTTAGAACTTCAGGGTAACCGGTTCCAACTGCTTGTAGACTTTCCTTGATTTGCTTTGAAACCGGTTGGTCAACATACCACTGAATATCACCAACTCCTGGAAAGTAGCCTTGGAAGTAGAAGAACAATCTGACCAATAGTTGTCCGAATTTAAATCTCAAGGCATTGTCCTATTTTATTGACTTTAGGTTCACCAGGAGTTGCCTTTGTATACAGGTGCATAAATCAAGCAAGGCATCTTCCATAATCATCTTGTACCCAGCATTTACCGCTACAACAGAGACAGAGTTGATCCTATAGCATAGAATGTCCAGTAAACTATCACCATGCAGGAATATTTGACCAGATCGTCCTTGATGGTATTGATGGTCATTCCCCATTGGTCGCTCACAGAACCAGTGAGCTTGGTCATATCGGTCTTGCTGATCTTCCTTAAGGCTGGCACTTCTCCAACATTACAAAAATCGGTGACGGCATGAATTGCTTCCGGTGTGATGTCATGTGTCTACTCCAAATACATTTTGTCATCGTGCACTCTGCTTAGAATGATGTGGATATGATCATCTGTGAATTCTTCAAGGAAATAGACCGCATTGTGAAGCTTCTTCTTTTCCAAGATGCTAAATTTTGGTTTGATCTTCTTGTCCTTCCCGTAGAACAAACTCAACTGAGAATGGATCACCAGAGATCCTAGGTCTTCAATTTTATAGTCAATGTAATCTGAAATACCTTCCTCCACTATAACACCAGCGGGTATTTGGGATAGGGCGTTATATTTTGCCTTCCGTTGTATGAAATCAATTGAATCAACGGGTGCACTAGAACTAGAGTGCGATGCTGAAGCCATGATAAACAAAGAAACTCAAAAAATACCTTCAAAAGTCAAGATTTAGGGCTTGCAAATTCTGCTTCGTCACTCACTACTTTAGTTGTTGGATTACCGCTTTGAGTTCCACACTTGACTGATTATTGAAATCTTCAGATTCTTCTTCAAGGTTTTGAAATCTCTCTGAATTGCAAGACAAATTGCCTTTTGTCACTCTGCACTTGAAAACTCCTTTGCTCGAAAACTGATAAGTGAAAATGACTTGAAAATCCCTTTTTAAATGAATTCTTCACCTACCACAATAAATGCTCCACTATTAGGGTGTAAACCCTAATTTTCCTTTTACCATTTCTAGTCTTCTGCCAATTGACAGGTATCACATACTGGTTAAGGTCTTTTACTGGTGTAAATCGAGGGTTCGAAACATTTCACTGATTTGTTCCCCCTAAGCCTTTATTTAGCTTAGTTTGTTGGTTCAACGACTTCCACACTAGGTGCAGAAACTGGTTCTTCTTGAGACATTTCTGCAAGCTTCTTCTTCCAAGTTTTCTTCATATCTATTTGAACAGTTTCAACATCAATCTTTCCTTCTGGAGTGACCGGTATATCATATGATATATTATTTCTTGTTCTATAGAATCTTGTTGTATGACCCGATTTGTTGCAATGATAGCAAATCATTCCAGGTGCTCTCCAAGGTCCATTATTCATGTTTCCATTCTTCCTTCTGCATGTTGTAGTAGTATGACCACTACCATGACAAATCAAACAAGTTGCTCTCCATCTGGTTGCCACTTGATAGCCACCACTTCCTGACTAATAATTGCAGGTATTAAACTGGTTAGGATTCTGGTTCCCAGAGGGTTTCAGGAAAAACTCCTTGACTCTTTTGAGGATACCTTCTGGTGTTGTGCATTATAGATCTGCATTCAGATGCTCTATGCCCAAACTTGTTTCATGCATAACAATTTCCATTGAATCTATTGGATCTAGGCTTATTGTTTAAAAAGTAAGGAAAATTATTGTAAGCCTTGTTTCTACATACATTGGCAATGTGTCCTTCCTTGAGGCAATTAAAGAAAACAGGTTTGAACTTTTTCTTACCTTTATCCTTTGATGTCGGTTGCTTCTTTGATGCTACATCTTTTTCTCCAGAGGTCTCACCTTCTTCATACTCAGAGAAACCAAGTCCAGTGGTATTCTTTACTGGTTTTGCTGATTCAAGCTTTTGTTCTAACTTAACAGTGCTCTTATTGAATTTGGCAAGTATTTCCTTTGACTCAATGAGTTCTTTGGTAATAGCAGCATTGGACTCCTTCAAGGTTGCATTCTCAGAAATAGCCAAGTTTAGTTCACCGTACATTTCTTCTATTTCCACTTTGATTTCTTGGAGATGAGTGGTAAGTACACTGATTTCTTGCTTCAGCTTGGAGATCTCATGATCTTTGTCTTCTACCAGATCTTCAGCTTTCCTCCAGTTCTCAAGCTCTTGACACATCCTGATAGTTAGTCCTTCCAATTCCCTTCTTCGGTTGGCATTAGACTCATTCAATTTTTCAACTTCTCCAACTAGGGCATCCATATCTGCTTCATTAGAGGAGCTATTTTCAGTTAGCTCCATCAGTTTCTTAGCATGCTCTCTCCTTTTTTCTAGAGAGGCCTTATACTTGACTTTGATTTTATCATAGGCTTTCTCAGACTAAGTGAGTCGATGAGTAAGTTCCCTCACAGTGTATTCCCCCATATCTCTTTCCAAGTTGTTAAACTTATAGAAAGGTTGGCTCTGATACCAATTGATGAATACTAAGAGGGGGGGGTGAATTAGTATACCAGAAAATACTGAACTTAAACACTTTAACAGTTTAGCAGTAAACCGGTATAACAGTTTAACTAACAAATCGGTTAACACAAATGCAAACCAAATAGCAAATAAGACATTCACCCACAGAAGCACAATCACCATAACACAAGATATTTTGACATGGAAACCCAAATGGGAAAAACCACGGTGAGATGAAACTCACAAGTAACTATCTGCAGAATAGTAACCAGACCGGTTAAGGTCATACAATGTTCTTTACCACAACAGATCTTGTTAGGAATCTCAATCTTTGTTAGGAGATAAGTCCGATTAAAGACTACCTTGTGAGAGGATTTAAGATCTACAGATGTGAACCACCTTGTTAGAGGATTTACAAAGGCTTTTCTGGGCCTACTTGGTTAAGGGTTTCAGACTTGTCAAAGATGTGAGCAATCAACAAGTGAATGATCTAGCAAATAGCACAGTTTGCTTGGTTAGATCCATGATACCTCATTGCTAATTCATTTTAGCATTACTTCAGTCTTCAGTAAATCCACACTCTGTTACAGCACACAGACTTGATCTTCTCTTCTAAGATCGCACATACAAAGACTCATCAACCACCAAAAACCCTTACAACTATACACTACAAAACCCTAGACATGATGTCATTAAAAAAGAATCCGATTTCATGTCAATCCAATAGGATTATATTGCAAGTTCCTAGGTTCATTACATCTAGACACATTTGATAACATGACACAAATCACCATCAAAGTGTCGGTGGATGGTAACTCATCACATAAATACTGGTTGGTAACTCATCACAGAGTATTACCGGTTCATACAACTTTAACGATTACCGGTTGGTACCTCATCACAAAGTAATACCGGTTCAAATATTAAACCGATTACCGGTTGTCCAAAAATGAAGAATGGGAAAATGATAACTGCCGCTCCAGTTTCTTCGCTCCGCTTGAGATCCTCGAACCGCTTGAGGTCTCCATACCGCTAGAGATCGGTAAAACACTTTCTACAAAACACCGATAGCCTATAGACTATAATGCAATACCCGTTTGGAACAAATACCGGTTGAGCATAACTCATACATACAAAAAGTGATCTCAAAGAAAGTGTGTGTCCATCAATGACAATCACAACATAAACATAAAAAATGCCAACACAATTTATACTTCTCCTTTTCAACTTTCTCTTTAAAGGTGTCCTCAATCACCTTATCAACCGTTATTACATTGTCAGTAATGAATTTGGACAATGTGTCCAATTTACCTAAAGAATCATTTACATGATCTATGTTACATTTCGGTGCTATCAATTTAAGAATTGGTATGGTGTCATCAATTTCTTTGTAGGCCAATGCATCACAGTCTGTTATCTTCTTGGTTGAATCCAGGAGTACCTCTGTTACATTAGTAGGTCTGGATTCACTTGATGAAGTGCCAGATGTCTGACCTATTACCTTAATTACCTTTGTGCTTCCAACATTTGTAACCACTTTGCCTGTGTTTTTCTCTGGTGGATCAGTCTGAGTTTTCATTTCATCCAGTAAAGGTTTGTCTGATTATTTAGGTGTCTCAGTGATTGCTGGTTTCTTTGCTTCAATATGTACCTCTGCCTCTGTAGGTTTCTCTGTATTCTCAACTATCAGTATCTCAGTCTCAGTAGGTTTCTCTATGCTAGCATCTATACCTTCAGTATTCTTCCCAGTTTCCAATGGTTTCTCTATTTGTAATGATTGCGCTATTGGGATCTCAATCTCAACGGTCTCTACCGGTTTCTCAGCAATGTTGCCACTATCAACATTATCATCCTTAACTTTTGTACTATCCTTATCCACAACAATATTCACTTCCAGAGTATCCACATTCATGATGAATAGTATTTCAGATTCAGGATTAGTTTTATCATGTGTGATACCTTTACTTTTAGTAACTGGTGGGTCAACAGTATGTACTAGTGTAGTATCCAAAGGTGGTGGAAAATTATCAGTTATCTTGATGTTCGGTATTCCACCAACTTTACCTTTCCCTTTGTCCTTATCCTTTTGATATACCTTGAATTTTTTTGTTGGCCTATTCATTTCCTCTTGTTTTTGTTTTTCCACAAAAAAGATATCCTATTTGTCGGCAGTCTCCTCTACAATCTCATTTACTCTACCTACCATGAAACTTACTTTTCGATGACCACTAGCAAAAATGGATCTGTTAGCCTCACAAATTAGGTCATCAATTTCCTCTTTTGAGTTAACCAGATGTACAACTAGAAGTTTTTCAACTTTTAGTTTCTTATCCAATTCCATCACTGCAATCCTCTTGGCATCCAATATTCTATATAGTTCATTAAGAAAATCATCCACTACTTCAATTAAAACTTTCTTGTATATATCCAGATGTAAAATTATACTATTTTCAATTCTTTCCTTGTTTGAATCTTTGAATGTGTTATACAATTTACTCACATTAGCCAAATTGCCATCATCAGTTATTTCATTTAGCAAATTTTCTAATGAAGGTATAACCGGTTTTTGTTTCTTCTTGGGAGTTAGTTTCTTATTCGTTTTCCTTACTACCTGTTGTTTCTTCCTTAAGGTCCTTGTTATTTTGGGTGGAGGAGAGGGTACCGATGAATGTTTTCTCTTCCTTTCAAATATTTTAAATTCAGCTGGTATCTCACTGTTAGAAGATGTGCCAACCGGTGAAATGTGTGCCTCCGGTTGCAGTCCTTCCAGCTCACTAGCTGTTACACTAGTAATGTTCATAACATTTTCTTTGATTTCCTTTACCTTCTTTGATGCATCCCTAATATATTTTTCTCTTTTCTTCCTTTGCTTCATTGTTTTCACACCACTCTCAATAGTTTCTCCACTACCAAAAACACCTTCTGTTGGTTCTCTTGGTGCATCTAACAAATATTTTGCATATGTCTCAATAATGTTGAGATCTACCTCATAGCCCATTTCAGTTACCCATACAGTCCTAGGAAGTACAACTTCCATCCATGTCTCATCCTTTTTTATTACAAAACATATTTCTTTATCATATTTGTCCACTACACTCTGCGGTAGTCTTTCTCTAGTTTTCATTTTGGCTTGAAAAGCTTTAAAGTATTCAATTATATTTCTGTCCTTTGCAGTTCCCATGCCAGTAAAAGCTTCTTGTAATTTTTTTCCTACTGGTATGTCATATCCAAAGTCTTTCTGTCCTATACCGGGGATTTCCTTTGTGAAATACAACATTAAGCATACTAAAAGATTACCAAAGCAAAATGTCCCTTTCTTATCTCCTTTAATCTTTTTCAAATTATCTATGAGTTCATCTTTCAACCATTTACACACATCCATCATTGTATTGTTCTTGACCATTTCATAAGCACTATTAATGCAAAGACTAGAAACTGAATTAAGTTTGTTTGCATGTGTAGTCTTGTAACCTAAAATCATACTTATGAATCTCACATTGATGTCTTTGATGTCGGTCACTCTTAGTGATCTACTATCTAATGTTGCTCTAGTTAGGGTCATTACTTTGTTGTTAGGAACTTTCTTTGTTTTGTCTGGTCTGCTACCGGTTAAGGGTAAACTTGTTACTGCCCTAATTGCTTGCCGAGTGAATTTGTAGACAGAATCAAACCATAGAAATTCTCCATGTGCCCTACTTAGGACAATTCTCACTACTTCCAGAAATTCAGGGATATGCAGTATCTCAACAAAACCTAAAGTCTCCACAATTTTGTGTTCAGGTTTGACAGTGCCATTTTCATCACAAATTATGGTTTTAAACATTTTCAGCAATTCCTCATAACCTAATTCTTCAATGTTGCAATGAATATAAATCCTAGGGTCTTCAGCATAAGCTACACCTTTAGGAATTTTATAAAAAGAACCTATGGAATCATCTTGCTTAGCTACTTTGGGAATTATCTTAAACATGGGCCTGCATTTTACATTTTCCACGATAGTAGGGTTTGCAATAAATTTGGGAGTAGAAGATGAAGCCATTTGAAAAAAACCTTTAGCTTCTTGATAACATCTGAATTCTTGAAAGAAATCGTTTCACACCTTTGCCTTGAATGCCTTATCTCTTTTTCGCGCTCTCTGCTGATTTTGAATGCTCGGTGATTCAAAAATGAGGGAGATCCGATGATTTATAATGACATTTCTTTCAAAAACCGCATTAAATGCTTGTTGATTAAGTGAAAACTTAACACATCTACAGGTAAACAAGAAATCTATCTTCTCACCATCGACCGAGGGTAATCTACATGATACTCAATTTGTTGTAATACCCCCAAAGGGTTACTTCTGAGCTGGATGAAGAATCTCCTATCGGTGGAGTAATACTCTATTCTACTGGTGAAGAAATAGTCTCATCAACATTATGATCTGTCTTCCTAATCCATTGTTTTGAAAATTCTTGCTTTACCTCATCCACCTTTTCTTTGCCTTTCAAACTGGGTCCTTTATTATTTGCCAGTGAAATCTTACTTCTACAAAATTTTGCAATATTTCCAATCTTGTTACAAGCATAACAAGTCACATTATTCCTCTGAATAGCTTTTCCATATCCTATGTCGGTTTGTGTTCTGCATTGATTAGATAAGTGCCCATATCTTCCACAAACATAACATTTCACATTCATTATGTTGTTTTCTGAATTATGACCAACTTTGTTGCATTTGGAACATTGATCGGTGGGTGCATTGATGTTCTTATTATTTCTAAATCTAAATTGATTTTCTCTATGACCATATTTATTGCAATTGAAACATTTGCCATTAAACTTGTAAGCATTAGGTTGTCTTACCGGTTTACTGTGATCATGATTGTTTGCAGTACTGGAACTTTCTCCAACTTCAAATCCAAGTCCATTAGTATCTCCATTTGGTTTCTGACTTTTTAGCATATCATCAAGTTCCTCTGAACTTTTCTTGAATTTCTCTTTGTGTCGATTTGCAGTAGCCAACTCATTTTCTAGAATTCCCTTTTGTCTCATGAGTTCAGTTTTGTCATGTTGCATGTAAATCAGATATGACTTCAACATATCATTTTCATGACTGAGTCTTAGATTTTCATTTCCAACATCATTGAGTCTCCTAGTCAAGTCATCTTCATTCTTCTTTATGTCTTCAATGTCCTTACAAAACCTCATAGTCATATCTTGCATTTCATTCTTCATATTATTGTTTTCTTATCTCAACTTGTTCTCAAGTTCATTAAGAGTTTCCTTTTCATCATTATCATTCTGCATCTTCTCATGAAGTTATTTTCTTTTATTTCGAGCTATAGTAAGATTCTCTTGAAGTCCTTGAATGAATTCCTATGCAGTCCTTAGATCATCTTCAAGTTTGATATTCTTCAACTTCTCTGCATCATAGTCTACAAGAGCTCCTTCTAATTGTTTTCTTAAGTTCTCCATATGTACCAATGTTAGAATCTTCCTCAAGTTGTTAGGCTTTAGAAAATAGAGGACCAGGCTCTGATACCAATTGTTAGGATTAATGACAGTCCCAAAGATACTGAGAGGGGGGGTGAATCAATATCTAACCAGTTTGCTAAATATTTAAATTTATTAAGAACTTTGCATCCTAAAACAGTGTACCGATAAATAAGAATTAATGCAGTAAACAAGAACAATAAAGACAACATAGAAAACACACCATAACACAAGATGTTTAACGAGGAAACTCGGTGTGGGAAAAACCTAGGTGGGATTTGTGACCCACAATATTCACTCATTGGCCAATGAATGGATATTACTTACAAGAGGGGCCTGGACATGCAAGAAGGCCAACTGCCTAGAGCTCACTGCTCAATAAGAGTCACACTGACTGCAAAAGTGGATTATGAAATCCATACAATGTACTACTTCAAAATAGCATCAACTATGCCGGGTTCAATACCGGTTTAAGTTCATTCCATTACCAAAACCTTCGTTGTCAACTATATCGCCTTATACACAATTTTCATACTTCCATACATACTTACTTATCTATAATGACCTATAAGATCTCATACATATATATGAGTCTTTTACAATATGTCATGTCAGCTTTACAAAAGATAATTACATTTAAATACAATAAACAAAAGTTTATTCCCTGTCGGCTGGGGTATCGGTATGCATCGTTGCCGCTGCGGTGAAGTGTCTGTCAGTGTATGTAGATGTCTATGTTAGTGTCGGTAACTACCGATGGCTTTACCAGATGAGTGTCAAAAGGTTTCCAGATGGTTTACATCAATGACAACACCAACTATTCTCATAAGAGTGTAGAATGCCAACAGTAATCACTACTATAGTCCAATTTAAATTATAATGTGATGTAAATTTTTATAAATTGTGATAAATTGTAAAACCCTTATTTGCAAACCCCATGTTCAAAACAATTGCCAAAACATATGTAATAAAGAAGAGGTTTGAAGAAGATTTTTTTTTTTTGTGCTCTGGTCCAACTTACTTGCAAATATCCATAATCCTGAAGTTATAGATGATAAGATGTTGATGGTCTAGAGGAGGTTAGAGATACAAAATTATTGGTTCTAGGGTAGTTGTGTTTTTTAGCACTAGTATAGGAAATGAGTGACACATTTTCCACTTAGAAATAGATGGGTATTAGACATGGGCCAATTGGTTGTGCCCAAATCTTTCACCAATGCTAACATTTTTAGAGCTACTGAAAAGAGATATGATGCTAAATCAAGGAGTGTTCTAGCCAGTATTGTAACTCCAATTATTTTAGTCACAAAGGACTAACCGCTGATTTGTTTAAATAAAATTGTAACCAAAGTCATAAAATATGATGCCTTAAAATATACATACAAATTTCATCAAGGTGTGTATAGGTATGTGCATTTTCCAAAGCATAGGTTCAAGGGTTCAAATGGAAAACCAATCAAGACCTCATTCATCGAGAATGAACCCTTTGGTCAAGAGACAATTGAGGACCAATTAATCAATACCTATGATTTAGTATGTCAAATTATAGGTGAACATTCTAAATTGAATATTCTAGTTCATCTAATGCATATGCCATCACATATACAAGACAATATGGTAAACACATAATTTGAATTTGGAACCTTTTTGCCTAATAAGATGCATAAACAAATGGTGACCATCAAGGCCAATGATGCATATTTTGATTTCAAATGGTACTATTTTATATTCCATGTATTTCTACATATTGGAAGACATCTATGGGATAAGACTTTGCAAATGAGAGAAGGATATGAGAAAAGGAATGTCTTCATACAATGCTAGACTTATATGTGGGATAGAGACTATGATAATTCAAGTTTTATCATTTTTGAAGAATTAATTGTAATGAAATTGCTTGGGTACTTTGGAGCACAAGTAGAAAGAATCCCAAGGGGGGATAATTAATTTTATAAGGCCAGTTGAGAGGACTTCATAGTTAATTATAAAATGTATTTGGGGTGATTGGTATCTCCACCAATACTCCACCTCATTCAGGGTATACGGGTGCCTTTTAAAGCCCCCTCTTTTGCCAGTATATGTGCTTGAAAGGATTGTACATACTTGGAAATTATATAGCAATTGAATGAGTATGATAAAAGTCATTTAGGAGGTCATAAGAAAGGTTTATTCTTTCCATCTTCTTCGATTTTTTTAAATTTTCAAGATGAAAATAAAGATAGTTATAATCAAATTGATTCTATGTTGTAGAAGTATAAAATGTATTATGCCCATCCTAGAATCAACTTTGATCTAGAAGGATTCATAAATCCAGTTTGGGATAGTGTGAAGAGGCCTCCATTCCCTCAAGATGTCTATTTTGATGATGTTACTAGGAAGTACCTCACCAATGAAGCTCAGGTAAATGATAGAAGAAGAAAATGGTTTAAGATTGTTAGGGGAAAGAAATTGAATATGTGAAAAGACCCTAGATTCCTAGGCTACTTTGTGGGTGAAGAGAATAAAATGGTTAAAATACAAAAATGATTGTGAATGTAGAACAATTGATGTCAATTAAAGAAGAGAGATCTATAATTCAAAGGGATCCAAGTGTCCCAATCACACTATATGTTAGGGCGAAGAGATAGAGAATCAATCTCAAGTTTTTGTCATGCTTGAATAACAATAAATTAATACGCCAAAAGATATCTGGCCTAAAGGAGAAAGAGAAAGCCCCAATTGAGATTATTGAGGTAGAAGATGTTCCAAAAGAGAAAGTAGGGAAATAAGTTTTTGAATTTAAGTCCTTACCAATAGGGATGATTGTTCCTACTACACCTGCAAATAGAAGTGAGAACAATTTAGAAGTTGCCACTAATAATACTAGTGATACAAGGGCTTTGGCTTGTAGGAGATTCTTGTCTGATGATTAATTTATCACGACCAAGGAATTCAAGGATTATATTATTAGAATCAAGAAGATGAATATTAAAGGAAAGTTGCAGAAGTGGAATAAAGTTGACCCATCTAAATGGTAGGAGGTGGTAAAGGAAGTTTTTTCATAGATATGTTTCAAAATAGATGACATCACCATTGAGCAAGGCAGGTACAGATGGTGAGAGATAGTGGAATGTTATTATTTCCTTATTGGGACATATTAACTACCATTTTATTTGATACAATAAAGAGACAAAACAAACAAGTTTATACTATAGAGGAATAGGTTGAGCAAGCATTTTCTGGGTCAATTTATCCCTAGTTTTAAAACCCTTATAATTTGGGCCTTGGCTCATAAAACAAATAAGATAAATTTTGTAAATAATATTAAGGATATTAAGGGTGATGTAGTAATAAGGAGAGTATTTGAGACTCTTTCTCTTGAATCTAGATTCCTAGTTATCAACACTTCTCTATTCAGTGAGGCAATAGTGAAGAAATTGCAAAATGACCATAATACATTGCAACAAAAATACATGTGAGCTCTAGTTAAGACCATGGAGTATGAAGAGGAGTTAGCATCATCTACTCCCCTTGTGCCATTAATTTAAAGCCCTTCAAGTTTAGCTGAGGTGTTTCCATAAAATAGAGGCATTATTTTTTGAGATCAAAGAATTGAAGGATCAATTCCAAGAGATAAAGGAAGATAAAATGAAAATTATGAGTAAGACATTTACTAATTTGGTTGATTATAGGTGAACCAAAATAAATGTCAAGGTGGATGAAACTTATAAAGCCTACGCAAATTTTCATTTTTCCTTAGCTAAGAATGATAATGATTTAGAAAATCTTAAGGAAATTAGAAACAAGTGGATGCCAAGGTTTGATCCTAAGAAGCTTGTAGGGATAAGATATGTTACTAAGATGATGAAAGTCTTGGAAGAGGTAGTGAGTTACATGATGAAGCTTGACAAATAGTTAAAGGAGAAGCTAAAATTGATTGATTCAATGGACCGTAAGGTGATGTTTGGCATCAAAGAAGATAAGGGTAAAAAAAAAACCTTAAGCAATGGAAGACACAATTTAGTAATGCGGTCTATAATGTGGCATCTTATGTTTTTGTTGATAATGAACTAATAAGGAGGCATGGGGAATATTGGATGCTAAATATGATAGTATTAATGAAACAATTGTCAAAATTCAAGATTTCCAATAACCATAAAGAAAAAACATATCTTGAGTGGGAACATAAATATAGTGACTAGGCATATTTTTATTTCAATTGGTCATCAAATTTCAATAGTAATATATCTAGCTCAATAGATTAGTACATTTTAAGAATTTTAGAGTGGTGCAACATTTTTGGCTTTGCAAATGGCCCAGACATGAGGATTGGAGTGCTTGATCAACACTCACGTGATACTTGAGTTGGTTTTAAATGTAAAATAAAAAATTATAATGGGCACAAGTTCCTAAATCTATTTTGTAATCGGAAAGTCAAAATATTGTAAAAAGTTGCTTTTGGGTTCTAGGCCTACATATTTTGCCTTTTTCTATAAAAGGAAAATTTGTAATATTGTAAAAGGATCTTGAATATAGTTGAAAAGATAGTCAGATCAGATCTAGTTTCAAGTTTTGAGATTTTTGGAGATTTTCAATAAAGAGAAGTACTGTTCATTTTTGCAAAACAAATTTTGCATGTAAGTGGAACACTTTGTACATGACAATTTTCTATTCAGTTTGTACATGACAATTTTCTATTCAGATTGTACAGCTAATATGAAAAACACTTTATATGTATGCTTTATACAACCATCTCCTTGAATGTATGAATAATCCTTCCAAGCGAATAAATCAATGATTTTTGAGCTTATTAGTATACATTTCTATATGGTGTATCTTGTTTATTGATTCTATTAATTTTTTTGAGAAATTTAAGGTATATCTTTTTCTCCTAAGTTGATGTGGTTGCTTCTCTCAAGGGGAACAAGTAGTTGTTGGTTGTTGCTAACAAGTGAGAACGTGTGTAAAGAGGAAGAAAATGTATTGTTGATTGTTTTGTCACAAAGGAGAGAGAAGTGTAGATGAATAAATAAAGTGGGAGAGAAAAGTGCATAAATAAGACAATATAAGTGACTATTTTGATTGAGAGAAAGTGTGGTGAAGATCTTCGACCTTTGTCCTTGATGTCAAAGGGGGAGAGAAAATATTGTCTTGTGTGAGTGTTTTCATTAATGAAAAGGGTGAGATTGTTGGCAATCGTTATCATTGATGACTAAGTATTGCCATTGACGTCAATCCTCATTGTTGTGGAGGTTTATTGGATATTGTTGTCAGTGCAGTTTTGGTGCCAAGTTCATTGGTGTTAATACTCAGAGTTGTGTGTAAAGCTATGATGGAGATGATTGGGTGTTATTGATGATATGTTGATGTTGAGCCTTGTGGTGCTATTATGGATTTAAATGTATGTGCAGTTGTTTGATGGTTGTAGGTATTATCTATTCATTATGTTGTAGTGCATATATGATTAGAAGGTTGATGTATAATGTAGATGTGCATTGTGCAGTTCATAGTTCCCTATTTGTGGATGTCCACCTTCTAGGTGTTTATGTCTACATTCAATATGTTGTGATGATGTTGATATATTAGTAATGGTGATTATGTTCTTGATTGATCGCAAAGATGGTGTCATGATGATATCATATCTAGATGAGGAATAGAAGTATTGAGATGTTGATTGGATGCATTAGTACGAGGGTTATAAGCATGATGATGGAGAGATGTTTTCTGGATGATCTTGTGGATATACTAGATGTTATATAATTTCTAGAATATGGCATATTTGGCCTACCTTCCTGGGTAAATTTGATACCAATCAGGGTTTTTCAAGTACAAGTGACATATTTTCCAAGGAAAATACTACACATAAATCTCCCTTGAATTGATCAGCTTCACAACATTAAACCTTCATGTAAATATTTAAAATTAACATTTATTAATGGATGGTTATTATCATATAGAACCAATTAAAAAAATATTTTTTAAATCACTTATCCTATGCATGAAAATAACATTATGAAACTGTAGGCAATTATAAGATATCACCACTGAGAATTGTA
This sequence comes from Cryptomeria japonica, assembly GCF_030272615.1. NCBI lineage: Eukaryota > Viridiplantae > Streptophyta > Pinopsida > Cupressales > Cupressaceae > Cryptomeria > Cryptomeria japonica. The sequence continues at coordinate 635,881,851 of NC_081405.1, read as the reverse complement.
TAATAGTACAATTCCAATCCGTGATTAATACGAATATTAACATCATAAAACATCTTAATATAAAAAAGAGAATAATGATGTTAAAAAAAATCTTTAATTTTCTCAATTTCATCATAGTGAAAACCATTTGACACAAAGAGAAATCCCTCAAAATTCCTCAATTTGAAACTAATTCAATTCGCAACTATCCTTCTAGAGATTTACAAGCTATAGACTATTACAAGCTATCAGATTCCACGTGTTGTTAGAAACTTTCTTTTGCATAGTCTTTAATTAAATTTTAGTTTTAGGATCAAGTTTTAAGGTTTAATTTGACAGTGCAGAGCTTGGATAATCATGAGAGAATATATGAGAGTGTTGGAGATAAGCTATGGTTGAGTTTAAAAGTGAAAGGGAGGACAAAATATTGAAGGCTTAGAGAGCTTTAGATGGATGTTGTGATGATTTAGAGAGCTTTGGGACTGTAATTTTTTTGAATAGTGCAGTGACATGTCCAAAAGATGGGGAAAGTTATACAAAATAAGAATTCCATGAAGGTAATGAGGGAATGGGAAGCATAGTAGGGAGTTGGGGTGACGTAGGATATTTGGTGATAGGATGGATATTTCATTTCACTTAGGCTTGTGTTTGAATCATACAAAAGGTTGTTTATACAAACCTTTTTAATCCATTTACGAAAGTTTGAGTTCATCTAGGATATCATGGGGTTTTGGCAAATCAGGGATAATGTGAGAAATTAGAAAATGCAGGAGTTTAGTATGATATCTATCTTATGATCCATATAGATGTTGCATCCCTATAATTTTTTTAATTTTTTAATTTTGTTAATCAAAGTAATATTAAATCCAAAGGTGCCTCAAAGATCTGTAATTTCAATCATAGTGGAAATTTTTCAATTTCCTTGGACAAAAGGCCAACCAAAGAACTAACCTAAAATAGTCTACTAAAACCTTGATAATCCAAGATTCATCTCAGTCAAGATGTTCAAAACTTTTTAAAATTTCCCAAGGTAAAATAATTAAATCCGTTTTAACAAAACATTGGGAGACATACCCCAATTGACTCAAAATGCAAAAAATGGGTTTTCATTTTCAACAAGGCATGTGTGCAAGGAACAACACTATCAGTGAATGATGAATTTTTTTGATAAGGATAATATAATTATCATGAGTACTATAATTCCTTTGCCAAATTTATTTAAATAACTATGCACACCTCTTCTAATCTTGACAATTGTAAAATGCATGTCATTATTAGTCCTTTCTAAGACCTTACCTACATAAACCTATTCCATGAAAATGGCATTCTTTTTGTCCACCTTGTGTTGGCAATTGACACTCATTTGGTTGGTTTCTATATGTTGTCATTGATGGCAACATGTTCTAGCTTTCATATTATGGTTTGGCTATTTACCGGCAGACACTTCACCAGCATTGGCAGGTATCTTCACTAGTTGGAAAGGAAATCTTTGGTTACCGACATTGTAAGCTGACATGACTTCATCAGGTTATCCGTATTGGAGGCTCACATAATTTGGGAGATCCGGCATCAGAAATTTATTTTGATATTTATGTATATATGTTATTAGGCCGACATGTATATTCATTTTGTAATTATCTTTGTAAGCCGACATAAGGCATGATGGATTGTAAGGATATATAGGTCAGTTGATTAGATCATTTTGGAAGATATGTATATGGATATGTAAGGTTATGGAATGTAGTGGAGATGCAAAATATATGAGAGAGGTCATGTATGTAAGGACATTTATGTAAGAGGGTATTCCAGTAAGGGTTTAGGGTTTCAGATCGGAATAGACAGAGCTTAACTGGAACTGTATTCAGGCATAGAAGATGCTATATTTACATTTCACTCACTTCTCTGGATTGTAGTATGGATTTGTATGTAGTCAGTGAGGCTCCTTTGTGATTGAGAAATGTTCTCTAGGCTGTAAGTCTTCCTGCATGTGCAAGCCCCCATATTTTGTAATATCTTTTTATATGGCCAGTGGTTTGATATTGTGGGTCACAAATCCCACCGTGGTTTTTCCTCTTTGAGTTTTTCCACATATAATTTTGTGTGTTATGGTATTTATCTGTGTGATTGGCTTATTGGTTGCTTTACTTCTTTCAATCTTATATGTACCAGTTTACTAGTTGGTGAATGCATGTTTTAATAAGGGTAAAATAAGACATTCTGGTATAACATTGATTCCCCCCCCCTCTTCGTGTTATTGGATTCCAACAATTGGTATCAAAGCCTTGTGCCTCGAAGGAAGTTTAATAGCTTGAGGAAGATCCTAAATCTGGAATCCATGGATATGTGTTTGGAGAAGAAACTTGAGGTAGCACTTGAAGATTATGATGTTGAAAGGGTGAAAAACTTGAAGTTACAAGATGAATTGAATTCTGCTTAGGAATTCATTCTTATCCTATAGGAGAGGTTGTCATCTATTCAAGCTAGGAGGAACGAACTTTTGCAATATTAGGATGATGAAGAGAAAGATGCACTTAAGGAATGGTGTGATAAGTTGAGTCAAGAGAACATGGTCATGAGGAATGAAATGCAAGCTTTAACTATGAGGATGTCAAAAGAGATTGAGGACCAGAAGAAAAAGGAACAAAATCTTGTTGTATCTCTAAAAAACAAATTTGAAGAATGTGGTAGGTTGGCTCATGAGAATGATATGTTGAGAACTGATTTAATGCAATCACAAAGTAATTAACAAGAACTTGAGAGACAAATGATAATTCTGAGAGATAATATGACCGCTACAAGTGAGTATAAAGAAAAATTCAAGATTAGTTCAACACAGCTAGATGAGTTATTGAAAAGACAAAGGCGGAATGGAGATTCTAGTGGACTTGGATTTGAACAAGGTCAGAGCTCTGGTACTACAAATGAAGATCAGAACTGGAAGGCACCGGTAAAGTAGCTTAATGCTTACAAATTTAATGGTAGATAATTTTTTTATAATAATTTTGGTCACATGGCTAGGCAATGTAGAAATATAGTAAATTAGAACAATAATTTTGCTACCGATCAATGTTCTAAATGCAATAAGAATGGTCATAAGTGGTGCAGGAGCACCTAGGACTTAGGCAATTTAACTTTCACAATTTTGGCTTGTACTAACCCTAGCCAAGTCAGTGGTAAATAAGGACTCCAAGAGGGTCCAAGTGTTAGTATTTTGTGTCAATGTAGGCCTAGGTTGAGTTCATTTTACTTAGGTTTGCATTTTTGTGTAAATAGTGAGTTTGAGTAGGTATTTGGCCTTTTTGTTGGTCAAAAGTGTCAAAAGTTGGTAAAATAATTAGGGAGGGTTAAATAGGTCTTAGGAATGTTTTAAATTTCATATGTGATGCCTTGAAATAGGTCTCATAGGTTGGAGAGACCAAAAGGGCAAAAATCACAAAGTTGCAAAAAGTTGTCATGACAACTTTTGTCCTGAAATTGGTTAGCGATGGAGTTAGGGATTTCCCAATGCCATGAAAGGACTCCACACATGATAAAGATAAATAAACCCTCTCTTTCACATTTACCAAGGTTGGTGAAGCGTGTGTTATAAGTTCAACAACTGAAACTACTCATTTTCAGTATTGTTGGTAGCATTTTTGCTTGTTTTACTCAATTTTGCAATAGAATATGGATTGAATCCATCAATATAGAAATGGATTGAGTTATTATTGTGTGTTTTTGTATTGTTGGTTAATTTTAGAGCTTTGTAAATACTATACATAGGTGTTTTCTTGTTCAAGTTTGTAAATAGCCAGTTTTGCCTTGTAAATAGCAATCTTCTTGTAAATATGGTTGCCCCATGAGTCCCACACGTGTTGCCATCATCGTGAGTTGGGAAATGGTTGGAAACCTCCTTTACATTGTACATATGTAGGTTCAAGTTCTGGAGAAGTGTTTAAGCATGACTTTCACCTTATTCTAGGCAAGTCCAGGAGCAACCCGGCTAGAGGAAATAAGGTGAAAAAGTGGTGTAAAGTGCAGGGGTGAGTGCAAGATCACTATTTCAGATTTTGGAGGGGTCCATGGGATTGGGGTAGACTTTTCTATGTAGGGAGGAGCCTTGAGAAATCCATTTGATATCAAAACCCCAAATTGTTCATTCACTACTGGTTAAAGGCCCTATAAACCCTCAAAACCCTCATTTTTGGGGTTCACACATTGTACGGTCAAACCAGGGCCTAAAACCACAAAAATCCTTTAGGGATGGGTTAATTATTGAATAAAAACCAAACTTGTGTGGGGTTCCTTTGAATCATTTTCCCTCAAGCCCTAGAAAACCGGATTTGGAGGCCTAATTAGGCCTAATTCCATGTAGCCCTTTTCTAAGCAAGATTTTAGAATCGGTAAGAAACCTCAAGGTTGTAAACCACTAATGGACTCCAAATGCACTAAAAACATGTTGGAAGACCTCTCTACACCTCTATGTCATCTCACAATAGTTGGAGGTCATTTTGACAAGTTGACGCCAAGAGGCCAGAATTGAGCACCTGAGAAGCATAGTGAATTGATAGGGTTCCTAACCAAAACACCTAAAGAAAACACCTTAGTAAGGTCAAGAATCAAGCCCTAGAAGATATTGATAAGGAGTTGGAGGTCTAGAGTGAAACTAGGCCTGGTGAGTTGGTGGAATTGAGCAACACCAACTAGGTGGAGTGTTGAGCGGACTAGGTAAACCCCATCAAATTGGTATCAGAGCCTATAAGATTAGGGATAGAAGAGTTGATGTCCTCAGTGGAATCTGTAGGAGGAAACAACATGGTGAAAAATGCAAAGTTGGCCAGGAAAGTGGATGATTAGGAGGAGGAGAATAGACTCTTGAAAGAGAAATTGATTGAATTGGAGAGTAAGCATGGTGCAATTGAAACCAAGGCTGATGAAGTGTTGGTAAAGGTGGAAAGAGCAAAAGGAAAGGGTAAAGAAGTGGCAGAGACTGATAAGATACCTAAACCAGATCCTATCCTAGAGAAAGAACCTTTCTTGAAGGCATTGTGTTGGGACTGATTAAAATTGAATCAAGTTTAGAGGCCCATTTCAAAATTTTGCCCTGCATGTCAGAAAAGTACCCGAATGAGTCAGTTTGAATGGCCTAGTTAGCAAGGGGGTAAAATGGAGCCGGTTGATTTTCAGAGGGTAAGGCTCGGGATTCATGTCCCACACCTTTCATTTGGCCTATTTAGTGTGTTGCAACTCTCAGAATTCAGTTTGGAGAAGTTTATCAAGTACCCATTTCGAGGGGTGAGCTGAAAGGGCATTCTAGGCACAAGTGCAAATTTTATTGAGTAGCCTACTTTGAGCGATTATATCTTTTTCCCTATTGATCATCATGGAGAAATTCAAAATGGATTCAATTGTATGCATTAATGTGAGTTAGCCTACAAAATTTCAGGTCTTTACGAATCCATTTGCTCAGTTTTTGAAGCCAAATCCATTTGTAGTTTGTGATGTTTGCACAAGTGTAAAAATGTCCTGGTGAGCGTCATGTCAGAATGTTTGTTCCGAGATAATGTTGGTATAAATGGTGAGATACATTTCAAATTTCAAGGCTCTACCAATCCGTTTGATCGGTTTTTCAAAAGAGCTCATTTTGCCATCAAATTCAGTTATCCGCACTCCAGTGTTATATCAGTTAATGTAGCCGTTTTGGTGAGCGCGTCATTTGCATCCTATCAGTCGGGTGATTGAACTGAGAATTCAAAGATTTAATATGTACTTAAAGGTACCTATGTTCCAAATTTGAGGGCCTACGGAGGTCGTTTGATATTTTTGAGAAAGGCATCATGTGTTGCCAGAACATTGACTTCATCAGGTCCGCAGTGTCGACAAAGCCAGTTGGCTATTTTCGGAAATTAATATCTCTTCGCTCGGGACTCGTCTTGAGGAACCATTTGGTAGATGTCATCCTTGTATATCAAAGTACATGCCTGTCAGATGGCGAGCTCCAGAAAGGTGTTTTGACAGGTTTGAAAATTACGTCTTCGCGATTAAATGCGAAAATTGTGGCGTAATTGCCTGGAGGATGTAAAATGCAATTTTATGATCCGAAAATGGTGCCGATCATTTCCAGAGGTATATTTGAGGTCCGTGAAGCATTCCAGGGGTCAGTTGCATGAAAACAAATTTTTTTTTAGTCAGACCCACTTTGGGGCCCGACCTGGTTCACACCTGTGCATTAATTTTGTGGCAGAATGTTCTAATTTCACAGTATTTCAACCCCTAGAGATAATCAAGAAAGTGATTGATGCTATGGCTTACTCAAAGTTGAATGTTCTACATTGGCATATTAGAGATTCCAATCTTTTATAAACTTATGCAATGGAAGGAAATGGTTTTGGAGTAGATGTTTGAAACATTGAAACAAGGAGCAAATGGCATTATGGTAGGTGTAAAACCAGCACTTCCCCTCCTCGCATGGCTATTAAAAGATCATCATGAAAGGCTTCCAAGCAAATGCATTTAGAGCATTAACTTCCTCTTGTGTGGCATGGTGAAAGTCTGAAGTTTAAACTGCAGCAAATAAAACTCCAGCCAATTGCAACAACAGCATTAAAACTTCCAAGTAATGTAACTCCAGGCAAAATGAAATAGCAGCTCGTGGAGTGTGGATGGAAAGAGACAACATAAATTTTTAAAACAAATGCATTTGGCAAGTATAAAACCCCCTCCTTCAACATACATATTAAAAACTTCAAGATTTGCAATTGGCAAGTTTAGTGCCAATGTTCCCAGCCATGGTAATTGGTAAAACAAACAGATTTTTTTTAAATCTTTAATGCAATTAGCAGTAGGCAATGAAATTCAAATAGAAAATACAAGTTCAGCCCTGTATGGAGTTTTGAAGTCTACAGCATTTAAATTGGCAAGCCCATGGCTAAGTCCTCCCTCTGCGTTAGTGGCTAGGAAAGGATTTAAAACCCCCCAATTTGGCATTTGAAAAGGCCAAATAAATAAATAAATGCACATTGGTAGCTTTTTGGCCAATCTCCTTCCTGCTGTGCATGGTAGTTTAACAGCAGACCATTAAAAGTTTAAGCAAAATGCAAATTGGCTAGTGTAAGTGATGTTTGGATGCCATTAAAGTTTGAAACAAATGCATTCACAGAGGCAAAACCAATATTTTTCCCTTGTGGTGTTTCAAATAAGGCAACAAAGGGTTTCAAGAAAATGAAGACACTCAGAAGACACCATGAACACCCAGGAGAAAAGCTTCAAAAACACAGTCCCAGGCAAATAGCACTATCCCACATTGACTGTGGAAGGGAATTTTATAATGTTTATAACCAAAAACAAACCCATCTATAATGTCTAAGCCATAAAGGCTTTTGACAGATGGTGCTTATGGGAGCCCAAGGCGGGCCCATGCGCGAGCACGCTTCTTGAGGCGACAGAGGATTTGACTGGATGACGACTAGGTGGACCCCACGTAGGCACGCTTCTCGAGGCAAATATGCAAAATTTTGCAGAGAAAGGTCAGGTTAACGAGTGAGCAAGTTTGAGATGGATCGACGGTGCGCGCTATTTCGCGAAGGGAAGATGCACGCGAGTTAAACCAGCGAAATAGCGAAAGTGAACGAGAGCCGTCCACGTGTCGTGATAGGTGGCAGTCCAGCAGGCGGGTCTCGGTGAGGTGGCACACAGTTGGCAGTCCAGTGGCGATGACGTGGCGGCCAAGTGGCAGTGACGAAGCAGATGACGTGGTGATGATGAGGTGTCATCCCAAGTGGCGTCCGGTCAACCCCATCGACCAATCGGAGGCCGCCACATGGAAAAAGCGTCAGGACCAAATGGAGGCAAAAATCAAAATTAAAATGAATAAATGATATAGTTCTGACTATATTAAATTTCGAAATATTTAAATGACTGAGCACAAATGGGAATTAATTCGCCCAGGGTCTAAATTTTGGCCAAAATATAAAGTATTATATATCGCCGGAAAGCTCTCGGAGTGAAGAATTTGATTATGAGGTTAATTTTGACAAATGTGGGATATTTTGGAGGTAGTTTCCATGGGAACAAAATTTAGTTAGAGAGGAGACACTTGGCAATTCAGTTGCAGATTTGATTTGGTTCCCTCTCTCTTTTTATTCCGAATTCTTCTCAGTTGTAAGGGTTCCATAAATTTGGAAAATGCTCCAAATTTGATGGCTTCCACTTTCTGAATATCATGACCCAGATTTGTGAATGCTTCTGTTTGGTTTCAGGGTACAGAGATTGCAGTGCATTGTTGTAAATGTGATTTTAGTTGCAGGTCTTGCTTGTGTCAGGCATGAGTAACTTCCCATGATATTGTCTCTGTGTATGCATTTAATTGTTATGAATTGAATCCTCAAGGAGGCTTATAATTTGTCATCTCAAGGAGATTGTATGATTGTTTGTAGGCATTCTTCAATGAAGAGTTTAAATTCTATAATCAGTCATAAACAATGGAATGTGTCCCAGATCTGATATGTTGTAAGGAAAAACAACTTGCATCTATGATTTATATTTGTAGTTCTGTGTGTGACTCTGCTGCCCAATGAACAAGGCACTGGTCTTTGACAGATTTGGGAATGGTCTCAGAACAATAATTTAAAAGATAAATCTATTTCCCTTTATGTTTAGGGGTGTGTTCTTCTCATTCCAAGCTCTGTTTTGATTTATGATTTATACAGATCTAGCCAATCTGTAATGTGTTCCTAATTCGGTGAGCTTGTGGAATGGTTTGTCTGCTCATTGTTGATGCAGTCTTATGTTTGTGATTGTTGTATTCAATGCATCAAAAGGGTGTCCCCCCCTAGGTCTAGCAGAACCTGAAGTGCAGGAGGATCATTAGGATCCTATGTTATGTTGTCCAAGCCCTGAGGTGTTTCATTGATTGAGATTGGCTATCTCATAGATAGACTTGCAGGTATACTTGGGTTATCACTTTTAGTGAACAACACATTGAAGGCCTTGAGTGGCAAATCACTAGAAGGATTGCCATTGTTCACTGGTAAGATGGAGGCAGAAGTGGTCCTAGAATGGATAGAAGGTATAGAGAACCACTTTGAATGTGAAGGCATAACTGAAGCTCAGAGAGTCAGGGTAGCCAAGTCTAGGATGAGAGGAGCTTCCCTCACATGGTGGCAATTTGTACAAGATGAGAGGAAGAAAATGGGCAAAGCACCCATCTCTTCTTGGAAAGGGATGTTAGTCAAAATCAAAGAAGTCTATCTCCCTGATGACTATGAATTACAGATTCATAGGAAGAGACAAAACCTAAGACAAAAAGATCTTGATCTTAGTAGCTACACAGAGGAGTTTCAAAAACTTATCCTTAGATCTCATGTGGTGGAAGAGGAGAGTCTCAAGGTAGCTAGATACCTAAATGGTCTACGGTGGAACATCCAAGAAGAAATCATTTTAATGAGCCCAAAAATAGTCCATCAAACCTTTCAACTTGCCCTAAAGGTGGAGGAAAAACTAAAAAGAAAACATGACTCAAGCAACAATAGGGGAAGAGGTAGAGGAAAGGACAATAGAGGCCATAGGGAGGCTTTGGTGGAAGAAGTTCTGAACAAAGAACACAAGGAGAGTCTAAACTCACTGAGTAGCAAGATAGTGGCAGCAGTAGAGGAGGATTCAATATAGGAAGGGGATAAAATAGTGGTTCCAGAGGAAGATCTAGTGGGCAAGGTAGAGGTTTCTCATACTTTGCAACAATGAAGTGTTACCATTGTAGCCAACTTGGTCATCTAGCATATAGGTGTCCAAAGAAGGGATCATCATCACATGGTGGTGAAAGAAGAGTGAGTTATCTCCAAGAAGAGTCTTCAAGTAGCAAGACTTTAGAAGTTACCTTAGAGTTAGAGGTAGGTGACAACTTGATGATAAGGAGAACATTGATCATAGAACCGGTCAGAGAAGAGCCAAGCCAAACAAGGTCCTTATTTAGGATCAAATGCAAGATTTTGGATAAAGTGTGCAAAGTGATCATTCATTCATGGTCTAAAGACAACATTGTGTTAGAAGAGGCAATGAGCAAACTCAAATTACAAAGGATACCTCACAACAATCCTTATAGAGTTACTTGGTTGAACAAAGGTCAACATGTTCTTTTTAATGAGCAAGCATGGGTGGATTTTACCATTGGAAGGTATAAGGACAAGGTTTTGTGTGATTTCTTACCCATGGATGCATGCCCTCTCCTATTAGAAAGACCATGGAAATTTTATAGACAAGCTATCCATGATGGAGTCAAGAATGCATACTCATTCAAGAAAGATGGAGTCAAATTCAAGATTCAGTCCATCCTTAAGGAAGGTGAGAAAAGGGAAGTAGGTCCTAATTTGCTTTTCCTGAGTGAAAAACAGTTCTTAAAGACACTTGAGGAAGGTGAAGGTATAGGGTTTGCACTTGTGATGAAGCCCAAAGAAGAAGAGAAGAAAGAGCAGAAAGGTTTGCCATTAGAGGTGCAATATTTGTTGAAGAAATTCAAAGGCATAGTAAGTGAAGGACAGCCAGCCACCTTACCTTCTAAAAGAACCATAAGCCATCAAATAGACTTCATTCTGAGAGCATCCTTGCCCAATAAGGCAGCCTACAAAATGACTGCTCAACAAAATGTTAAAATTGCCAAGCAAATCCAAGAGCTCTTAGACCAAGACCTAATTAGGAAAAGTATTAGCCCTTGTGTTGTCCCTACCATGTTAGCACCAAAAAAAGGTGGTACTTAGAGATTGTGTACTGATTCTAGAGCCATAAATAGGATCACCATCAGATATAGGTTCCATACTCCTAGAATAGAAGACCTAATGGATTATTTAGGGGAAGCCAAGTACTTTACCAAGATTGACCTTAAGGTTGGCTATCATCAAATTAGGATTAAGGAGGGTGATGAATGGAAGACTGCATTTAAGACTACTGAAGGTCTTTATGAGTGGCTTGTAATGCCATTTGGCTTATCCAATGCTCCAAGCACCTTCATGAGACTCATGAATGAGGTGATGAAGGACTTCATAGGTAAATTTGTGGTAGTATATCTTGATGATATTCTCATTTTCAGTAAGGATAGAGCAGCACATATTAGTCATTTGCAAGATGTATTACAAAGATTGTATGATGAAAAGCTAACCATGAATTTGGATAAGTGTGAGTTTGTCAAGCAAGAGTTAGTTTACCTTGGGTTTGTGTTGTCTCAAGGAAACCTCAAGATGGACCCAAGAAAGGTTGAAGCCATTGTAAATTGGCCTACTCCTAAGACAACAACAGAGATGAGAAGCTTCGATGGACTAGCTCAATACTACAGGAAGTTCATTAGGCAGTTCAGTGCTATATGTCCACCCATTTTAGACACCATTAGAGGTGGAGTAAAGGAAAATTTTTAGTGGGGTGAAGCAGAAAACAAAGGTTTAGAAACCTTAAAGGAGAAGATAGTTACCCAACTGGTACTAGTGTTGCCTAGTTTTGAGAAACTTTTCATTGTAGAATGTGAGTCAAGAAATGTTGCAATAGGTGTTATCCTAAGCCAAGAAGAAAGACCAATAGCTTTCCATAGTGAGAAGCTAAGTGATGCCAAGAATAAATACTCCTCATATGACCTTGAGTTGTATTCTTTAGTGTAGGCATTGAGGAAATGGAGACACTATCTCCTCCCTAAAGAATTTGTGGGCTATACGAACAACCAAGCATTGATTTTTCTAAACTCACAAGATAAACTCAGTCACAAACACATGAAATGGGTGGAGTATATGAAAGCCTATACATTCACCATTAAGCACAAGAAAGGGTAGTTAAACTGGGTAGTTGATGCACTAAGTAGGAGACTTTTGACATTCCAAGAAATCCAATTGAGAAGCATAGTGTGGATAGTTTTAGAGACTTGTACCCGGAGGATGAAGACTTCTCAAATGCCTACAATGTGTGTAAGGAGTATCAAAATCACTTCCATAGTGAGTATTCTGATTTCACTTTGCAAAATGGACTATTGTTCAAAGGTGGGCAGCTTTGTGTGCCTAGAGGCTCAATGAGAGAAAACCTTATTCAAGAGAAACATAATGGAAGCCTTAGTGGACATTTTGGAGTCAATAAGACTCAAGAGTTGGTTCAAAGACACTATTATTGGCCAAGGATGAATCAGGATGTGAAGAAATATGTGGAGACTTGCATAGTTTGCCAAAAGGCCAAGGGTACTTCTACAAATGCCGGTTTGTATCAACCTCTTCCCATACCAAATAGTCCTTGAGAATGCATTATCATGGACTTTGTAGTAATTTTACCAAGGAGAAAACATGGATATGAAAGCATTTATGTGATTATGGATAGATTTAGCAAAATGGCTCACTTTGTGCCTTGCAAGACTACTCATGATGCATGCCAAATTGCTTAATTGTTCTTCAAAGAGGTGGTTAGGATACATGGTTTACCCATGTGAATTGTTTCAGATAGGGACTCAAAATTTATGAGTCATTTTAGGAAGACACTATGGCAAAAGCTTGGCACCAATCTCTCTTTTGGATCAGCCTACCATCGTCAAACAGATGGGCAGACCAAAGTGGTGAATAGGATCTTGGGAAACTTGTTAAGGTGCCTTAACAAGGAATATGGACAAGCATGGGATCAAGTACTCTCACAAGGTGAATATGCATACAATGACACCATAAATAGGACTACCGGCAAGAGCCCATTTTAAGTGGTCTATGGTGTGAACCCAAGAGGCATTTTGGTGTTGAGAGACTTAGGAAGTGTAGCAGCAAGAAGTGGATATGCAGAGGACTTTTCTCAATCAATGAAGGAAGTCCATGATTCAGTTAGACAAGAATTTATGGAGAACACAAGCAAGCTCAACCAAAGAGTTGATGAAAAAGGAAGAACCTCCAATTTCAAATAGGAGATCTTGTCATGGTACACTTGAACAAAGCAAGGCTACAACAAGGAGTTCCAAACAAGTTACAAATGAGGAGGATAGGTCCATGTGCTATTCTAGCCAAGTATGGAGAAAATGCCTACAAGGTGTATCTACCTAGTGACATAGGCTTATCACTAGTATTCAATATAGGAGACTTAGTTGTATACAAGGGACCAGTTCAAGGTTCAGATTGCAATCACTCAGAGGTTTCAGTAGATGTAAACAATCTTTAGTTACCAGCCAAACCAAATCCAAAGGAAGAGAAGGTGTTAAGTTCAAGGATTACCAAGAAGATAATGATGAATACTAAGAGGGGGGGGTGAATTAGTATACCAAAAAGTACTAAACTCAAACTCTTAAATAGTTTAGCAGTTAACCAGTATAACAGATTTACTAACAAACCAGTTAAGACAAATGCAAACCAAAAAGCAAATAAAGTATTCACCCACAAGAGAATAATAACCATAACATAAGATGTTTTGATGTGGAAACCCAAATGGGAAAAAACACGGTGAGCAGAAACTCACAAGTAACTATCTATAGAATAGAAACCAGACCGGTTAAGGTCAGACCGATTAAGGTCATACAATGTTCTTCACTAGAACAGATCCTGTTAGGAATCTAGATCTCTATTAGGAGATAAGTCCTGTTAAAGACTACCTTGTGAGAGGATTTCAGATTCACAGTTGTGAACCACCTTGTTGGAGGATTTACAAAGGCTTTGTTGGGCCTACCCAGTTAAGGGTTTCAGAATTGTCGAAGATATGAGTAATCAACAAGTAGATGATCTAGATACTAGCACAATATGCTTGGTTAGATCCTTGATAGCTCATTGTTAATGCACATTTAGCATTACTTAAGTCTTCAATATCTCCACACTCTATTTCTTCACACATACCTAATCTTCTCTTCTATAATCGCACATACAAAACCCTTATCATCTAAAACCCTAGACATGATGTCCTTATAAAGGAGTTTGATTTCATGTCGGTCCAATAGGATTACATTACAAATTCTTAGGTTCAGTGCATATAGACACATTTGGTAACACGACACAAAATCACCGCCAAAGTGTTGGTGGATGATAACTCATCATAGAAATACCGGTTGGTAACTCATCACAGAGTAATACCAGTTCATGCAATTTTACCGATTACCGGTTGTCTAAAGTGAAGACTGGAAAAATGTTAACTACCGATTTGTTCCTTCGTACCGTGTGAGATCCTTGAACCGGTTTAGGTCTTCATACCGCTTTAGGTCTTTAGTCAGTTTGTGACCGGTAAATACCTTCTGCAAAACATCGATAGTCTTAAGACTATAATACATAATACCGGTTGGAACAAGTACCAGTTGAGCAAAACTCATACATAAAGAAAGTGATCACAAAACAAGTGTGTGTCCATCAATGACAATCACAACATCATAAAAAATGCCAACAGACAAGGCATCAAGTCTATTGGAAGAACCTCATCAAATGGCAGGGTATGGATGATGCTGAAGCTACATGGGTGATGGAGACAGAGTTTCAGAAGCTTGGAATTGATCAGAATCTGATTCCCAAAGAGGTGACATAATCTTCTTTTGTTTGGGCAAATGGTGCAGGAGCACCTAGGACTTAGGCAATTTAAATTTCACAATTTTGGCTTGTACTGACCCTACCCAAGTTAGTGGTGAATAAGGAGTCCATAAGGTTCCAAGTGTTAGTATTTTGTGTCAATGTAGGCCTAGGTTGACTTCATTTTACTTAGGTTTGCATTTTTGTGTAATATAGTGAGTTTGAGTAGGTATTTGGCCTTTTTGTTGGTCAAAAGTGTCAAAAGTTGGTAAAAGAAATAGAGAGGGTTAAATAGGTCTTAGGCATGTTTGAAATTTCATATGTGATGACTTGAAATAGGTCTCATAGGTTGGAGAGACCAAAAGTGCAAAAATCACAAAGTTGCAAAAAGTTGTCATGACAACTTTTGTCCTAAAATTGGTTAGCGGTGGAGTTAGGGATTTCCCAACGCAATGGAAGTAATCCACACATGAGAAAGATATATAAACCCTATCTTTCACGTTTACCAATGTTGGTGAAGTGTGTGTTGTAAGTTCAACAACTGAAACTACTTATTTTGAGTATTGTTGGCAGCATTTTGGCTTGTTTTACTCAATTTTGCAATAGAATATGGATTGAATCCATTTATCCAGCATTGGATTCAGTTAATCTCATATGTTTTTGTACTATTGGTTCATTTTAGAGTTTTGTAAATACTATACATAGGTGTTTTATTGTTCAAGTTTGTAAACAACCAGTTTTGGCTTGTAAATAGCAATTTTCTTGTAAATATGGTTGCCCCATGAGTCCCACATGTGCTGCCATCACGGTGAGTTGGGAAATGGTTAGAAACCACCTTTAAATTGTACATATATAGGTTCAAATGTTTTAGAAGTGTTTAAGAATGATTGTCACCTTATTCTAGGCGAGTCCATGAGAAACCCGACTAGAGGAAATAAGGTAAAAAAGTGGTGTAAAGTGTAGGGGTGAGTGCAAGATCACTATTTCAGAGTTTGGAGGGGTCCATGGGGTTGGGGAAGACTTGTCTATGTAGGGAGGAGCCTTGAAAAATCTATTTGACATCAAAACCCCAAATTGTTCATTCACTACCGGTTAAACGCTTTATAAACCCTCAAAACCGTCATTTTTGGGGTTCACACATTGTACGGTCAGACCAGGGCCTAAAACCACAAAAATACTTTAGGGATGGGTGAATTATTGAATAAAAACCAAAATTTTGTGGAGTTCCTTTGTATCATTTTCCCTCAAGCCCTAGAAAACCGGATTTGGAGGCCTAATTAGGCCTAATTCCTTGTAGCCCTTTTCTAGGCAAGATTTTGGAATCGATAAGAAAACTCAAGGTTGTAAACCACTAATGGAATCCAAATGCACTAAAAACATGTTAGAATACCTCTATACACCTCCGCATCATCTCACAATATTTGGAGGTCATTTTGACAAGTTGAAGACAAGAGGCCAAAATTGAGCACCTAAGAAGCACAATGAATTGATAGGGTTCCTAATCAAAACACTTGAAGCAAACACCTTCGTAAGGTAAAGAATCAAGCCTTAGAAGAGATTGAGAAGGACTTGGAGGTCTAGAGTACAACTAGGCCTAGTAAGTTGGTGGAATTGAGCAACACCAACTAGGTGGAGTGTTGAGCAGGCTAGGTAAACCCCATCAATAAGACAAAAGATTGCAGAATGAATGTAAAATGTTATGTATGTGGAAAATTTGGACATATGACTAATCAGTGCAGGTCAAGCAATTATACTAGTTTTAGAAAAGCAATTCAAAAGAACAATGTTACATGTTATGCATGCAATAAGGTTGGACACATAGCTAAGTTGTGTAGAAGTAGAAATCCATCGGTTAACAATGAAGGATCAAATAAGAAAGGGAAAGAGAAGGTCAATAAAATTTGGCAAGATCATACCAAGAGATGGGTTAGGAAGTCAAAATATCAATCTACAGATGGGAATGCTCTGGTTACTCAACCGACGGAGGAGGTTGATCCTGCACCGACAGGAAACTCAATCGGCAACTGAATCAGATGCCTTAAGGGTAGGCAAAATTAATGATAATATAGCCTAAGCCCTAGGAAGAGGTTCTGGAAGATGTTCCACACATTGGATATTCTTATCTGGCATGGAGATGTTTAATCGAGATCCGATATCTTTCACCAAAAGTCATTTATATCAATGACCAATTAGGGTTTTTCTTGAAATTTAAAAGGTTGAATCTACTTCATTTTTTATCACCTTGCATTCAAAGTGATTAAGAGAGATTAAGAGCGATTCAAAGCGAGTCTAAGGCGATTCAGTGTGATCAGATATCTTCTTGAGTGATTTCACCAGCTATTAGAAGAGTTCGTTAGGGTTTCACCGACAACTATTTCACAGGTATTTATCTTTCATCGTGGAAGCGAGATCATCCTCTGCACCTACTTTTATTGAAAATCCTACTATTGTTAAGGTCAAGGACTGTCCTAGGTCAATTTTCAAACAATGTCCACATATAGCCACCTTGGATGATTCGGTTGGTGCATTTTCCCATGTTCTGAAAGAATTTGTATTGTTGAAGATGATAGAGCTTACATTCACTACCACATTGAGGATTTGGGAACTAATGATATTAAGAGCATCTATATGAGCGAGTTAATGGGAGACTGTGGAAAGATTAAACCCGAGTAAAAGCACATTAAGGATCTAGGGTTTACTAGCATTTTGGATATCCCTGAATTCGAGGTGAGATTATCAGATATGTTTTAAGCAGAGTGCATGGAGAATTCATGTGGTTGAACCAACTGTATAAGATCTCAAAGGAGGCCATTAGGGAAATCACCAGTTTGCCACAGGTTGGGCAACGTCCAGAGAAGAACGTTTCTAATGATCATGTCAACAAAATCACCGACGCAACTTCGAACAAGCGATCAATGAGGATTAGTACTATCACCGATAGAAACATCAGATTTAGAAGCATGATTATTTGGTATAAGGTAACTCAATTAAACCGTCTGAATTTTTTTTCTAGCTCCTGCATTTGTGCAACACATAAGATGATGAGAGAAAATGAGAAGTTAGATCTTTGTGGATGGATGTTAGATGAGTTATTAATTAACCTAGGGAAAATCAAAGGAGAAAAGAAGGGGACATTTCCGTATGAGAATCTTATTGTCTGTTTGATGCTCTTTTTCATCAATGAAACTCCTGGTTTTGGGAAGAGACAATGGGCATTTGATATCCCAGTGGGTAGGCAACCGAAACAATCTATTTCTTCGTTGGGTAGTTAGCAAGATGATAAGGTTTGGGGTTACTTCAAGGCATTAAAGAAGGCTATGAAATCTAGAGAGAGGGATCCTAAGCACATTGTTGAGAAGTACTCAACCGAGATATGCTTCATGGTTAAGAGAGATGAAACACTCATGGAAGCAGTCAAACCCTAAAAGATCTGAATTAAGGAGATGGGTTATGAATTTGATGCATAGATTCTAGATGCTTATGCAAAGATATTGATTGATGCACCTATTGATGAAACTGAGAAACCCTGTGGTACTACAAAGTAGAAGAAGCAAGAGGTTGAAACTAAGTTTAACTGGAAGAAGAGGGAGAAGAAGTAGGGCAAGGCAAGCAAGTTTGTTGAACAAGTATCTTAGGATATCAAGGCATTAATAGATGTTGCCCCAGTAAGAGGAAGGAAGAGTAAAGAGCCTGTAGCCATCATTACTCCTATTCTATCAGACTCTAGAACTTATGATGACACACCCTTAGCATTTAAAAGGGTATTAAGGAAGAAAGTTGAAGAGACTAAGGAGGAAACAAGAAAGCAACCGGTTAGGAAGGTCACAATCAAGGTACCACCAAAGAGAAGAGCTCCAAAGGAAACACCTTTTGCACCATCCGGTACTGGAAGAAGAAAGAAGATGGATAACAACAATTTGGCACTTGTCACCGGAAATGTAACTACTATTCCACCTAAGACTTGTGTAGAATTAGTCGATAAAATAACTAAGGATGGTATGTCAAAGAATCTACAACTTTACTATGAGCATTTGGATGATGATGAACAGAGAGAAGTTGAGGAGGTAGTTTTCTTGTATTTAGATATATATTGTTAGAATCAATGACAGTGCCAAAGACACTGAGAGGGGGGGGGGGTGAATCAGTGTTTAACTAGTTAGCAAAATATTTATACTTATTAAGAACTTGGTATCCCAAAACAGTGTACTGGTAAATAAGAATTAATGCAGCAATTAAGAATAACAGAGATAACATAGAGAACACACCATAACACAAGATATTTAATGAGGAAACTCGATGTGGGAAAAACCTCGATGGGATTTGTGACCCACAATATTCACTCACTGGCCAATGAATAAATATTACTTACAATGAGGGGCCTGCACATGCAGGAAGGCTAGCAGCCTAGAGCTCACAGCTCAACTACAAAATAGAAGTCTCACTGACTTACAAAATGGATTATCAAAATATAATACAATATATTGTTTTAGATCAGCATCAACTATGCCAAGTTCAGTACTGGTTTAAGCTCAGTCTATAACCAAAACCTTCGTTGTCAACTATATCACCTTATACAAAATTGCCTTATACTTATCATCTATATGCCTCTCTCTCATATCAAAATGACCTATAAGATCACATACATATATGAGTCTTTTACAATATGTCATGTCGGCTTTTACAAGAGATAATTACATTATAAAACAATAAACAAAATTTTATACCATGTCGACTTAAGTGTCGGTATGCATTGTTGCCGTTGTTGGTGAAGTTCCTACTGGTGTATGTAGAAGTCTATTGTCGGTGTCGGTAACCTTTCGGTGGGTTGCCAGGTGATTGCCAGTTGGTTTCCATCAATGACAACATCAACTATTCTCATAAGAGTGTAGAATGCCAACAATCTCCCCCTTTGGCATTGACGGCAACACTCATGAGAAAAATCAAAAAACTATGTCCAAAAACTGAAGTCCAAAAAAGTTTCCAAAAAGATGTGCTCCCCCTGAGCAAATGATCTCCTTTGAATAAGCATTTTTCTCTCCACTACTCCCCCTTTGACATCAATGACAAAGGTTGTCAAAAAGGTCAAACGAGTGCAAAAATTTCACCTCAAAGTCTGTAATCGGTTGGTTACAATCTGAGAAATATCTACCAAAAATAGATTTAGACTCTGCATAAACCTTTTGTTGTCATTCATGGTTGCCTCAATCTTTTGGATCGTGTTGGTGAGATAGTGCATGTTTTCTTTCGGTGATTGCTCTCCTTGAAGTAATGCCTTAGATATTTCAGTTCTCTGAGAGATAAGATTGGCCAACTTGGTACCAAGTTTATTTTTAAGTTCCTGGGCATTTGATTTTATCCTTGCCTTTCCTTTTTCAAGTTTCTCTAATTTCTCCTCAAAACCTGTCATTTCCTACTCAAAAACTGATATATGTTTGGATGAACCAATTATGTTATCAACTATGTTATCTATTTCTTTCTGTGTTTTACTGATCTCCTTATCTATGTCCGTTGTCAAAAGGTGAGGTTTTCATGTTTCCTTATATAGCTCTTTGTACTCCAAAATTGTAGAGTTAAGTACCAGTAATAATGTATTCAAGTGGTTTGCACACTTCTTTATGGTGTCTTCAAGGAATTTGTTTTTCTCTTTTTCAACTCTCTCCTTAATTGTGTCCTCATTCACCTTGTCAATGGTTATTACATTTTTAGCAATAAATTTGGACAATGTGTCCAGTTTGCCTAAAGAATCCTTAATATGATCTATGTTACAATTTGGTGCAATCAATTTAAGAACTAGTAAAGTGTTATCAATTGCCTTGTAGGCCAATGCTTTGCAATCCATTATCTTCTTAATTGAATCCAAAAGTACCTCTGTAACATTGGTAGGTTTGAATTCACTTGTAGATGTGTCAGATGTATGACCAATTACCTTTATTACCTCTATACTTCCAACAGGTATAACCACTTTGCTTTCATTTTCCTCCAATGGATCAGTCTGGGTTTGCATCTCAACCTGCAAAGGTTTCTCAGACTATTTTAATGTCTCAGTGATTGTCGGTTTCTCTAACTCAATGTGTATCTCTGCCTTAGTTTATTTTTCTAAAAGTTCAACTGTCGGTATTGTTGTCCTCAAAATTTGATTCCCTTCAATGTCCTTAGGATAATATGATCTAAACTGGGTGCAGAGAAAACATCAAAGATAAGGAAATTCCAGAGACAACATATGACAAGGTTTGATTAGACCTTCTACACTTCGGGCTTCCTTAGAGCCCAGGTGGGTATACCTTTGTGAATTAATTTCACACTTTTAAACAATAAACCCATAGCAAACCAGTCCAGAAAACCAGTGGATTTATTCACCTTGAAATCAACTGAAGACAAAGAATAGAAACTGTACTTAACTTCAGCATTTTTGATCAACAAAGTATGCAATAAACAACCTCGATTAATACCAGTGCCTTATCCAAGGTTACAGAGTCACCTAAACTCAAATAAAACTCCTGAAACAATATATCTTTATGCTTCCCGTCAGCTTGGTTTCCACTAATCCTGATATATGCCTGACACATGCAAGAATTCAATCATTCTAGACTAAGCTATGGTCCTCAAAATTCAAAGTTCCTTCCAAAGAATTTACTGGTATGAGTGATCCCGCGTATTTAATTTCCCTCCTAAAGAGAAAAGCTAACACACACTTATACTGAGATTGCTTTGCAATTCCATTCAAACTAAACAACCCTAGATTATTCAGAATAAAGACAGTAAATAAATTTGTGAACAAACTTGAAGACAACACATAGCTTTACTCAAAACCGATGGCCTGTATATTGATATTCATTTCAAGAAATATTACAAGGAGTTCTGATACTTCATTAGACTTAGAAAAGCTCAGATAAATTTCTGCAGCGTTTTCTTATAAAATTTTGTGATCCTTTTCCTCTAGTCCTGGTATCCATTTATAACAACATGGATGCACAAAGCTTCGGACTTCTCGAGGAGAGTTTGTTACAATTATTTCAAAAATTGAAGAGATTACAATTTTTGCGTAAAAGCAGTTATGCGCTCTTTTCAGCTTTTGCAGTTTGTTCAACGGGCTGTTCGGTTGCAACCTCTTCTATCTTTTCAGGGGCGCTCTCCAACTGCTCCAGATCATGGGTGGAATATTTAACTTCCCACTCATTATATGTCTCTTCTGTCGGCCATGAAAAATTAATCACATCATCTTTATTTTTAGTCAACCTTTTCCAAGAATTCCTCAGTTTGTTGACTTCTGAATTAAGAAAACTATAATGTGACTTATTTTTTTCTATTTCCTGTATTGTTATAACAAAGAAAGAGGTATCATCAAGATCAATGATTCCCTTAACCCTTGCTGACAATTTGACTTCTATCTCTTTAAGCCATATTTGCTTATCTTTCAACTGATCCGGATTATCAAAAATTCCTGGGAGCAACTCACAAACTTGATCAGTGTATTCCTTCTTAAGCAATTTAACCCTTCTATCCACATTATCCACCTCTGTTGCCAATTGTATTAAGACCTTAGCGACATCAGAAGTGGATTTGATAATGGGATTAGCTCTTGCTTCATCACAAGATACACACATGAACTCTAGATCTTGCTCCCTAGGTCTCCATCTATCAAAAATGGGTGTCAAAATTGCCTTATCTCTTCTCAGCTCATTCCGTATCTCCATAATCTTCCCCACATTGTTGTAAAGCAATGAGGCATTCATTGTCTCTGCAAAACTGGAGATTGTGGCCCTTACTTTCTCCTCATATTTCCCTACATACAAGGCCTGAGCCTGCTTCAGGTTTTCTAGTTCTTGAGGAGTAATCTCAATCATTTGGGAGCTGGAAGGTGCTGGGGATAGTGGAAATTTGATGATAGGGCTTGTAGGTGGAGGTCTTGCAGGAGAGGAGGAAATCATCAATGTTGAAGGCTCACCTTGTTGGTGCTGTCCCATCAACTGGCTTTGTAATCTAGCAATGATGCTATCTTTACCTCTCACCTCCTCCTTGGCATTATTGTAAGCCTTCAAAACTGTTTCCAACTTAATTTGGAGGGCCTACTTTTCTTTGGCTTCCTTTTTAGCCACTGCAACACTAAATTTTGCAGTTTCTAGCACAGTGCTAACAGCCTCTACTACCCCTGTACTCTGCACTCTTTTTACCATCAATCCACCAAGGTGACTTGACCCTGGGGTGTCTTTACTTTTCTTGCCCTCATTTCTCTTGAGGGACCACATAACTAGTGCAGCATTATCCTTACTGAATGTAACCCCTTCCATGGGTTTAGTTTCTTTTCTTACTGCATCTAGCACCAGAGCATCAGCAATATCCCACTCTGGTAAGATGAGCACTTCAGCTTGTGCTACTAGATCTCTTCCCTGTTCAGGAGTGATGGTTTTGAATTCTTCCATCATCTCCTGTTTTATTTCTTCCTCCACTGAGGCTGGGTCTTTATCAGGCTACTCAGCCTTCCTTGTCTCACATCTAGCATTATATCTATTTATATGTTGTTTCCAAATGAACTGCATGAATGCTTCTGATGTAACCAAGTTTTCATCGGCTAAAAAGGCATTACTTGCCTTTTTTATCTCAGGATCCCACTCCTGGCCTTTAAGTTCAGTAGAAGTGATGTCCATTTCAGCATCAATGGGCTCTTCTGGCATTCCCTCCTCCACTTCATCATAGGTGTATGCGATTTCACCCAAGCTACCCAACTACAAGAGGTATTCGGCTGCTGCTTGTTCATCTCCTATATGGATAGGGGATTGGGATGGGGAATACAAAGGTGTATCTGATTGCACTTCCTTCCCCACCCTTTGCTTCTTTGGGCTATCCTGGATGTGAATGACATCTTGTACCTTCCTCTTTCCTTTGGATGTGGAGGGCTCCCCTGTTGTAGGCACTAGCATACTGTAACCTGATTTCTTGTGCAATGTGTAATCACTAGGAAGAATTGCTTTGGGTGAAGCTGATTTTCTCAGGATCATTCTAGCCTTTTCAGGGTTACTCTTAATCACAACTTCCCTCTTCTCCTTCAGTGTTTGCATCACATCTTCAAAACAAACAATCAAAAATTTTATTTTTTCTTCCAATGGGAAGAAGCTAGACAATGGGTCATAGCTAGCATCAAATTGATGCACAAAATCCAAGGCTTTCTTGTAAGCCACCCACTTTTCTTTCCTTAATTCCTGCTCATCCAAATCAAATTCATTTCTGATGAGGTCTTCAGGAAATTGGAATTGATGAGGCCTACCTCCGCATGCTACCTTCTTCCTGAACACACCGTTGAAGAATTCCTCTGGATCAGCACACCTGGACACTGCAGTGGATAAATGGTAAGGTTTGAGGAAATCCTCAAAGCAATTCCAGCCTCCCTTTGTAATTACGAATTGGTGGGCTATCGTAGCTGCAGGGAAAATAGTCCCTTTGCCTCTGCCTGTTAACTCTGCTTCTTGTAGGCCACCAATTTGTCTAAGGATCTCCGCTATTCCCACTTTGAGAGGGACCTGGTAAGGTAACAAAAATGGAGTACCCCTGAAACCAAAAACTCTGAAAACTGTGGAGACTGGATATAAATACATGTCGCCCCAGTTATGAACAATTTTGATGTTCTCTGCGAATTCTTTTGGCCTTATGAATTCCAGAAGAACTTTGGGGACTCTTGGGTTATCAGAGCAAAGGAGAGTCCTTATTTTAGATGCAAAATATTTATCAAACTTTAGGAAACTAGCATCCTCTCTGTCCCATGACAACACAGTACTCCATAATTGTACTGGCATTTTCTCTCCTTCCTTCTCTTTAACTAGGTCCAGTCCACTAGCAAAATAATCACCACCTTTGAAGAGAAAAAGGTGCATTAAGAGCGAATACCATCCAAAAGGTCTATCCACCTTTCCATTCTTTATTCCTATCAACCCTCCATGGATAGCATCGGCAATAAAAGAAGCATAATCAAATGTGATAGCAAGAGAAGGATTCAAAATCTGAACAATCATTAGCAAGTAGTGATTTGGCATATTTGCTTCAGCATCCTCTCCTAGAACTTGGCAAAGTGCCCAATACATTCCTTTAGCCCTCAAGGTAAACATACTCAATGAGAAAGGCTCTTGCGTATTGGGTCCTACAACTGCTAACCCTCCTATTTTCAGAAAAAGTTCTTTAAGAGGCCCATTCCTGAGATGACTCCTCTGTGCACTGCATACTTGGGCTAATGATGTGAAATTTATGGGTTCCAGGAAGTTTGTGAACTCATTGAGTCCGAATGCTGTCCTAAATTCCTCAGCATTAATTTCCACAAGGGTTTTCCCATTTATATCCCGGATGCATCTTGTTACTGGATCATAATTTAATGCCATTTGGGTTAACAAGTCTATATCCATGAATACCCCCGGGACTACTAACTTCCCAACATCTAGTTCCCAAATACTATTTTGAGGGGCAGGAGAATTTCTCATTCCAAATCCAACTTTAAATAACCCCAACCCGGACAGTCCCACCTGTGGGTCTCTCAGCCAATTACCCTTGTCATACAATCCTTCTCCTATCTTCAGACGGGGAGCCTTGGGCACTAACTCTTTGGCCTTTGATGCCTGGTTAGTTGACAATGTCAACTGTTCTAAAAAATCATCACATACACTTCTTTCTAAATAATTAACCTTGCCGGAAAATTCCCTTTTAGGAGCCATTTGAAAACGCAAGAAAATGAATATCACTCTTAAACAATCCTGCAACACGAGAATGATTTTACTTAAAACACCACACAAGAATTGGTACAAAATATGAGAGAACCTGATGCTTGCTTGAAGGAATTTGCTCTGCAACTGAACCGCCTGCTCTGTATCTGAAAAAGATAACTCTGTGTCTGCTCGTTTGCAAAATCTTTTGAAAGATATCTTCACTTGGTTGTTAGGAAATCAAATACTTGTACTCAGGGCCTTAACTATGACACTAATTCCGCATGCTTCGGCCGTCCCTTCAAAATCGAATTCATACGAGAATTCGTATTTTCGCTCCAACGGGTCATAACATTCCTACAAGTGTTTCACTGTTACCTTTTCGTTACTGATGGCTTTGTCTTTAGTCTGGGTCCTGCTTTCCTATTGGCTACATAATACCACGTGGCATCGAATCATTGGCCTTAAAATTCCCTTCCCATTCTATTTGATACTGGCCGCGTGTCCCTTTTACAATGACGTTTCCACCTTGGTGGCCCCACACTTTCTTCTTTGACCATGTGTCATCATGACACGTGGACGGTTCTTGTTCATTCTCGCTATTTTGCGGGCTTAAAGGGTGAGCATTTTACCCTTGCGAAATAGCGCGAGCCGTTGGATCATCCCTCAAGTTGATCACTAATTAATCTTTTGAAAAGGTTCTCAGGAATGGTGGGCCCACGAACTCGTCACTAACACCTGGTATCCAGTCACCTGCCGCACTGATTTGTCGCTCTGTCATTCACCAAAAGGAAACTACGAGGGGCCCCACTTTCGTTTCAATAGGTCTATCTCTCACGTCATCATCATGACACGTGGATGGTTCTTGTTCATTCTCGCTATTTCGCGGGCTTAAAGGGTGAGCATTTTACCCTTGTGAAATAGCGCGAGCCGTTGGATCATCCCTCAAGTTGATCACTAATTAATCTTTTGAAAAGGTTCTAAGGAATGGTGGGCCCGCGGACTCGTCACTAACACCTAGTATCCAGTCACCTGCGGTGCTGATTTGTCGCTCTGTCATTCACCAAAAGGAAACTACGAGGGGCCCCACCTTCCTTTCAACAGGTCTATCTCTCACGTCATCATCATGACACGTGGACGGTTCTTGTTCATTTTCGCTATTTCGCGGGCATAAGGAGTGAGCACTTAACCCTTGCAAAATAGCGCTGACCGTCGGATCATCCCTGCAGTTGATCAGCATTTAATCCTTTGAAAAGGCTTTCAGGAATGGTGGGCCCGCTGACTTGTCACGAACACCTAGCATCCAGTCACCTACGGAGTTGATTTGTCATTTTCTCATTTGCTAGAAGGGAACCATAGGGACCCACATTTTCCTTTTAGACCGCATAGCATCATGACATGTGGATGGTTCTTGTTCATTCTCGCTATTTCGCGGGCTTAAAGGGTGAGCATTTTACCCTTGCGAAATAGCGCGGGCCATTGGATCATCTCTCAAATTAATCGGCATTTACTCCTTTGAGAAAGCTTTCAAGAGAGGTGGGCCCGCGGACTCGTCATTAACACCCGGCATCCAGTCACCTGCGGCGCTGATTTGTCACTCTGTCATTTGCCAGAAGGAAGCCACAGGGTCTCAATAGATTGTTAACAGCTGTACCTACCAAGTCATTTCTGGGGCCCACTTCGAACCTTAAATCCTAACCCGTCGACTGTGGCAACTTGTGCCACGTGCTACCTTTTAATACGCCAGAAGAAAGCCATGGGGCTCCAACCACCTTTGACAGCTACACCCTTTACTTCCTCCATCATGACACATGGACGGCCCTCGTTAATTCTCGCTATTTCGCGGGCCTAAAGGGTGAGCATTTTACCCTTGCGAAATAGCGCAGGCCGTCGGATCATCTCTCAAACTGATCACTAATTACTGGGCCCGACAACTTTAGAAGAAAAGCATAAAAAGCGTAAAATTTTCAAATAATCAACGTAACCGCCTAGGCAAATAATAAGGGGGGACACTTCCACGACCCCACAACCCATATCTTAAGTGAATAAAGTAACAAAAAATTAGAAACCAGAGGGTTTAACACAAAAGGATAAAAAATCAAAAACCCTTAAACCCCTAAGGTTTAGAACAAAGCTGAAGCACTTGGGATTACACCCTATTCGAAAAAAATTTCAATGAACCATAGCCAATTATGGGAAAAGAAGAACCCAATTTTAAACAGTGATAACAGCGGCTCTGACTGGGGATGGTTGATTGCGAGATCAACACAAGAAAACTCAGAAACTCTGGAGAAACAAGCCAAAACACAGACCAAAACCAGGAAAACAGGAAAGAAAACAAAATATATACAAACAAAGGACCTACCGTGCATGGACATTAAGAGAAATAATGCTTCAGGAATTGTCCATGCACTGGAAATTCCTGCATTTCATCATTCATATTCTTCAAAAAATATGAATCCTTACCATTCAGGTCACAAACCACAAAAGGGCCAATCCATAGTGATTCAAATTTTTTATGCTTTCCTTTATCTTGTCCTTTTGCATTCCACTGAAGAACCATGTCATCAATTTGAAACTTCCTTAATGATGTCCTTTTATCAAAAAGATACTTTGACTGCAACTGGATCTTCTGATTTTTCTTATGGGCAGAAGTCCTAAGCTCCTCCATTTCTACAATTTGGATCATTCTGTTTTCCATCGGTTCAGATATCTCCATGTCCTCATCCTTCAAAAACTTATACACTGGAAGAAGGTTATTTACCGGTAATCTAGTTTGGGTACCATAAACCAACTCAAAAGGTGACATTCCAATGGATTTTTTAACTGTGATTCTATCTGCCCATAGAGCTAACTTCAACTTTTGATCCCAAGATCTTTTATTTTCTTCTAAAATTTTCTTGATGATATTCAACAAGCTTTTATTGCTGGATTATGCCTGTCCATTCCCCTGAGGGTGATAAGGTGATGAGTATGACATAAGTATACCGTGACTATTGCAAAAACCTACAAATTCTTCTGATCTGAAACACAGCATTATCCATTACCAATTTCGCAGGTGTTCCAAATCTAGTCACAATACTATCCATCAGGAAATCAATGACAATTTTACTAGTAGCTCTTTTTGAAGGGATGGCTTCTATCCATTTGGTAAAATAATCAGTGGCCACTATAATCCATCCATGACCTCTTCCCGACTTCTCAACAATTTCTCCAATAAAATCAATGTCCCATTGGACAAAAGGAGCTTCTACAGAGACTGGATTTAGGGGTAAGGCTCTTTCATACTTGAGCTTAGAAGAAAATCTTTGACATGGATCACATCTTCGAACATGTGCATGGGTATCTTTAAATAAGGTAGGCCAATAATACCCAGCCCGTATTATCTTACCAGCAGTAGTCTTAGCAGAATAGTGACCTCCACATACTCCATCATGCATTTCAATTAACACCTGTTTGGCTTGAAATTCATCCAAACACATTAGTAACTCTCCATCTCTTTTTCTCCAGAAAAGATCACCCTGAATGAGCACATACTTTTGGGACTTAAGCTTCAAAGTTCTCTTCTGATTCTGTGTCATTTCTTCTGGGAGTATGTTACCTTTCAATACTTGGATTATCTCTGTGTACCAAGGTTGTCTCTCAATACTAGTAACCAAAACATCTTTAACCTCAACATTGTGTATTTCTACATTCATGAGATTTGACTCAGTCATGAGCTTAGCCAAACCTAACCCTCTCACTAATTTAGTGATCTTTATCTCCAAATTGAACTCCTGAATTCTATTGATCAATCTACACCTCTTCCTAGTAACTTCAGACTGAGACAAAATATCTTTAACTGCAGCATGTGGAACATAAGCAATGATGTTTGCATTCACCAGATATGGCCTAAAAGCTTTAACAGCTTTAACTAAGGCATAAGCTTGTTTCTCCATGATTTCATATTTTAGTTCTGCCGCCTGCAAAGATTTACTATGGAAGGCTATGGGATGTTCATATCCTTCATTGTCCTTTTGTAATAATACTGCGGCCACCGTGTGATATGAAGCAAAAGAAAACAGAGAAAAAGGCTTACCATAATCTAGAGATTTCAACACTGGTGCCTCCTGGATTGCCTTCTTAATCTCATCAAAAGCTTTTGAAGCTTCTTGATCCCAATGAAACTTTGTGTCCTTCTTGAGCAACTTGACAATAGGCTTCACTATCTCAGCAAAGTTTGCAATGAATCTCCTGACAAAATTCACTTTGCCTAAAAAGGATTGGATACCTTTCACATTTTTAGGTTCAGACACTCTGTTAATTGCTTCAATTCTTTCAGGGTCTATTCTTACCCCTTCCTTGGAAACTATGTGTCCCAATAACTTTCCTTCAGTGACCCCAAAATGACATTTCTTGGGATTCAGTGATACACCAAATTCCAAGGCTTTATCGAACACCTTCTCTAGATGTCCGCAATGATCATCAGCTCTCTTTGAGAAACAGGTTAAATCATCTTGGTAAACCACCATAATGATATTTATGAATTCCTTAAAAGCCACATCCATAGCTCTCTGAAATGTAGCTCCTGCATTTTTTAATCCAAATGGCATTCTCACATATACATAGGTTCCCCATGGAGTAGTGAAAGCTATTTTAAACTGTTCAGACTCCTTTACAAGCACTTGATTGTATCCTGAGAAACCATCCATCATGGATAAAAGATCACATCCTGTCACTCTTTGTAGCATTGCTTCCATATTTGGGGATGAGTAATTATCTTTTAAGGAAGCAACATTAAGATTCCTAAAATCAACACACAATCTGATGTCTCCATTCTTCTTTCTTACTGGGACCAGATTAGAGACCCATGAAGAATGTCTTATTGGTTTGATAATTCCCCCTTCTCTCAATTTAGTCAACTCTTGTTGCATTTTGGTTTCTAATAAGGGGTTGATAGGTCTCTGTTTCTGTCTGAAAGGCTTAGCATCTGGAAGTAAGGGAACTTCATGCTGAAAAAGATCTTGTCTATACGCCTTCAGGTCTTCATAAGACCAAGAAAAGACATGCTTATACCTTTTCAATAAATTGATAAGGTTAATCCTAACATGAGGGGGTAATTTCTTTCCAATATATACCAACTTGGGGAATGATTTTGTCCCCAAGTTTACCTCCTCCAATTCTTCTAACTTGGTGGTAGATTGCTGGTGTAAATGACTATCATTATAACTAAACATACTCTCTAGCTCCACCAACCCTTTAGGTATCTCATTAGTTTCCAACTGGACAATATCATTTCCAAGCACTGTCTCTCTATTATCCACCACTTCCACCAATGCATTGCAATCAATCTTTTGTCCATCATAATCATCAACACATCGGATGAACCTAAGAATATCATCATCATCAGCAAAAACTTGCCAATTATACACATTATCAAGGATAGCCGGCCTGGATTTTATTTCCACTACGGAAATATCGGTTAGCATTGCATCATCATTTTTCAAAGCAACATTAGCTAGGAAATCTACCATAATATTTTTTGTTCGCTCTATCCAATTAATAGAAAATGCATCAAAATGCTCAATAACATCCCAAACAGCATGCTTATATTGCTTCAATCTATCATTCTTGGATGCATATCTAGATCTCACCTGAGAGACAACCAATTCTGAATCCCCCATTACTTTCAACAGTTGGATTCCATGCCTTTTTGCAACCTCAAGTCCTAATAATAGGGCTTCATACTCTGCAGTATTATTTGTGCACCGGAATGCCAATAAGAATGAGTATTTGAAAGTTATACCTGAAGGGGACACGGAAAGAACCCCTGCACCAGATCCTTCTTTGGAGCAAGCTCCATCGAAATACATTTGCCACAACCCATACTATTGTGCTTGTAGCTCGACTACAATTGGGTCAGTATTCTTCAATTGAGGTGATATTGGTTGAAGTCTGAAATTGTCTAAATCTACATCAATCATACAATTAAGCATACTAGGGTCCACATTCTCAATTACCTTAGGAGCCCGTGGCTCCCTGTATAGTTTGACCTGATTGCCACCAATAGGAATAGTAGCATAAGACAAGTCCAGTTGAACATTTCCCCCTACTGCTGCCGCCCACTGCCTAGAAAGTAACATACCATAGTGGGGTTTAGTATCAGTAATAATAACATCCATTTTATAAGTGGCTTCAGGAAATGCAGCTATTTTTATTCTACATCTTTCATTGTACCTATCACAAGCACTTCTCTGTTATCCATGGCATAACATTTCCCATACACAGTGGTTACTGACAACCCTAATTCTTTCATAA
The DNA here is from genome assembly GCF_030272615.1 of Cryptomeria japonica. NCBI lineage: Eukaryota > Viridiplantae > Streptophyta > Pinopsida > Cupressales > Cupressaceae > Cryptomeria > Cryptomeria japonica. Next base: position 635,850,437 of record NC_081405.1, on the reverse strand, counting down.
CACCATAGGGCATTACATTAGCAGCTGCTCCTGAATCTATCATGCAGTTTTTAATCAACCGGTTATTTACTAGCAAAGTAACATAGAAGGGATCTACCTGAGAAGGCTCCTGAGTGATAGTGGTTCCAACATATACCTTTGGGGTTTGGAACTCTTGATCCTTTCCAACTTTATCTGAACCAGTGGGTAATACTAGGTCACTATCAGATACACTAGAGAATAAAGACAAAGCTGCATCCTTATGTTCTTTAATCTTTAGCAATTCTATTAATGGAACAGTGACTTTCATTTGAGTTAAAGCTTGGGCCATATCAAATGCAGAATTATTACATTTTTCAGTATTAACCTTAACCTTTTCTGTTTTGAATTGACTGGCCTTCCTCACCATCTCTGCCCTTTGTACATCACCAGCATTTTTGTCATCTATGCCTTTAGGTAAGTCTTTAACTTGTTCCTCTTTTTCTTGACTGGCTTTAAGAGTAGCAGTAACACTGCTTGATGCCCCTTTCTTTGTGACTTCTTTTACAAACATAGAACCCGGCTCACCTTGGTCAGCGTCTCTCTTGGTGCTTCTCAGATTGTAGTTATGTTTTGCTTTGGCGATTGCAGCCTTAGTGAGATTTTTAACTTCTTCCTCACCAGGCCTCCTAAGATGAACTTCTTCATCTTCAATTGTTACCACATTCAAGGTAGGATGGCAACTTAAGGCTAACTGTCCTTGCACTAACCTTTCATTATCCAGCACATCACTATATTCACTTTGCATAGATTCCTCATCACTTTCTATGATGGTTTCAAACATATTAATGTCAGGCTCTGCTTCTGGCCTCATAGATTCTTCTAGAGCTTGAGCCACTGCACACTGATGAGGAGAATGTGGTCCATCACAAGCAATACACCAAGGAGTATTTTCTATATTATTAACAGTTTTCCCTTTCAAAGGATCTGGTGTGTCTTGGCTTTGGGCAATTTTAGGCTTCTCAATTTGGGGTTTACCATCCTTCCAATTTGTATTGCATGGCATATCATGTAATCTAGGAGGTCTATCTTGCCAATTATAATGGGGCTTATCATTTTTGTTGACTTTAGCAGTCAAATCTTTCATAGCAGTAACCAGTTTTTCTATTTTATCATCCTCTTTAGCAACTTTGTTAGGTTGTTGTTTGGTTTCATGCCACAGTCTACCATCTGTCCTTCTTCCTAATTTTCCAGACGCTTTTCTATCACTTTCTACATTTATGGCAATTCTAAAAGCATCCCTCAGGTTATGAGGATTTTTATCTCTCAAGATATAAGCCATTTTGGAATCAAATGCATTATAATATGTATTAAGACACATATTATCATCTAGCCTCATTACCTGATACAGTCTGTGCATAGCTTTCTGGAATCTAGCATTGAAATCAGTGACTATTTCATTTTCAAATTTTCTAATGTTATTGAACTCATTCAGCATGAAACTCACGTTAGTCTTATCACCATACTGTTCTTGAAAGCAATTTTTAAAATCTTCCCATGAACCTATGCCAGCTACTGGAAGACCTCTGTACCAATCTCTTGCATCATCCACCAGGGATTGAACAAATAGTTTCATAATAACATCTTCATCTGCTATCTCATAATCATTTATCAAATCCCCAAAAGATTTCAGATGTTCCTTAGCACTGACTGCATTGTTCCCAGCAAACTTATGGAGTTTGTCTCTTAGCTCAGTAGGAACATGATTTGGATATCCTGGGATCCCATCAAAAAACAATTGCCTATATTGTTCTAGATTGATTGGCCTTCTTTGAAAAGGGGAAATAGCACTATTGTTTCCCATAATCATTTTAGCTTTTGGGATTGGAGATTGAGATGTTTGGGTGTACTGTTTATTTGAGGGTACTTGGCTTACTGAGGCAATATTAGCATGTACTGCAGTTTGAGTATTGAACTGAGGAAAAGAGACGTGTTGGGGATTAGGCTTGCTAAGATCTTCCGATGGGAATGTAATAGGGGGAGCTTTTAAGTAGTTAATCTTTCTTTTAACTTCCTGATTCGCTGCTTCTAACTCAGCCTTTTCCAATTCCATTTGGAGGTCTTCCTTTTCCTTCCTCATCCTTTCCATCTCTCTCTCATGTGCTAGGATCCTATGAGAAATCCCTTCTGCAGTTTTAGATTCTACTTCATCATCTACCCATATCTGTTTTCCTTTGTCTAAATTGACTCTAGGAAGCTGGGAGTCATTAGATACTTCCTTAATTGGCTAGGCCACGGACTTAGAAGCTGGTCTAATCTTAGGAATTAGGATCTCCCTAATCACTGGGCCATCCTCATCACTTTTTTCTTTTTCCTTAGCAAGCACTTCAAGATCAGCTATCTGTCTAAGGAGTCTATCCCTCTCCATCAATTTGGCTTTAACTTCCTTTTCCTTATTTGCCTCCTTTTGGGCTCTTAGGGAGATCAAATGATGGACTCTTTTGTTTAAATCTTCAATCTCTTGAGACATCTTATCCTCATCAGGGTAGTTTTCTTCAAAGTCTGATGCATTAATTTGATCTATGTCAATTAGGCTAATGTTCCCATCTATTGTCCTAGGAACAGAGTGCCTAATTGCATTTGAACTGGTTCTATCTTTTGCAGAAACACTAACATGAGATAAATCTCGATTTAAAATAGGGGCATCATCAATATTTCCAAACAATCCTGAATGGAAACCTAAAATATCATGCTCTCAATCTCTAGAAGATGAATTTGACTTTGCATAAATAGGTCGATCAAGCGTCTTACCAGTACTATTGTTTTTCTGCACCCACGCAGCATTTGATGGCTCATGCATCACAGATCTCTTCTGGCCTCTTCGTGACTGTTCTGGCAGACCTTCTTGCAAGATTTCACGAGGATGTTTCTTCATGAATGATCTCGTATTCTTGTTTCCTTGCATCTCGCTTGTTTTTCTTTTAGAAAATTCGTATCTCACAAGGACTGGTTCAATAGTAACAGAGTCGCCACCCACAAAACTATGGGAAAAATGAAAACAAGCAGTCTTACCCACAAACACACAACAATGTTCTCCACAAGTTTCGGTACAGATCTGTGTTTATATCTTTATTATAACTCTCCCCAGCAGAGTCGCCACTTTTGTTGTCCTCAAAATTTGATTCCCTTCAATGTCCTTAGGATAATATGATCTAAACTGGGTGCAGAGAAAACATCAAAGATAAGGAAATTCCAGAGACAACATATGACAAGGTTTGATTAGACCTTCTACACTTCGGGCTTCCTTAGAGCCTAGGTGGGTATACCTTTGTGAATTAATTTCACACTTTTAAACAATAAACCCACAGCAAACAAGCCCAGAAAACCAGTGGATTTATTCACCTTGAAATCAACTGAAGACAAAGAATAAAAACTGTACTTAACTTCAACATTTTTGATCAACAAAGTATGCAATAAACAACCTCGATTAATACCAGTGCCTTATCCAAGGTTACAGAGTCACCTAAACTCAAATAAAACTTCTGAAACAATATATCTTTATGCTTCCCGTCGGCTTGGTTTCCACTAATCCTGATATATGCCTGACACATGCAAGAATTCAATCATTCTAGACTAAGCTATGGTCCTCAAAATTCAAAGTTCCTTCCAAAGAATTTACTGGTATGAGTGATCCCGCGTATTTAATTTCTCTCCTAAAGAGAAAAGCTAACACACACTTATACTGAGATTGCTTTGCAATTCCATTCAAACTAAACAACCCTGGATTATTCAGAATAAAGATAGTAAATAAATTTGTGAACAAACTTGAAGACAACACATAGCTTTACTCAAAACCGATGGCCTGTATATTAATATTCATTTCAAGAAATATTACAAGGAGTTCTGATTCTTCATTAGACTTAGAAAAGCTCAGATAAATTTCTGCAGTGTTTTCTTACAAAATTTTGTGATCCTTTTCCTCTAGTCCTGGTATCCATTTATAACAACATGGATGCACAAAGCTTTGGACTTCAAGAGGAGAGTTTGTTACAATTATTTCAAAAATTGAAGAGATTACAATTTTTGCGTAAAAGCAGTTATGCGCTCTTTTCAGCCTCTACAGTTTGTTCAACGGGTTGTTCCGTTGCAACCTCTTCTATCTTTTCAGGGACGCTTTCCAACTGCTCCAGATCATGGGTGGAATATTTAACTTCCCACTCATTATATGTCTCTTCTGTCGGCCATGAAAAATTAATCACATCATCTTTATTTTTAGTCAACCTTTTCCAAGAATTCCTCAGCTTGTTGACTTCTGAATTAAGAAAACTATAATGTGATTTAATTTTTTCTATTTCCTGTATTGTTATAACAAAGAAAGAGGTATCATCAAGATCAATGATTCCCTTAACCCTTGCTGACAATTTGACTTCTATCTCTTTAAGCCATATTTGCTTATCTTTCAACTGATCCGGATTATCAAAAATTCCTGGGAGCAACTCACAAACTTGATCAGTGTATTCCTTCTTAAGCAATTTAACCCTTCTATCCACATTATCCACTTCTGTTGCCAATTGTATTAAGACCTTAGCGACATCAGAAGTGGATTTGATAATGGGATTAGCTCTTGCTTCATCACAAGATACACACATGAACTCTAGATCTTGCTCCCTAGGTCTCCATCTGTCAAAAATGGGTGTCAAAATTGCCTTATCTCTTCTCAGCTCATTCCATATCTCCATAATCTTCCCCACATTGTTGTAAAGCAATGAGGCATTTATTGTCTCTGCAAAACTGGAGATTGTGGCCCTTACTTTCTCCTCATATTTCCCTGCATACAAGGCCTGAGCCTGCTTCAGGTTTTCTAGTTCTTGAGGAGTAATCTCAATCATTTGGGAGCTGGAAGGTGCTGGGGATAGTGGAAATTCGATGATAGGGCTTGTAGGTGAAGGTCTTGCAGGAGACGAGGAAATCATCAATGTTGAAGGCTCACCTTGTTGGTGTTGTCCCATCAACTTGCTTTGTAATCTAGCGATGATGCTATCTTTACCTCTCACCTCCTCCTTGGCATTATTGTAAGCCTTCAAAACTATTTCCAACTTAATTTGGAGGGCCTCCTTTTCTTTGGCTTCCTTTTCAGCCACTGCAACATTGAATTTTGCAGTTTCTAGCACAGTGCTAACAGCCTCTACTACCCCTGTACTCTGCACTCTTTTTACCATCAATCCACCAAGGTGACTTGACCCTGGGGTGTCTTTACTTTTCTTGCCCTCATTTCTCTAGAGGGACCACATAACTAGTGCAGCATTATCCTTACTGAATGTAACCCCTTCCATGGGTTTAGTTTCTTTTCTTACTGCATGTAGCACCAGAGCATCAGCAATATCCCACTCTGGTAAGATGAGCACTTCAGCTTGTGCTACTAGATCTCTTCTTTGTTCAGGAGTTATGGTTTTGAATTCTTCCATCATCTCCTATTTTATTTCTTCCTCCACTGAGGCTGGGTCTTTATCAGGCTGCTCAGCCTTCCTTGTCTCACATCTAGCATTATATCTATTTATATGTTGTTTCCAAATGAACTGCATGAATGCTTTTAATGTAACAAAGTTGTCATCAGCTAAAAAGGCATTGCTTGCCTTTTTTATCTCAGGATCCCACTCCTGGCCTTTAAGTTCAGTAGAAGTGATGTCCATTTCAGCATCAATGGGCTCTTCTGGCATTCCCTCCTCCACTTCATCATAGGTGTATGCGATTTCACCCAAGCTACCCAACTGTAAGAGGTATTCGGTTGCTGCTTGTTCATCTCCTATATGGATAGGGGATTGGGATGGGGAATACAAAGGTGTATCTGATTGCACTTCCTTCCCCACCCTTTGCTTCTTTGGGCTATCCTGGATGTGAATGACATCTTGTACCTTCCTCTTTCCTTTGGATGTGGAGGGCTTCCCTATTGTAGGCACTAGCATACTATAACATGATTTCTTGTGCAATGTGTAATCACTAGGAGGAATTGCTTTGGTGGAAGCTGATTTGCTCAGGATCATTCTAGCCTTTTCAGGGTTACTCTTAATCACAGCTTCCCTCTTCTCCTTCAGTGTTTGCATCACATCTTTAAAACAAACAATCAAAAATTTTATTTTTTCTTCCAATGGGAAGAAGCTAGACAATGGGTCATAGCTAGCATCAAATTGATGCACAAAATCCAAGGCTTTCTTGTAAGCCACCCACTTTTCTTTCCTTAATTCCTGCTCATCCAAATCAAATTCATTTCTGATGAGGTCTTCAGGAAATTGGAATTGATGAGGCCTACCTCTGCATGCTACCTTCTTCCTGAACACACCGTTGAAGAAGTCCTCTGGATCAGCACACCTGGACACTGCAGTGGATAATTGTAAGGTTTGAGGAAATCCTCAAAGCAATTCCAGCCTCCCTTTGTAATTACGAATTGGTGGGCTATGGTAGCTGTAGGGAAAATAGTCCCTTTGTCTCTGCCTGTTAACTCTGTTTCTTGTAGGCCACCAATTTGCCTAAGGATCTCCGCTATTCCCACTTTGAGAGGGACCTGGTAAGGTAACAAAAATGGAGTACCCCTGAAACCAAAAACTCTGAAAACCGTGGAGACTGGATATAAATACATGTCGCCCCAGTTATGAACAATTTTGATGTTCTCTGCGAATTCTTTTGGCCTTATGTATTCCAGAAGAACTTTGGGGACTCTTGGGTTATTAGAGCAAAGGAGAGTCCTTATTTTAGATGCAAAATATTTATCAAACTTTAGGAAACTAGCATCCTCTCTGTCCCATGACAACACAGTACTCCATAATTGTACTAGCATTTTCTCTCCTTCCTTCTCTTTAACTAGGTCCAGTCCACTAGCAAAATAATCACCACCTTTGAAGAGAAAAAGGTGCATTAAGAGCGAATACCATCCAAAAGGTCTATCCACCTTTCCATTCTTTATTCCTATCAACCCTCCATGGATAGCATCGGCAATAAAAGAAGCATAATCAAATGTGATAGCAAGAGAAGGATTCAAAATCTGAACAATCATTAGCAAGTAGTGATTTGGCATATTTGCTTCAGCATCCTCTCCTAGAACTTGGCAAAGTGCCCAATACATTCCTTTAGCCCTCAAGGTAAACATACTCAATGAGAAAGGCTCTTGCGTATTGGGTCCTACAACTGCTAACCCTCCTATTTTCAGAAAAAGTTCTTTAAGAGGCCCATTCCTGAGATGACTCCTCTGTGCACTGCATACTTGGGCTAATGATGTGAAATTTATGGGTTCCAGGAAGTTTGTGAACTCATTGAGTCCGAATGCTGTCCTAAATTCCTCAGCATTAATTTCCACAAGGGTTTTCCCATTTATATCTCGGATGCATCTTGTTACTGGATCATAATTTAATGCCATTTGGGTTAACAAGTCTGTATCCATGAATACCCCTGGGACTACTAACTTCCCAACATCTAGTTCCCAAATACTGTTTTGAGGGGCAGGAGAATTTCTCATTCCAAATCTGACTTTAAATAACCCCAACCCGGACAGTCCCACCTGTGGGTCTCTCAGCCAATTACCCTTGTCATACAATCCTTCTCCTATCTTCAGACGGGGAGCCATGGGCACTAACTCTTTGGCCTTTGATGCCTGGGTAGTTGACAATGTCAACTGTTTTAAAAAATCATCACATACACTTCTTTCTAAATAATTAACCTTGCCGGAAAATTCCCTTTTAGGAGCCATTTGAAAACGCAAGAAAATGAATATCACTCTTAAACAATCCTGCAACACGAGAATGATTTTACTTAAAACACCACACAAGAATTGGTACAAAATATGAGAGAACCTGATGCTTGCTTGAAGGAATTTGCTCTGCAACTGAACCGCCTGCTCTGTATCTGAAAAAGATAACTTTGCGTCTGCTCTTCTGCAAAATCTTTTGAAGGATATCTTCACTTGGTTGTTAGGAAATCAAATACTTTTTCTCAGGGCCTTAACTATGACACTAATTCCGCATGCTTCGGCCATCCCTTCAAAATCGAATTCATACGAGAATTCGTATTTTCACTCCAACGGGTCATAACATTCCTGCAAGTGTTTCACTGTTACCTTTTCGTTACTGATGGCTTTGTCTTTAGTCTGGGTCCTACTTTTCTATTGGCTACATAATACCACGTGGCATCGAATCATTGGCCTTAAAATTCCCTTCGCATTCTATTTGATACTGGCCGCGTGTCCCTTTTACAACGACGTTTCCACCTTGGCGGGCCCACACTTTCTTCTTTGTCAATGTGTCATCATGACACGTGGACGGTTCTTGTTCATTCTCGCTATTTCGCAGGCTTAAAGGGTGAGCATTTTACCCTTGCGAAATAGCGCGAGCCGTTGGATCATCCCTCAAGTTGATCACTAATTAATCTTTTGAAAAGGTTCTCAGGAATGGTGGGCCCGCGGACTCGTCACTAACACCTGGCATCCAGTCACCTACGGTGCTGATTTGTCGCTCTGTCATTCGCCAAAAGGAAACTACGAGGGGCCCCACCTTCTTTTCAACAGGTCTATCTCTCACGTCATCATCATGACACGTGGACGGTTCTTGTTCATTCTCGCTATTTCGCGGGCTTAAAGGGTGAGCATTTTACCCTTGCGAAATAGCGCGAGCCGTTGGATCATCCCTCAAGTTGATCACTAATTAATCTTTTGAAAAGGTTCTCAGGAATGGTGAGCCCACGGACTCATCACTAACACCTGGCATCCAGTCACCTGCGGCGCTGATTTTTCGCTCTGTCATTCGCCAAAAGGAAACTACGAGGGGCCCCACCTTCCTTTCAACAGGTCTATCTCTCACGTCATCATCATGACACGTGGACGGTTCTTGTTCATTTTCGCTATTTCGCGGGCATAAGGAGTGAGCACTTAACCCTTGCGAAATAGCGTTGACCGTCGGATCATCCCTGTTGTTGATCAGCATTTAATCCTTTGAAAAGTCTTTCAGGAATGGTGGGCCCGCTGAGTTGTCACAAACACCTGGCATCCAGTCACTTGCGGAGCTGATTTGTTATTTTCTCATTTGCCAGAAGGGAACCATAGGGACCCACATTTTCCTTTTAGACCGCATAGCATCATGACACGTGGACGGTTCTTGTTCATTCTCGCTATTTCGCGGGCTTAAAGGGTGAGCATTTTACCCTTGCGAAATAGCGCGGGCCATTGGATCATCTCTCAAATTAATCGGCATTTACTCCTTTGAGAAAGCTTTCAGGAGAGGTGGGCCCGTGGACTCGTCATTAACACCCGGCATCCAGTCACCTGCGACGCTGATTTGTCACTCTGTCATTTGCCAGAAGGAAGCCACAGGGTCTCAATAGATTGTTAATAGCTGTACCTGCCAGGTCATGTCTGGGGCCCACTTCGAACCTTAAATCCTAACCCGCCGACTGTGGCGACTTGTGCCACATGCTACCTTTTAATACGCCAGAAGAAAGCCACGGGGCTCCAACCACCTTTGATAGCTACACCCTTTACTTCCTCCATCATGACACATGGACGGCCCTCGTTAATTCTCGCTATTTCGCGGACCTAAAGGGTGAGCATTTTACCCTTGCGAAATAGCGCGGGCCGTTGGATCATCTCTCAAACTGATCACTAATTACTGGGCCCAACAACTTTAGAAGAAAAGCATACAAGGCGTAAAATTTTCAAATAATCAACGTAACCGCCTAGGCAAATAATAAGGGGGGACACTTCCACGACCCCACAACCCATATCTTAAGTGAATAAAGTAATAGAAAATTAGAAACCAGAGGGTTTAACACAAAAGGATAAAAAATCAAAAACCCTTAAACCCCTAAGGTTTAGAACAAAGCTGAAGCACTTGGGATTACACCCTATTCGAAAAAAATTTCAATGAACCATAGCCAATTATGGGAAAAGAAGAACCCAATTTTAAACAGTGATAACAGGTATCTCTGTCTCTGGTGGCCTTGTGCCAGCATCTATACCTTCAGTAGGTTTTTCAGTTTTTGATGGTTGCTCTATTTGAGTTGGGATATCAACTTCAACAATTTCTACCAGTTTCTCTATCATGTTGCCATTGTCTGCCTTAACCTCTGAATTATCCTTATCCACAACAATATTTACTTCCTAAGTATCCACATTCATGGTAAAGATTACTCAGATTCAGGATTTGTGTCATCATGTGTAAAACCTTCAGTGTCAGTAATCGATGGATCTTTTGATTGTACCGGTGCATTATCCAAAGGTGGTGGTGGTAGATTGTCGGTAATCTTGATGTTTGGAACTCCACCAATTTTTCCTATGCCCTTGTCCTTGTCCTTCTGATACACTTTAAATGCCTTTTTAGGTCGGTTCATTTCCTCTTATTTTTCCTTCTCCACAAAAAATATATCCCAATTATCTGCAGTCTCATTTGCAATCTCTTTCACTCTTCCTGCCATTAAGCTTACTTGTCGGTACCCACTGGCAAAAACAGATCGGTTAGCCTCAAAAATCAATTCATTAATTTCTTCTTTTGAATTAACAGGATGTACAGCTAGAAGTTTTTCAACTTTTAGTTTCTTGTCTAATTTCATCACTGCTATCCTTTTTGCTTCCAATCTTCTATAAAGATCATTAGGTAAATCATCCACAAATTCAATTAGAACCTTCTTATAAATGTCTAAGTGTAAAATAATATTGTTCTCAATGCTTTCCCTTTTAGAATCATTAAATGTATTGTACAGTTTGTGTACATTAGCCAAATTTTCGTCATCAGTTATTTCATTCAACAAATCATTCAAAGAAGGGGTAACCAGTTGTTGTTTCTTCATTGGTGTTAGTTTCTTGGGTGGTCCCCTTAGTGCTTGTTGTTTCTTTCTCAAGGTCCTTGTTCTCTTAGGTAAAGGAGAGGGTATCGGTGAAGGTTTTCTCTTCCTTCTTTCAACTCTTTTGAATTCTACTGCCTTCTCACTATCAGTTTCAGAAGATGTGTCAACCGGTGAAATATGTACCACCGGTTGAAGTCCTTCAAGCTCACTAGCCGATATGCCATTGATGTTCATGACATTTTATTTTTTTTCCTTTAATTTCTTAGAAGCATCTCTAATGAATTTATGTCTTTTCTTTCTTTTCTTCAACAGATTTACATCACTCTCAATAGTATTAGCACTACCAAAGACCTTTTCTGATGGTTCTCTTGATGCTTCCAGTAAAGCTTTAGCATATGTCTCCAAAATAGTAAGATCTACTTCATATCCCATCTCGGTCACCCAAATATTCCTAGGGAGTACTTCCTCCATCCATGTCTCATCTCTTTTGATAACAAAACAAATCTCTTTGTCATATTTATCTACTACACTCTGTGTTAACCTTTGTCTAGCTCTCATCTTAGCTTGGAAAGTTTTAAAGTAGTTTGTTATGTTGTTGTCTCTAGAAGTTCCCATGCTCATAAAAGCTTCCTGTAGTTATTTTACTACCAGTATATCATAACCAAAGTCTTTGGGTCTGGTACCAGGGATCTCTTTAGTGAAATACAACATCAAGCATACCAAAAGATTTTCAAAACAGAATGTCCCTTTCTTATCTCCTTTGATCTTTTTCAAATTGTCAATAAGTTCATCTTTTAGCCATTCACACACATCTATCACTGCATTGTTGTTTACCATCTCATAATCACTGTGTATACAGAGACTAGAAATAGAGTTTAGCCTATTTGCATGTGTGGTCTTGTAACCTAGCACCATACTTACAAATCTCACATTGATGTCCTTAATAGCATTTACTCTCAGTGATCTATTGTCAGATGTTGGTCCGGTTAGGCTTATCACTTTGTTGTTGGGAATCTTCTTTGTCTTATCAGGTCTGCTGTCGGTTGAGGGTAAACCAGTCACTGCCCTAATTGCTTGTCGGGTTATTTTACAAATAGAATCCAACCATAAGAATTATCCATGTTCTCTACTCAATACAATCCTTACTACTTCCTCTGGAAATTAAGGGATATTTAGTATCTCCACAAAACCTAGAGTTTCCACAATTTTATGCTCGGGTTTAACAACACCATGTTCATCACAAATGACCTTAGTAAACATTTTCATCAATTCCTTAGAACCTAGTTCTTCTATATTGCAATGTATATAAATCCTAGGGTCTTCTGCAATTGCTACACCTTTAGGAATTTTTGAGAATGCTCATACAGAGTCATCTTACTTCACAATTTCGAGAATTATCTTAAACACAGGCCTAGGGTGCTTCACATTTTCCACTATGGTAGGGTTCGAAATAAATTCGGGAGTAGGAGAAGAGGCCATTGAAAAATACCTTTTACTGCCTGAAAATATTTTGAATGTCTAAAGAAATCACTTCACACCTTTGCCTTGAATGCCTTCACTCAATTTTCACGCTCTTTGATAATTTGAATGTTCAGTGAATCAAAAATGAGGGAAATTAGCTGATTTATAATGATATTTCTTCCACCAACCGCATTAAATGTTCGTTGGTTAAGTGAAAACTTAACACATCTTCCGGTAAAGAAGAAATCTATCTTCTCACCATCAATCAAGGGTAATCTGCATTATTTTCAACTTGTTGCAATACCCCCAAAAGGTTACTTCTTAGTTGGATGAAGAATCTCCTGCCAGTAGAGGATTACTCTGTTCTACCAGTATAGAGAGAGTTTCATCAGCTTTTTGATCTCTCTTCTTGATCCATTGTTTTGAGAATTCTTTCTTTACCTCATCTACCTTTTCTTTGCCTTTCAAACTGGATCCTTTATTGTTTGTCAGTGAAGTCTTTCTTCTACAAAATTTTGCAATATGTCCAATTTTGTTACAAGCATAACAAGTCACATTATTCTTCTGAATAGCCTTTCCATATCCTACGTTGGTTTGTGTTATGCATTGATTAGATAAATGTCCATATCTTCCACAAACATGGAATTTCACATTCATTTTGCAATTTTCTAAATTATGACCAACTTTGTTGCATTTGGAACATTGACCGGTGGGTGCATTAATATTCTGATTATTTCTAAATCTACACTGATTTTCTCTATGACCATATTTGTTGCAATTGAAACATTTACCATTAAACTTATAAGCATTAAGTTGTCTTACTAGTTTGTTTTGATCTAGATTGTCTGTAGTACCGAAACTTTCTCCAACTTCAAATCCAAGTCCATTAGTATCTCCATTAAGTTTCTAACTTTTCAGCATGTCATCAAGATCCTCTGAACTTTTCTTGAATTTGTCTTTGTGTTTGTTTGTAGTAGCCAACTCATTTTCTAGAATTCTCATTTGTCTCATAAGCTCGGTTTTATCATGTTGCAAGTGAATCAGATATGTCTTCAGCATATCATTTTCATGACTACGTCTTAGATTTTCATTTCCAGCATCATTAAGTCTCCTAGTCAAGTCTTCTTCATTCTTCTTCTTGTCTTCAATGTCTTTAAATAACCTCATAGTCATATCTTGCATTTAATTCTTCATATTACTAGTTTCCTGTCTCAACTTGTTTGCAAGTTCTCTAAGAGTTTCTTTTTCATCATCATCTTTCTACATCTTCTCATGAAGTTCTTTTCTTTTATTTTGTGCTATAGAAAAGTTCTCCTGAATTCCTTTAATGAATTCCTATGCAGTCTTTAGATCATCTTCAAGTTTGATATTCTTCAATTTCTCTACATCATAATCTACAAGAGCTCATTCCAATTGTTTTCTTAAGTTCTCCATTTGTACTGGTGTTAGAATATTCCTCAAGCTTTTAGGCTTCTGAAAATAGAGGACCAGGCTCTGATACCAATTGTTAGAATCAATGATAGTCCCAAAGACACTGAGAGGGGGGGTGAATCAGTGTCTAACAGGTTAGCAGAATATTTATACTTATTAAGAACTTTGTATCCCAAAACAGTGTACTGGTAAATAAGAATTAATGCAGCAATTAAGAATAACAGAGACATCATATAGAACACAACATAACATAAGATATTTAGTGAGGAAACCCCATGTGGGGAAAACCTTGGTGGGATTTGTGACCCACAATTCACTCACTGGCCAATGAATAAATATTACTTACAATGAGGGGCCTGCACATGCAGAAAGGCTAGCAGCCTAGAGCTCACTGCTCAACTACAAAATAGAAGTCTCACTAACTTACAAAATGGATTATCAAAATCCAATATAATATACTGCTTCAAATCAACATCAACTATGCCGGGTTCAGTACCAATTTAAGCTTAGTTTATAACCAAAACCTTCACTGTCAACTATATCACCTTATACAAAATTGCCTTATACTTATCATCTATAAGCCTCTCTCTCTCATATCAAAATGACCTATAAGATCTCATACATATATGAGTCTTTTACAATATGTCATGTCGACTTTTACAAGAGATAATTACATTATAAAACAATAAACAAAATTTTATTCCATGTCGGCTTAAGTGTCGGTATGCATTGTTGTCGTTGTCGGTGAAGTGTTTGCCAGTGTATGTAGAAGTCTATTGCCGGTGTTGGTAATTGCTGGTGGGTTGCCAAATGATTACTAGTTGGTTGCCATTAATGACAACATGAACTATTCTCATAAGAGTGTAGAATGCCAACATATATAAGAAAGAATTGATAGAAATTGAAGATCAAATACTGACACAATTATATAACAACTTAGATGCTACAAGATTATCAATAATGAAGGAGGATAAATGCTTAAAGATTCAAGATTTATTGATTGTTTGTGGATCCATTACTCAAGAGGAGATGGATAGGACACTTGAGGTTGTAGACAGAAGAATATTTCACTGTAAGCATAGGATAATTAGTCTTATATAAGGTAGGGTTAATGAGATTGTTTTGATTAAGTAAAGGCAGGTATTTGAAAGGAACCCAAACCTTGTACAAGCCAAGAGAACAAAACTACGAGAAAGAAAAGTGCCTGGTCACTTCAAAAAGACAAAAAGATCCCACCAGAAAGGATCAGCTTACATAACATAACATAACCTATAAAACTAGAAACAGACAGCAAAAGGAAAGCACAACAACAACAAAAAGACAGGATAGAGGAACCCTGTAGAAACAGAGACAGAGAGCTAAATGCTTTTCATGATTTCCTCAACATGAACAACCATTTGTTTCATGTTGTTCACCAAGGTATTTAATTCCTCTAGCTCACGACCTTTGATGTTGCCCTTGATCTTTGTGTTAGCTCTAGTCCTCATATCATGACCCTTCTTGTTTGGCTTCTCTTTATCACCATCCTTCACAGCCTTGTTCTCAAACTTGTTGATAAGGATGTTCATGTTATCCACCAAAGCTTTGAGGATCTGAAAATTTTGGTCGGCTATCTTCTTAACATTGAGTTCCAACTTGTCGACTCTGTTGCCCAAATTGTTCATTTTATTTTCCATTTCCTTGGTGTCTCCCATCTTATTAACCTTGTTTTTCGTTGCTATAATTTTACCCACCATACATTCAATAGCTTCCGCATTGTGCAGAACAACAACCAGTTCTTTAACATGTTCTACCAGGGGCTTATCACCAACATTAACTCTTACTATAGCCTTTGTATCAGTCTTTAGATTGTTGATATCCTTCACCATGGTAGCAATGGTCTCACAGAAAACTTTTACGGTATCATTGTCACCAATATCACTTCTATCCCCTTTATCCTCCTTCTGTAGACTTGTGGTATTCAAAACCTCATTGTTGCCCATTATCAGGTCAACCTCCCCTTCTTTAACCTTATCCTCAATCTTCTTGTTTTCATCAGCATCCTCTTCAGAATCCACCAAAATATGGTCGATGTCTTTGTTGTTACCCTTTTTAGTGTTCTTCTTCCGAGTCTGCTTTCTAGTGGCTTTCCCTTTCTTTGTTTTAACAATTTTTTTCTCTAAAGATTCAATATTAGACTCTGACATGTCTGAGTCCACCACAATCCTTTTCCTCTTAGCCTTATTCCTCCCTTTTTTGCTAGTCCCTTCTGATTCTCCCTCAGTCTCTGATTCAAAGTTGAATCTGCTAGCTTCACTCTCTGTAGTCTCATATCTTGCATTTTTTCCTTTGATAGGCTTTTCAATGCACTTCCCCTTAAGAATTTTATAAACCAAGACCATAAGCCCCTGGTGGAGGGCATGGTCGCCTTTAGGATCCTGCTAAACCTCCTTGATGGTATGGTCCATAGAGCATGCAAGGTTAATGAGATTTTTACTGATACGCAAAGGCATGGGTTCAATTCTTTGATGAAAACCGTGATTTTAATACTTCATTGAAGCCTAAAAATGATACTATAGACATCCCAATTGAAGGGAAGGGAAAAGGTATTGTAGGTACTTCATCTACAATTTTGAAGAATATTAAGATAGTGGATATAGAGCCCTCGGTAGAATCTATTGTACAGGTTATAAATGTTGAGGATAATAGTCATCTGAATCAAAATATATAGGTCGAGGTCATAGTTCATAAGGAGGAACTGACAATAAGAGATATTGCACCAAGTGGCGAAGCCACCGGTGCAAGAGAGGAAACTATAAAAGTTAATAAACCATTAGAGGAGAAGGGAAAGGAATTTGACAGGGAATTGGTAGTGAGCCCATCATTGTTGTCAATTGACACCTCACGGGTTGAATAGAAAATCATAAGTGAGATTAGTTCTATTGAGCTCAGGATTGTGGTTGCATAGAAAATGTTGAAGGATCTGTGGACAAAGAAGTTATTGATCAGTCTATTCCTATGTTTCATAGACTTGTCCCAGAGTACAAATTTGGCAATGAAGCAACCCATCTGGCAAGCTTAAGATAATCATAGAGCACATCTCAAAGGACTTTCAATCTTTACAACAGATATCAAACCGACATTGGAGAGGTTTACACAAGCTAAGAGAGCAACTTTTGATCAGATGATTGAGTCAAAGAAGATGGAGATTAATGATAAGCTGAAGTTGATTTATATTGCTCTGAGGTAGTGTACCAATATTTACAGAGTAGTTGTAACATAGGTTTACTTACAGTTGATTTGGATAAGAGGATTAAGGAATCTCAGGAGAAAATTGTAGGTATAGTCAATTATTTTGATGGTTCACATTCTTTGACTACATCAATTGATAGTCAGATTTTGGTATTGGAAGCTCAAGTTTTATCTAATGAGAGGGAAAAAGACAAAATCATAAGGAGAGATAGAAGTCTTAGAGGAATGGTGAGTCCCTGGTTGGATTCATTATTTGTACATAAGAAGGAATGTATTGATATGGTTAGTAAGACCACACCGGTAGAGCTTAAGGATAAAGATTAATATGCCCATATGCTTAATGGACTTGTATCTATTTCCGACACACTCAAATTAGGTTGGGATACCTATCTAGAGATTTTGGAGAAAGCCTATCAAGATATTTTCAAGTATATTCAGCTCCGGTAAGGTATTTTGGGACATTCTTTGTACAATCTTTTATTCTTCATCCCAGTTTTTGATGGCATTAATGTCAAAGGTGGAGTATAGGTGAAAAATATATTATTGGCATCAGGAGATATGAAGTATTTTGTATAGATCTTGATCACAGATGGATATTCAGCTCAGGAGGAGCAGTCTCAGGGTGAGTCTGGTAGATAGAAACCATTTTTCACATGAGTGTTGCCATCAATGCCAAAGGGGGAGATTGTTGGCAATTGAAACTCATTTGGTTGGTTTCTATATGTTGTCATTGATGGCAACATGTTCTAGCTTTCATATTGTGGTTTGGCTATTTACCAACAGACACTTCACCGACACCGACACCGACATCGATAGGTATCTTCATCGGTTGGAAGGGAAATCTTTGGTTACCGGCATTACAGGCCAACATGACTTCATCAGATTATCGGTATTGGAGCTGACATCACTTGGGAAATCCAAAATCGGCAATTGATTTTGATATTTATGTATATATGTTATTAAGCCGACATGTATTTTCATTTTGTAATTATCTTTGTAAGCCGACATAAGGCATGATGGATTGTAAGGGTATATAGGTCAGTTGAGAAGATCATTTTGGAAGATATGTATATGGATATGTAAGGTTATGAAATGTAGTG
The DNA here is from genome assembly GCF_030272615.1 of Cryptomeria japonica. Lineage (NCBI taxonomy): Eukaryota > Viridiplantae > Streptophyta > Pinopsida > Cupressales > Cupressaceae > Cryptomeria > Cryptomeria japonica. Next base: position 635,832,435 of record NC_081405.1, on the reverse strand, counting down.
GAGATATGAAATATATGAGAGAGGTCATGTATGTAAGGACATTTATGTAAGAGGGTATTTTGGTAAGGGTTTAGGGTTTCATACTAGAATAGGCAGCTTCACCGAAACTGTATTTAGGCATAGAAGATGTTATCTTTGCAGCTCACTCACTTCTCTAGATTGTAGTCTGGATTTGTATGTAGTCAGTAAGGCTCATTTGTGATTGAGCAGTGTGCTCTAGGCTGTAAGACTTCCTGCATGTGCAGGCCCCCATATTTTGTAAGCACCTCAAATCTCATCTCTGCTTTGATTTGTGAATATGAAATTTGACATTGAAAGTCCTTTCCATATCATTCTCAAGTGAATGGGCAGGTAGAAGTCACCAATAGATAAATTGAAAATATCCTTACCAAGACAATTACTCTTCATAAGCACGATTGGGCCACGTGGCTCCCTGAAGTTGTGTGGGCCTATCATAGAACATGGAAGACCACCACAAGTCTAACCCCTTATGAACTTGTCTATGGTAAAAAGACTATCCTCCCTATAAAATTTGAGGTGAAGACTCTTCATACTGCACTTAAGCTAGGTATGAGTCTTTCTGATGCACAAAGAGAGCATATTGTTCAATTGCATTCTTTGGATGAATTGCGATAGGAGGCTTTGTTTCACGCAGAGGATTCAAAAATAACGTTCTCTTTGGCATGATCACTTAATTCGACAAAGGTTATTTCAGTTGGGTGATTGGGCATTCTTGTATGACTCTCATTTTCAATATTTCAAAGGAAAGTTTCACACGCGGTGGCTTTGGCCATACAAAATTGAGAGGATATATGATAATGGTGTTGTACGTCTCTATAATGTGGGCTCTGAAAGAAGAGTTCTTCACTCCAATGGCCATCACCTAAAACTTACAAATGACCTCTCTCGAAAGAAACTTTCTTTTGTGAAATAGTGAAGGAACTTACAGTCATTCCTTTTGGTCTCATTAGAAATTGAAATCTAAAATAAAAAATAAAAAAAACACATTTTTAAAAAAAAAAAGCAATAAAAGATCCAACAATGAAAAAATTCGGGATTTGTTGGCTAGGTAACATTTGAAAACTAGTTTCTATCAGACATTAACCGTTGAATAATCTTAGAGGTGAAAATCGGGTTATCGATGCCTCTAGGCAATGGTAGGCCAAAAATAGGATTACCAGTGGTCTGCTATTGAGACAAATAAAAAACCTCTTGAGTGGTCGCACCTTTTTTTCGGTGGTTTTCTTCTTGCCTTGACCACTTCTGGTCATCCTTTGCCTTTTAGCTCTACCACTTGGTGGAACCTAAAATTATCCAGGTTGGACAATCAAAAAAATATTCTACAGGGAGTATATCTTACCCAAGAATATTTTTTGCAATGTGATTATATTTTGCATATAAATGATTTAAAAATTAAATATATTTTTACAAAAGGGCAAGGAGAGGGAGTTGAACACTCAACCTCTCAACCCGACCTTCCTAACTACCCATACCTACCCTCCCCTTTTACCAATTGCTCTATTGTATTACTTGAAAATGTTTATTAGGGTAAATTACTATGGATAATAATTTGCAAATATTTCCACAAGATTTTAATTTATTAAAGTAATCTTGAAATGTGGAAATACATTTTTAAATATGTGATTTAAATAAATTATTTTTACCCTAAAACATTGGTAAAATATATATTAAGGTAAAATGTTATTTCATATAAATGGATCTTATTTTGAAAAATGTTTCAAAGGTGTGGAATGTTTCAAATCACAATTGGAGATAATAAAAAGCATTTATTTATTTAAATGGATTTTTAATCTTTTCATATGCATATTATTCGCCCTAGAGTTAATAAATTGAATAATTTATATTAGGGTAAACCATCTTATCATGTAGTTAATGGTTTGATTGGTTTGTTGCAAGTATGCATCCCATGTGCTAGATTATTTCCAACCAAATTGAGTTTGCCTTCAAGATGAAAATCTATTCTGGAATATTTGCCAAGATAATGTATTTTTATCAAGCGGAGGTAGGTATGTTTTAATCATTTGCTTTTGATTTATTATTTTAAAGGTAAAATTAATTTCAAGAGGTTATTATGGCAAATTCTTTGTTACTTTGGAAATTATTCAAGTGAAAGTAAAAACACTCTCAAATCTTTAATATCCTTATTTGAATGTTTACTCAAGAAGTTTCCATTTACTTTTGGAGTTTTATGTTAATATCATATTTTATTAGAAATATTTTACCCTAATTGTGTGCAAAGATCATATGTCTCTTTAGGGGCAAAATATTTTTATCTGCATGGGGAAAATATTATCAATGATTTTATTAAATATATCCCTATGAAATAGGAACATATGACCTATCAAGCTAGTTGATTTTTTTTATGTTTTGTGCAGGATACTATAGGCAAAAATTATATTTCTTGGGTGCATATTAACAGGAAGTATCCCTTACTCAAGAAATTTAATTTAATGTTTTGATATTATAATTTGATGATTTTCAGGAGCACCTTGGCAAAAGAAATCTTGTTTACAACATTTGATAGGATAATAATAGTTTTCAATATTATCTTTTGAAATTACCTTTTGAGAGGTTATAAAGGGATATATTTCATCACAAAGAAAGTTATTATAAGTTCTTTTACCATGGTTAATTCTTTAATTTGATGACCTAATAAATTTTCGCATTTTGATATTATCATTTGATCATTTATATTTTTCACCCTAAGTGAATAAAATGGAACATGTATATATTAGGGTTGATTTTATGCAAGATCAAAGAATGATTATTATTATTTTGGAGAAAATGTACTTTTACCATAAGTAAAATGATGAAAAGCATTTATTTATTTAAGTGATCCTTCCATATACATATTATTTTCACCCTAGGTAAATAATTTGAACATATTCATTAGGGTGAGTCATTTAATGCTTGATTGGTTTTTGCAAAGGTTACTTTATATGATATAATATTTCCGACCCAGATTAAAGATTACCAAAAGGTGAGAAAGTATTGTAACATTATCGGAAGGGAAGTATTTTCTTTTACTTACTGTACAAAATCTTTTACCTTATGTTATTTAATAAAAACTATTAGTGGAATAAATATTTACAAGTGTTTAATACTTTGATTTAAGTGAATTGTTGTAAATAAGTATTTTACATAGGGTAAAATGATTATTGCCTAATCTAAAGTGGAATATATTTAATCTTTAATTAATAAGGGATTTGATTGGTTTATTTTATGTGTAAGAGATATTGAATATTTATGGGAAGTATTATCAAAGCGGAGGATAACAGATATATTATTGAAGCTTTATTTAGTGTGTATTTTAGGGATTCAAATGTAATTATCTTTGTAAACCAAAGGGTGTGTCCTTTGGAAAAACAATTGTCTGTAACTCCCTCCTATATGCGAAAGGGTGTGTCTTTTCACATATGTCTTTTGGATTAGGTATTTATAGGGAGTCTTTTTCAATTAAGAAAAGGGATCCAGAACAATTCACAATCTGTCAGGCTACCAATAGGGGCTATGGGATGTCTGTATTGGAGAAGTCTATAGGAATGGAAGTATCATTTTGAGCAATCACTATGTAATGGAGTATCTGTAAGTGTAGCTATTGTATGCATTCACTCTCCAAAAATTAATATACAAGATTCGTTGTTTCAATTCCAAAATTCATGTATACTTTTGTGTTGATGAATTTCATTTTGTCCTCTTGATAAATCTGATAAAGGGTTTAATACAGTGTGCCACCACAAGTTGTTATAATTGAATATAAGATTTGCTTCTTCATGTTCTTATAGCACTTAATGGAACCTCTGTATTGATAGTCTTGTGTTACAAGTTGCCTGAAAACTATCTCAAGAGTTTAATTGAATTATTTGTCCACAAAGTATCATGCATATTCCTAGATAGAGGCACTGGTCTGTTATTTATTTCTGAGATTTTGATTTGTATGCATAAGGTCCTTACAGAGAAACATTCTTCCATATCCTATTTGAACTAATCCTTGCAGATTTCATTCAAGTCCTGAAAGCATTTCATTTTCAATATACAATATCTTTAACATACACTTTTATTCATATTCAGTTTTAAGTTTTCAAAGTATTCAGCTAAAGCACATGATATAGCATAGTTGCAGAACACTAATTTGCCAGTTGTGTAAACTTGCTTAGAGGCTTAAATCCACATTTAAATAACTCTTTTGTGCTTGAGAGGGAAGGGTACACCCGCCTAGGTCTTGTGGACCCTGAAGTGCAGAGGGATTTGGTCTTCGACCATCCCTATTTGTTGGCCAAGGCTGATTGGATTTCCTAAGGAGTTGGCAAGTCTTTGGGTTTTCCAATCTGCGGTTTTGGGCACCAACACCACTCTCATTCTTTTTGGGCACCTCCTCCTTGTAATTTAATCTTATTCTCTTTTTGATAGGAATTATTTTGCCATGCAATTCTATGGTTCGGACTTGGCCTTGTCTATGTGTTCTTTCCTTCGTTCATCTTGCCATGGTGTCAGGTTTCTTTTCTTTATGATCTTTGCTAGTAATTTACTTACATGTCCCTTGCCATGCCTCTCTCCATCATTGCTACCTAAATGTCCATATTTGATGTTGTGATCATGGTTGTTATCATCCATGTTGTATGAATCCTGGCTTGTTCCATCTACCTTACTTCCTTTCACATCTCTGCAGATCTTCCATCTCTGGCATACCTTGTTCCATTATTTCAATGTGTGTCAATGTACCTACTTCCTGTTTGGGCTCACTACGTTCCTCTCTCACTCAAGGTGATTGGTAATTTGTTTTTCTTAGTTTCTTTTCTTATTTTATTTTATATTTTGTGTTTCCTACTATCAAATGGTGAGTTTCCCCATGGATGGTTCAACCACTCAGCTGGGGGGAGGGTTTGTCACTATCATCATTTTAATGCATTGTCATTTATAACACCTCATTACTATATTTTCCCGTCATTCTGTTTCAATTACTCATTGTCAAATTTAACTGATTTACCAAAACCGTACTTGTTTGAGTCATTGGAATTAAGCTACAATGAGTTTTTGCGGACATGGCAAAAGGTCACTACCCACACCATGAACCTACCACTTTGCAAGGTTTAAAAGCACATGTTGAAACATATGTATCATTTTAGAAGACCCAATGGGATTTCTATTTCAAACGATTTGAGAGGGTTTGATGAGAAAATTGTGTTATAATTTGCCCACAATTTTCGCAACCCGAAGACTACTATTCAAGGGTTGGATATTATAGTTATCATGGAAATCATTGTTGAAGTTTCTAGGTTGCGACTGACAAGAGAACAATATTTCCCTAATAAATCCAAGAAGTCTACAAAGTTAAACCCAACACGAAAGAAATTCTTGTTTTTTGATCGGTTAAACGAAAGAAATTCTTGCAAAGGAGCGAGTTTGTAGAAATGGTTTTTGGGCAGGACACTAGATTACAATCCTTACCATGACATTGGAAGGACATCACCAAATACATAATTCACTATATCACTTGTGAAGGTAGGTTCCAGTATGTTTTTACCCAACATTTCAAATTAATGTTGCATTTGCAACAAGGTTTGTTGATCAATATTCCATATTTTTTATTTCATGTCTTGCAATGAATGTCTAAAATGATGAGAAGTGGTAAACCCCATTGTCTATCCCACCATGGTTTGATAAAATTTTTGGTAGTCTGAGAATTGAAATTATTGTCTCCTTCTAGTGAATGGGACTCATTTGTCCATTCTCAGAACGATGAGAATACCAGACCCTCTGAGGAAGAGGAATCTTATGTACAAGGTTCCTCCAAAGATAATTCTTTGGATGAAGATGGGACTCATGAGGAGGATTCTGTATCTAAAGAAATTAAACAAGAAGGGTCATCTAAACAAACTAGTAAAAGGAAACACAAAGGAAGCCCTAATAAATCCTTTGTACAAACCCCAAAACCTGGAAGAAGAATGACCCAGAGTACTGCAAGGTGAGTTGCATCAGATTCTAACAAGCCAAAACCTTCACCCCCAAGTAAGCGGGGCACTGAGAAAAATAAATCTTTGGAACCACCACTCACTAATCAATCTGGTAACACGAAGGGAAAACAAAAATCAGATGCTTCAACTAAGTTATATAACTTGGCCCAAGTAGTTGGTAGTGTAATAGGTTATGAGGAAATGGAATTTTTGTCTGAAGTAATTAGAAAATGAGACAATTTCAATAGGGATTTAAGTAGGAAAAATTCCATAAGGTAAAAGAATAGGAATCCAAGCAACAAGCCAATGAGTTTCCAGAAGATTTACCTAGTACTAACCCAGAGAGTGTACCAATAGATAATCAACAACAACAAATAGAGGATACTAGGGTCATGTCACCATTAGAGATGAATCAGGAACAGAAAACAAAAAATATAATATCCTTAAAGATAAATGCATAGGATCCAGAGGGACCAATGGATAATGTTGATAATAATCCTCAAGTACAGATCATAACAAAAGACATTGCCCATGAAACAGAACAAGAAAAGCTAGAGCATGATCAACGAGGCCTTGAAAACAAAGGATATGATGAGTTGTCTACTCCTAATCCACATGAAAATGATAAGTTAGATGAATTGATTGATAATGTGAATGAAATATTGGCAACAACAATGAAGGAAAATTGAGAGTGGGGGAGGGAGGGGGTGAATCGGTTTTCACTGGATTAAACAATTTAAGCACAGTATCAGATCTAATCAACTCTAGTAAGAATGAAGATAAGCACAGTAAAAGAAACACACATAACACTAATATTTTTGACATGGAAAACTCAATTAAAGAAAAAACCATGGTGGGAGCATACCCACAATAAGATGATACTCTGTAGTAGTATGTGTAAATATTATAATGGGGAATGCACATGCATTCAGACACACTACCTAGAGCTCACTGGTCAAAATATAATGACCCAGAAGGATACAACCCTTAAGGAAGGTTAACTACCTTACAATAACATTCAGACTACAATCCATTTAAGATGAACTGAAAGAATAACATCTCCTAATGTTGAATGATGGTTTCAGTCAAGCTCATTTGTCTGTCTTGCAACAATCTCTTCTCAATACACTACATCAAAAGATGAATTCCCTTGTTTGTAGTATACTACTCTCTAATAATGTAGACAATCACGATACATGAATTACATGAATATAACACCTATTTATATAAATCATGAACCTTGACTACAAGGTCAGCTCAACCCTTAACACCTAATTGAAAAATTACATCACATAATACATAAATAAACCATCAAACCAGTACAATTTCATAGACAACATAGCATGGACCCAAATCAAATCCTCGATCTCACAAGGTCACCAAAAGTCTTGCCAAGGTCACCCGTAACACACTACACTATTGAAAATATTGTATAACATGAAGAATATCATCAAACCCAAAATATCTTCAATAACATGCACAACGATCAATGTGGACCACCAAAACAATAGGACATAATTAATAAACACCAACAATCACATTAGAACCATCCATAATAGCTGCACCAACACCACTAATTCAAATCTTCACCGATCAACACGCTAACACTCAAGAACACTCAACAGTAGCGACTTGGACTAGAAAGATAACTTTTGGAGCACCAAATCACAAACCATCTAAAATAAAGATACACATGAACATCCCAAACACTCTCCTAAATTCACAACTCAAAATTAGATCACACTGGAGCATAACAGATCAAATACTAGATTCTGCCAGCCACTGAACAAAAAAACCAAACCTTAATCTAGATCAAAAGATATGATCAAGTAAACTTTTGTATCACTGAAACCAATAAAGAATGAAGTGTCTCTATTTAATTCAGCATCCCAAAGAGATAAACCAATCAGATCAACTCTCTATAATCATCAAAGCACAAGAATATGTTGACATCAATGACAACAACATATCCTAGCAACAGTAATATCCAACATTAAAGCCTGTAGACTGAAAGCCATGAAGCTGAGGAGGAATTTGAAGAGAAAGATCCTCAAAGGGTGACCAAAAAAGTATTTTAGGATCTAAAAGTTGAAATGACTAAAATAAAGACAGAGAATCATGTTTTACATGACTTGTTACAAGAAGCTCAATCCATTATCAATTCAAAAACAAAAGAGATAGATGAACTCAAGGTTGAACTTAACAAAGTAACAGTTTTTGAAATGTCCATTCAGGAGTACAAGCATAAAATTTAGGCAATGCAACAACAATGGGTCAATGAGATCAATGGCACTTTATATAAGCTCATAGCTCTACCTGGTTTGTAGCTTACATTCCTTTGCATGAGGAGACACAAATTGTTGAGCTGGGGGGAAATGATGAGTGTAGAATATTTCATTATTTTTGTCTTACATTTTCCTCTTTACCTTTGTCTCTGTCCATATTCCTATCACCATTTGTTGAAGGAACCTTAATATTTAATAAAATATGGAAAATAAATTAGGATTGACAAATTGCTGAAATTTATGATAATTTTGATTATTTTGTGTCCGAAATGGCAAGAGATGGTTAGGGAGGAAGTTGAAGTTGTTACAAGCATGTGGAACATGGGAGATCACTGGGATGAAATTAGCAAGACTTTGTTAGTGACCGATCATTTTGTTTTAGGATATTTTGTTTTAATATTATAAGTGACATGTAATCCTTTATCATTTTCATAGACTCTTGGTTGTGAGTGACCAATAGGCCAAATGAACAAACATACTTAAAAACTTATTGTTAGTATGTATTACCGATATATATGTATGCCTATTTGAACTTAATCATCCTTAATACATATTTTTAACTCAAATCTTAAATTGTGTGAATGTGTTTCTACTCATCATGAAAAACTGATATGAGTAACAAGTTGCATTCATAATTCATCACTTGGTGACAAAGGAGGCAAGGACCACTCTATGGTTACCTGATGATTTGTGTGTGAGTTATGTTTAATTTTTATGTTCATGTTTGATCAGTGTGTAAGTTGTTCTAGTTTCAATTTTGTGCATTTGATTTGATTTAAGAGAAATCTGTTGAATACAATTACTTTCAGACAATTAATTCTTTATATTCTAATAGATTTCATGATTTTGTTATGGTCATTTCAGATTACATTCAACATTTATTATAGTTGATTTTCTCATGTGGAATTGAGTAGATTTTTTGTAATTAAAACTACAACCTTTACCAGTTTGTGACAGTTTCTGTCATAGTTCTTGGCATATAGTTTGACAAGAAGTAAAATCTTTAATCTAGATATCTAATTTAGAGTGTGTGAAGTGTGAGTTAGTTTAATTTTAATTTTATCTAATTTTTGATGTGTAATTTAGTTTCTTACATCAGATAATTGCATCACATTCTTCCTTAAGTCACTATCTTCATCCCTTTGGCAAACACCCACAATATCTTTCGACATTAGTCTATGGCCTTGGATTGATACATTTAGATACAACCAATGACATCTATACAAGCCTAATTTTATTCAAAATAAGAATTAATCTATTCATTGTTTTAATCAATCGATCTGATTGCAGATAATTGAAGCATAAAGTTGTGCAATTGAGTCCAATATTTTATGCAGTTGAGTCCAATTTGTTGTTCTTTTGAAATAAGGACTACAAACAAAATTATGACAAAGACCCATTTAAAAATGGTTTTATATCATCATAGAACACATAAAAACCAAACAAAGGGTTTAACACATTGATTTTAATCAAGCACAAAGCAAAACAGAACAATTGAAACACTAAATCCCTACACTCGATTTCTGCAAAATGCAATCTTTTCAAAATATAAATTAAATAATTGATTTCAAATAAAAAACCAATCAAATACACATTCCCAAATCCCCCTAATAATCCACTCTAATCAATATTGCAAACTAAATTGAAATTAAAAATGGGAAATAGGAACCTACTTGGACACCTATGAAGAAGACAAAGAAGAGAGAGAATTCGCAGATGAATTCTGAAACACAAACCTTTTCCAATTAGCAACAAAATTCACCAATCACACTCAAGAAATAAAATCCATTCTTCAAAAAAATTCAAAAAGACAATCTTCAATCAACACTAAAAAGTTGCAAACCCTTCTCTAATCCCACAATACAAAGTTCTCATTCAAAAATTCTCCGCAAATTATAGTAATAATTCTTCCCAAAAAATTCATAAAAGGTCCCTTCCCAAAATATACTCTCATAAAGAATAAATAAAAATCAATTATCACCTAAATAAAGCTCACAAAAACATGCTCAAAAACCCCAATTTCAAAACAATGGCTAGGTTTAGATACATTTTGGGCCTTGTACTATCTTCTGTACCACCATTGGGATTTAACGATATGCTTAGACCTATGGGACAAGGTGGAGTTGATGTCTGGTATCTACATCTTGCACAAAATGTGTTACATACATACATACATACATACATACATAATCTCATCTAGTGAAAGGAAATTGTGATGTCATATGGAGCTCGCGAATGAGTAATAAGAAATCATTCCTTTCACCCTAATCCCAAACAAACAATACAGTAAAGATCTATTCTACACATAAAATCATTAAGCATCAATAATCAAATCCAAATAATAACATATAATCATAGATTAATATCTCATAAAGAATCATAATAAATCACCAATATATAATCCAAGTCATAAGTATACCATCACTAACATCTATATTTCAATCTCAAATAATGTATAACAATAATCATGTCTTTAAACATATAAGCATCATAAAGTAGTCCAATGACATGGATCACATGAATGTATCCACACACACCAATGTAATGAACCACACATAAAGAGTCAAAAATAGTCTAACAAGTCAAAGTAATAAGTATTAGAAGCAAAGCATGGGGGGTACTACACCAATATTTCTTTACATAGAACCCCACTACCACAAGAGTTGTGATATGAATTATGAATATCTCATTGGCATGTTAATTGCCTTTGAGCATTTTATACTTGTACTATAACATATGCAAAATGATGGTCTACTCAACCATATAAACCTTATTGTGTCTCAGTGATTATTCAACAGTGAGTATGGCACATCTAAATTGATGTCCAACAATACTAACCTCACTTTGCTCAATGTTATTGGTACTAGAAATTCCAATCAACTTATATAATCACCTTTTACTAGGTGCATGGCACACTACCTTGATTCCCAATAATATTGACCTCGCTTTGCTCAGCTTGTATAATCATGAATATCAAATTGATGGCCAATACACTCTCCTTCCGTTATCAAGAAAAAGGTCAAAATTCATTGCAATAGGAAAAAAATCCAAACAACATAGTCTACTCCTCATCAAAGCTCAAAATATAAACTAAAAAAATAAATAAACATACCAACTACAACAACACATCAAAATTCAACATGCTACAATTTGTTTATTATATGCAACATGCAAATCGCTAAAAGCCTTGCCACTAGTTTTGATATTAGGGCCTATTAGTAGGTAAGTGCGTTTACAATCTTATTTTATCACTTCAATTAAGATATTTTTGTTGGCAATTGATACTCATCTGGGTTCTAGGTGTTGTCATTGATGGCAACACACTTCATGGAAGATCTGGCAATCATGGTAACCGACATTCAGGGGACCAATAGCCATGTATCCGACAAACTTGGAACTGATATTCTAAGGCCCACATAGGAGATTGATTCAGAAAATGTGGAAGCGGCAATAGTCATATATTTTTATGTTTATAATTTGTTTGGGCCGACATGTCTCTTATCTTTTGAAATATGATTATAAGCTGACATAAGGTATTTATGTTTATGCATGTAAATGGGTATAAAGTCAGTTCGGTTAGGTCATTTTGGATATATAGTCTTGATCGACAAAATGTGAATATAAGATCTATAGTCAGTCTTGGTTATTTGTCTAGAGGATTGGAGAGAGATCTAAGTTACCGGTGAGGGAGGTTATAGTATAAACTGGTACAAAGTCTCGATGATGAAGAGAAGAATGCCCTTAAGGAATTATGTCAGAAGATGAGTTGGGAGAATGGTGTCATGAAGAATGAAATGCAAGCCATAACCATGAGGATGTCCAGGGAGATTGAAGACCAGAAGAAGAATGAAGAAAATCTTGATATATCTCTGAAAGACAAATCTCAGGAATGCATTAGGTTGGCACATGAGAATGACGCATTGAGAACTAAATTGGTGCAATCACAGAACAATGAGCAAGATTGGAAAGAATGATAACAATCCTAAGAGGAGATCCGGATGTTGTAAATGAATACAAAGACAAGTTTAAGGCTAGTTCTACAAAGCTTGATGATTTATTGAAGGATCAAAGAGACATTGGAGACACAAGAGGTCTTGGATTTGAGCATGGAGAAAGCTCTGGTACTGTAAATCAAGATGATACATTTGGTCAAAAGGTCAACCAAAATCAGAAATCATCGGTAAGACAACTCAATGCACATAAATTTAATGGTAGATGCTTTGTTTTCGATTGTGAGAATTTGCCAAGATCTAGAGGCAATGGAAAGCACAAATAAGAGAGAGCAATAATGTGACAAGAATAAATTGTATTCCTATCAATGATAAAAAATGTGATCAACTAGATCATCAAGATTGCTGCATATAATGTAGATGAGCCTACTTATAAAGGCAAGGCTAAGAGAAAAGAGAGCACACAATGATGACATGTGGCTCAATGAGATGCAAGGGTAGGTAGGGGTAGGTAGGAGAAATAGTAAAATATTCCATATGAGGTGGATCAACCACCGAAGGTGGAATTATCACTCCACAATAAGTGGATATGAAAGAGTAATAACAAGATCACACCATAAAAGGTGGAAATTCTGCTACATACACACTCCCAATGTCTGCACATCTCCCTAAGTGTCTCATATGCAAACTACAATGTGATGCATGTACCTAAGTAAACTTAAGTAAAGTATAATTATATCTAAGATGAATAAATTATTACACCAACACCCCCCTTAAGTGCAACTTAGGGGAATGCACTTAATTCTACAATGCAACTAAGTAATGCAAGATGGGTCCCGTCTACATGGCCATGTTAGGTACGCATGTACAAATGCAATACAATCTCTCATAAACGGAGAAAGAGAAAAAAATGACATGGGAAAAACTCCCTCCCAAAAGAGAGATGATGAAAGCACACAATTCTCTCAATGATGAATAAGAGAGAAGAAGAGACCATGAAGCCCCCTCTCAATGTAAAATCTCTTGCAAAGATGGTCCAATGATGTTGACCAAAATACCTTCCCATTAGGAAGAAAGAGAGCCAATGTTGCACCAATAATGTCAAATTGTGACAAAACCAAGTACCAAGTTGATAAAGATGAATCACTCGCTACAAAAAAATGAAGATTAGGCATGGAGACAACCTACTTTGAGCATCAACTGGATACTCGTAAATAGAAAAAATACTAGTACAATCAAAGTCTCACGGGAGCCATGCACAAATGTGTACATCTAAGTCTCAATTGGAGCCATGCACCAAGTCTCACAAGAATATTCCTAATCTATGTGTACAAGAGGATTACATCAAATATGTCATCAAAGACAAGATACAAAGAGGTGTGACACTTTATGATAGTGTGAGTACACCATTTCTCATGCAAGAGCATACAACATGATATAGTGAAAATCTGGAAACATGAAGATGATGCCACCAAAGAAGCCCTGTAGAATACTGTAGATAAAGATGCCTCTAATTGGGATGTTGCCAAGAGATATAAAGGAGAAAACTGACCCCCCCCCCCCCCCCCCTTTGACTGTCGGTTGGAAGCACTGCAAGCTAGGTGTGAAGTAGACAAGAAAAATTTGTTCCCAATTTTGCTTATTCCATGATATTTTTGTTTTTAAAAAATTAGATAAAAGTTTAATAAAAATAATTTATTAAAATGCCCCCCAAAAAACTTTATTAAAAAATAATAAAGAAAAAAATACACGTTTTTTTTTAATTTTAAAAACTTTATTAAAAATTTAATAAAGAAAAAAAATATTTTGAAGGATTTTTTGATTTTTTTAAAAACAAAACATATTATAAATTTATTTAAAACTTAATGAAAAAACAATTTGAAAAAACATAATAAATTTTTTTATTAAAAAAAAAAAATTTAAATTAAAAAATTATAACTTGCGGGGCCCATGGAGCCACCTGCACGTACCCTGCAGTACACCACTTGGTGTATCCCTTTTCTCATCCTCTTTTGCACTGGTGGCTTTGCCACTTGGTGCAGTATCTGTCACTGTCGGTGGATTATTATCCACAATATTATCTGTATCATGTACATTATCTATTTTACCTTGCTCAGACTGTACATATGTTGTCTCTATTAGTTTATCCTGTACACTCTCATTAATTTTAGGTTGATCTGCTAGTGGAGTCTGTACACACTTATTTGATTGAAAATCATCTACCGGTTCATTCAAAACTTGATCTAAGTTTCCCAGAATTCCTTTTCCTTTTGATCTATTTGGAATAGTGGGAGCAGTTGCCTTAGCAAATTCTTCTTGGGAAGCAAGGAAATCAAGATTCTTTTGGAAAAATTTAGCCTGTCCTTCTCTGGTCTCATTTATTATTTCATTGACTCTACCCATCATTAAGCTTATTTTCTGGGGTTTTCTGCTAAAGATTGTTCTATTTGCAACTTTTATACATCTTTTCATTTCCTCATTATTTATAGAGCCACAAATGCCTAAAAGTTCAACTTCTTTAATCTCTTTGTCCCTCTTGATTGCATCTAATCTCCTTGCATCCAACTTATTATACAAAGATAAAGTGATTTCCTTCAAAATTTCTACCAAAGCCTTCTTATATATGTCTAAATATAACAAAATTGCTTCTTCCATTTCATTTTGTTCAATGTCATCTAAATGCTCATAAAACTTTGACACATTCTTCAAAATTCCATCTTTAGTTACCTCATCAATTAATTATGCACAAGTCATTGGGGGGATGATGGTAACATTACCAGATTCATCTATCTCACTCTTTTTCTTCTTCTTGTTGGGGGATGCAGGGGTGGATGAAGTTGGCTTCCTCTTCTGGATAGGTTTCCTTGTCGGAGGTGTGGATGTTGTTGTCACCTTTCTTACTAGCTTCCTCCTTGGTTCCATCTTCTTCTCTTCTACCAGAGGCTTGTCAACTTTCTTCCTCTGTACCCTTCTGAACGCAAGAGGTTGATTATCCTCTGTATCAGAGTCAGAAGTGATAGGAGATATGAAGGTTTCTAGCCTCATTACCTCTGGAACACTTTTCACTTCAGTCATTACCGGTTGATCTACCGGTTTAGATCTAGAGCCTAGTTTTGTATCTATCTTGTGAATTACATTCTTAATGAAAGCAGACATTTTGTCTATTTTCTTTTCCCTCCTTTTCTTATTGAAGACAATTTTAACTTCAAGTGCCTTCTCCTTTGCAGTACCAAATTGTTCAGCCTTATCATCCAAAGGAGCATCAAGCAACATTTTTGCATATAGTTCCAGAATGTTGTCATCAACTTCATAGCCTAATTCAGTGACCCATATTGTTCTAGGTTCCACCACTTCCATGAGAGTCTCATCTTTTTTCACCATGAAGCATATTTCAGTGGAGTATTTCTCCACAATGTGTTTGGAGATTCTCTCCCTCAGTCCCATGTTCTTTTGGAAAGATTTAAAGAAACCCTATAACTTCTCATCCCTATTGTTGCCAAGATTGGTGATTGCATCTCTAATCTGTCTACCTACTGGAATGTCATGAGCCCATTGTTTCTTTCCCAATCTTGGTAGCTCATTCATAAAAATAGCATCAAACAGACAATAAGGTTACCATACCGGAATGTCCCTTTCTTAACACTTTTGATTTTTCCAAGATTTATCATCAATTCACTTCTTAACCATTCACACAAATCGTATTTTTCATCATTCTTTATCATTTTATATGCAGCGTGGATACAGGAACTGGCAACAGAGTTTAATCAATTTGATTGTGTTACCTTGTAACCGATGATCATGCTGGCAAATTTTACATCTGAGTCCTTAATGGTGCTAATCCTCATTGACCTTCCATCATGGGTTGTGTCGATGAGATTTTCCACCTCAGTGTTGGAGATCTTCTTATCGGGTTCCTGCCCGACTTTGGGTAATCCAGTGACCGCCTAAATTGCTTCTTTGGTGATCATATGAGGTTGGTCCAGCCAGATGAATTCATTATGGACCCTTCTCAGAACATATCTAACCATTTTGTCCTCAAATTTTGGTATATATAGGATTTTGGTTAACCCTAGGTCTTCAATGATTTGGAATTCAGGCTTGATTTTTTTGGAGCTGCCCAATATCACAGATTGATACATTCCCTTAATTTCCTTAGTGCCTAAATCCTCCAAAGTGCAGTGAATATAAGCCCTGACATCTTCCACATATACTATGTCATCGGGAACCCTCGAAAATGTGCCAGTAGAGTCTTCCTTCATTTATATTTGAGTAACTTCTTTTAAAATAGGTCTAAGCCTATCCTTAACCTCAACTACAGTGGGATTTGCAATGAAAGTAGGAGTAGAGGATGATCCAGATGCCATTTCAAAGAAATACCTGGATAACAATTGTTAGTTGAAAGATCTTGATGACTTCTCAGAAAACTACTGGAAATCTCTTTAGAATTCCTTTTCTCACTTTTGATCGCTTATGATTCCCCTTTGCTTTGATTTGGTTTGCTTGAGTGTTGGGTGAGTGAAAATGAGTCAATTTTCCCTTTTTATCTGCGAGTAAACCCTAATTCTCCATTGTCATAAATGCTTACCGGTATGCCCTATTGGATGCTGGTTTCACAGTTTTATGCTTGATAAATCTCCATCAATGATCAATACAAGTCTCCAGATCTCTTTCTAGATCTCTTCCGAGGAATATGCAAGATTTGCAATGAATTTGCCAACCCTTAAGGCATCTGCCTTAGTTATCGTTTGAATTTCCTATTGGTGCAGGAATGCTCTGTTCTACTGGTGGAGTTACCAGTGTAGTTGCATCTCCACTTGGTTCTTCAGACTTTCTAACCCATCTCTTGGTGTGATCTTGATGTAATTCATCTATATTCTGCTTTCCTTTCTCATTTGCTTTGTCATTGCTGACCGATTTAGTCTTGCTTCTACAGTACTTAGCAATATGACCTATTTTGTTGCATGCATAACATGTAACATTGTTATTTTGAATTGCTTTGCCATATCCGGTGTCATTCCTTGATCTGCATTGGTTAGCCAAATGTCCAAACTTTCCACATGCATGACACTTAACATTCATTCTGCAATCTTCTGACTTATGACCATATTTCTTGCAATTTGTGCATTGACCAGGAACTTAATTGTAGTTTTGATTTGCTCTATTTCTACATTGTTTAGCCATATGCCCAAATTTATTACAAACAAAGCATCTACCATTGAATTTGTAATAATTAGATTGCCTTATTGATTTCCTCTGGTCTGATGAGTTTTGCATATCGGTTGTCTGATCTTTATTTTCAATACTGGAGCTTTCACCTTGTTCAAATCCAAGTCCTCTAGAATATTCATTGTGCCTTTGTCTTTTCAATAGATCATCCAGCTGTGCAACACTAATCCTGAATTTTTCTTTATACTCACTTGTAGTAGTCAAATCATTTCTTAGTCATTATTTGTCTTTCAAACTCTTGTTCATTATTCTGGGATTGTACCAAATCAGTTCTCAACATATCATTCTCATGAGCCAATCTGTCACATTCTTCAAATTTGTTCTTCAAAGATACAACAATATTTTCTTCCTTCTTCTTTTTGTCCTCAATTTCTTTTGACATCCTCATAGTCAGGTCTTGCATTTCATACTTCATAAGCATGTTTTATTGACTCAACTTCTGACATTATTCCTCAAGTGCATTTTTCTCTTCATCATCCTGGTTTTGAAAAAGTTCCTTCCTCCTAGCTTGAGAAAATGATAACCTTTCTTATAGAACAAGAATGAATTTGTTAGCAGAATTCAATTCATCTTGCAGCTTTAAGTTCTTCAACCTTTTAGCATCATAATCCTCAAGTGCCATCTCAGGTTGCTTCTCCATAGCCATATTCAATGATTCCGATTTTAGGATCTTCCTCAAGCTGTTAAACTTCCTCTGAGGCACCAGACTTTGATACCGATTGTTGGAATGGAAGGAATCCAAGAACACTTAGAGGTGGGGGGGGTGAATCAGTGTTCTGCCAGTGTTATAAGATTTTACCTTATTATAACATATACATATAAACCTATAAATGAAGAAACATATGACCTGAAGTAAATAAACCAACCACATGAATGAACACCATAACACACAAAATTTTATACTTGGAAAACCTCAAAGAGGAA
This sequence comes from Cryptomeria japonica, assembly GCF_030272615.1. Lineage (NCBI taxonomy): Eukaryota > Viridiplantae > Streptophyta > Pinopsida > Cupressales > Cupressaceae > Cryptomeria > Cryptomeria japonica. Next base: position 635,814,075 of record NC_081405.1, on the reverse strand, counting down.
AAACCACGGTGGGATTTGTGACCCATAATATCAATTCACTGGCCATATGAAAGATATTACATAGCATGGGGGCATGCACATGTAGGAAGGCACACTGCTCAACACAAAAGAGTCTCACTGACTACAGGCTTCTGCTGAGATAAAACAATAATGGTGAACTCACAAAATATATCTACAATGCTAAAAAGAGTTTTGATTATAGCTTCGTTCTGTACTGGTTCATAAACCCTAAACCCTTTTACCAGTATCTCCTTTTCTCTAAGAATGCTTTACAAACCATCTACTAACCATTGCATGATATTACTTTTGCATACAAAATGATCTACATACATATCCTTCACATTATTTTTCTTCTCCACATTGCTATATATCAAACTAACCTGGTAAAATGACTTATATACCCTTTACAAACAATATGCCTTATGTCAGCTTACAACACATTACAAAAGATATTCAATGTCAGCTCTATACAATAATTAGAAAATTATTTTACAAATAAAACCTTTTTTGGATCCCAGACTGATGTCGACTTCACTGAAGTGTAGGATGTCGGTGTTGGTGTCAGTGTCAGTGTCGGTGTCAGTGTCGGTGTCAGTGTCCGTGTCCGTGTTGATGTCGATGTCTGCCTTCTTCAGAATCTTGTTGCCATCAATGACAACATATGAATCCAATGAGGGTAAATTGCCAACAAGGTCTTCATCAAGTGGGAGATTGTTGAAATTAAGGTGCCTCAACCTTAGGAGTCCCAAGGAAATTGTTTAATTATTTCTAATGGTCCTATGTGCTGATTTTATTTATTTAATGGATTAGGCTAAGTTTCCAAAGTGCAAAGCTTAATTGCGGGGCCTAATGACAAGTTGGGTGCAACAAGGTTTGAGGTGAAAGGAAATTGTGACACTTGGCACAAGGAGGTAACTTTGGAGAAGTACAATTCTCAGAAGCTTCTCAAACCCCCTTCCAAGTGACATGTGGCAATTGCATTCTTTAACACATTTTTGGAAAGATTTTCAGCGGGACCAAATCTTCTACTTGGATAGGCTTGGAGTAAAATAGAAAGTTCCAAATTAGAAAAAAATGTGTTTGTCTCATCTTAGATGATTTATGTTTATGGAATAAATAATATTTGTATTAAATATTATTTATGCAAGAGTTAGGAAAAAGGAAGTTTCTAATTACATTCGTAGATACATTGAATGTGGACACTTGTGGGAAGCTATTGTTGTTTGCATTGTAAACTCTATAAATGTAAGAATTCATAGAGGAGTTGAGAAGAGAGAGGAGTTCATTTTACAGGGGTTATGTTGTTAGATTTTCTCCAGGATAGAACAAGATGTAAATCTCCATGTAGAGGCCTAAAGCCTGAAAAATTGTATTGTAACTATATATTTGTTGTTGAATAATACAATGGCTCTTTGATTTTGGAGTGTGGGGGTTTTTACCTAAAACGGTTTTCCCCACGATAAATCTGTGTTCTATTAGATTCTATCTTTTTCTTTTGTTTTATGATTTTGTGTTGTTGAATCTAAATGTATGCATGTTGCTGAAACTACTCTTCGATCTTGCAAGATCTAAAATTGCAATCGCTTTCCTCTAAGGGTTAATGTGGGAAATAAACTGTGCCTGATTCCACTTTATAGCATAGTAGTGTGAGTTGTATTTGATGATGGATGTGCATACTGATCTTAGATGGCTATTCTGGGATGCCCAATTTCCCTTCAATAAATTCAATTTACTTTAAACTCAAAAAAATCATAGCCCAACATTTTAGTCACTACAAAGGAGAATAACCTTTGAATAAATATATGTCATAATTAATGCCAAATTTAATAAATTACAATATCTTCAATAGATTGAAAATAGATTTCAACATTCAAAAAATAAATAACAACAATATTTCATACCATTTCTCTAAGCTAAGTGAAAAAATGCTACACTTCTCTTCTTTTAAAGTGCTACTAAATCTCCACATTACTTGCATCCAATATATTTCCCACCATGGACTCTAATACCAACACTAGTAAGATGAAAAGTATAGAAACCCACATTACAAAATACTATCAATAAACACTCAAAATTATATTATGTGGAATATTGTGTAGACATTACATTAAATTACTTATTCTTAACTACCTGAATTAATTTTTTTGATATATTAACAAAATGTTAACATTGGCCCAACAACTAAATTGATAAATACTCACAACAATCTTACTAGAGGTGTTGTTATTGTATTTTTTAATAGTCTCTCATTAAACAAAAATAGTTAGCTGTGTGTCCTTCTCTTACAACATGACTATATCCTAATTCTTTATTTATTTATTGAAAAAATAAAAAATTACATGTTAAAAACTTGCAAGAAAAATAATTAAATAAAATCTAGCAAATATTATAATATGACAAGCTAAAAACTTAATAAAACATTTAACAATGAAACAATTGAACCTAAACAACATTATACAAAACAACAAATAGAATTCATGACAAGGACCATGCAATTAGGCGTTGAAGCACAAGCATTATTATATATTTTATTTCCAACATTCATTTTGCAATATTTAAGAATGGACATCTATTTTTTATTTGAATATTAGGTTGTAGTTGCAATTTTTTTTTTTAAAATAACAAAAATACTTGAAAATCATCAAGTCACTAAACATTAGCAAAGTTGTCTACTTTTTTATTGCCTAGAGTTACCAATGCAAGAAAATAGCTAAAATGAGGAACTAACAAATAAGATTTTATTGAGAATTTATTAATGGGGCACTTCCATACTGAACATGAAGGATGCAAATTGTTTGTTGAAAAGTAAAAGGATCGGTTGCACAATTCCATCAAACTGACTCGTAAATTTCTACTCATGTGCTTCCATATAGAATTGATTTTAAGAGCATAAATAAAAACAATCAGTATTTTAATGGCCAACAGAAATAGAAAAGGTAATAAATTTTACATCAGCAGCAAATAAATTTCATGCTAGCTATCTAAATTTTAGAGTACAAAATTTGAAGGTAACTCCATTTCAATTTGTTTAAATGGATGACAGAAGAAAAAAAGAAGGTATTTTTTAAATGTAAATCTTTGAAATGATGGTCGACCGAATGTCATATCTAACTTCTCATATTGGTACTTGTGACTACAAAATGAGCATCAAATTTATCATATAGTTCTAATATGTAATAACCCACTTACTTAATCCAAAAACTCAACTGATTTTTTTTTTTTTAATATATAAAAAATATTGATTTGTTATTCTTACTTATTCTTATTTACTTATTTTTTATTCAATCACATACTCAAGTACATCTATCCAAACGAGATAGGCATCCATCCAACCAGGATGGGCATCTAACCATACAGGTTAGGCATCTATCCATACAGGACTAGGCATCTAACCATACGGGTTAGGCATCTAACCATACGGGTTAGGCATATGTCCATACAGGATAGGAGGTTTCATCTATCCAATCCGGGATAGGCATCTACCCAAACAAGGTAGGCATCTATTCATAAGAATAGGATATGCTCTGACCAAAGACTTTAGACTGATCAGGACCATCCGAGTCCTGAGCCACTCTCTAAAGACTACACTCCCCTACTAGGAGTGCACTGAGGTTTTCGTCCTTAGGAGTATAAAAATAATTACATTAACAAGCTTGAGTTCCGCCTCAGAATTTGGCCTAAAGCCTCAGGAAGTCAAGTGAATCCATACGGAATTCCTTCTGAGTATGCATTGAATTAATTTTAACATTTCAATTATTATTTGCACCATTTGATTAAAAGATCAAGGAGCTTCAAGAACCAACTACTCACCCATAACCAAATCCTAACCCCCATCCCCGAACACCTGAGTACAAGGGACAACTTCATCCCTAGACTGCCTACATACCCGTTTCAGCACGGGATCAAGGCGTAAAGTATGTAGTTCTAGTTTCTAACTATGGTTTAATGTAAACTGTTTGGTGGGTATGCAACCCTTTCTAGGGTCAATGTCCCAGATAGTTTCTCTGTGGCTGCTACCCACGATGGTAACTTTATAAAAAAAAAAGGCTCAAGATGGCCTTTTTTCTTGTGGCCTAAACAACTAGGTCCTATTTCCTATTAAATACGTCACCCTTAATCCATTATCATCCACTGAAATCATCAAGATAAAATAAATTTTCAAGATCTTCACACGCATCCAAACCCTAATGGGGTTATCTAAAGTTCAACTGATTGGATGTAAATTCATTTAAAAATTAATCTTTTTAGATTATCGATCCAAGGGGGATTACCCGCCTCTTGGATTTTAACTTCCAAATGACCCTTATTTCTCCCCAGTGATTTAGAGGGACGATGCCACAAATGTCGTTATTGTAGCTTTATTAGGCGTTAAGTGTAGTAGTTCAACACGAAGACATTACCCGTAAGTGTGACCCAGAGGCACCATAGATACCGAATGCCGCTAATTTTTGGTTTCAACTCCTCTTATTTAGTTATCTAACTAGGAATTTAACTTTGAATTCATGAATCTTAAATGATGCAATATACCAATACAATTATGAAAAAAAAACTATTATATACAAGGAATTATCGCTTGAATTTAAAAACTATAGTATGAATTTTACGTAATTGAAAGGAACATAAACAAATTGACTACTTGGAATAGTATTTTCTCCTAAGGAAAGTTATGATAATTAAAAATTCAAAAACTTGAACTAAATACATGAAATTACTAATTGCTTGGAAACAATGATACTTTCAAAGATAACTTATGAAAATGATTTGAATTACTTGCAAGATATAATTGTTTTGGGACAACCCATTACACAATAAGTATGAATCCTAGTACTGATTTGCTTGAAAGAAAATTAAATGATTGAATAGAAAGAATTTGGAAATGAATTTTAACACCTACTTGTTTGAAGTGAAAAGTACTTAATAATAATCCCAACTAATTCTTCCATATGAAGTAATACAAATTTCATCTACAAATGATAACACTACTTTAAATGTGAATCATAATACTTGAAAGGTACTAAATTGCTTGAAATAGAATTTAAATTATCAAATAATTATACTTTGGAAATGAATTTAATACTCACTTGTTGAAGGGAAAAGAAAACAACTATTCAACAATAAGCTTCAAACTAACCACATTATTCTTAGTTACTAATTGTTTGAAAAAGAGATTAGACAAGAGTGTAAACACTTGCTAGTTAACCAAGTAAATAATACTAAGTCTCCTAATAAAACAATTCTAATCAATAAACTTCTAGTTGCTTTTGAACTAATACCTTTGCAAGATTATAAAGTGATAACTAATTACTCCTTCCACTTGAAGTAATGTTAACTTTATCGTTGTATACATTCTAAAAATAATAACTTTATCAATTTCAAATACTTCAAAGGGAGCTAATGTTTTCTCTTTAAATTACCCTCAATTAGAATTGTTATTAAATTTTTTAAGTGATCACAGAATAGGTTTCTTTAAACTCATTTGCTAAAACAATTTTGGTTTTGAATAAACTCTCTTTGCATCCTAATTAATTCTATTACCATATGAATATTTAACTATGCAATTTACCTCTAATTTTAATGTTAATTAAATTTATCCTTACTAATTACTTGTATTATTAAGTGTAACTTTTCCTTTTTACTAGTCTTATGTTTCTTTTAGCTAAAAGGTAAATGATTTTAACTATTAAAAGAAGTGACTATTCACAATGCCTTATATACTCATATCTTGGAATCTAATAAAGAAACAAATCAAATAATCAACCTTTCAAATTGAGGCAAAACTTTGTCTAACATTAACTCATATTGTTGAAATACCTAAAAGGGTTACTATGAATCTAAACACATCTACTTGTTAGGTAAATTCCTTTAGCATTTGATACTTGTACAAATTGAAATATACAAAAGTTAGTTTTGAAATCCAATAATTAAATAACTTAAATATTTGAAATGTATTGAATGTCTTGAGGGAACCCACTTACTATTAGGATTTATTTATTTGATGAAAAGATCCAAAACTATGGAACAAGTGTATCATTGGCGCAATAACATTTTCCTTTGCTTTATTTTTCCTAAGTCAAACTAATTTGTTTAATAAGGAGATTTAACTATCATATCTACATCCTAAGAAGGATTAATTCAAGATGATAGATCTCTTAATGCTCGATTATCTATTGAAATTCTCAAGTGTTAATTGACCCTTTTGCCTTATGCAATATTTATCTTTTCAAAACCCAAGGGACTCTTTTCCCATCATTGAGGAGATACTAACTCTTTAGAATTTAAAAAGAGTTCAAATATGCAACTTAATTTTCCATAATTAAAACTCCAATAAGGTATCCATTAATATGGGTTAGACCCTTTTCCCTTAAATTTTCCTTTAATATATTAATAATCTAATTCTTAAAACTAGAGATGATATCTTAAACACATTTCCATTAATTTTAATAAGGTTAGATTATAGGTCTCATTAATCCTTTTTAAATAGATATCAATAAATAAAACCATTTTTCATTAAATAGACCTCAATAAATAAATCCATCACTAAATTTGATTAATTTTCAATTATTAAAATTTATAATTATAAACTAATCCTAAATGATTTTTTTAATCACCAAGTGCATAATTAAATTTTAAAGAACTGTAAGCTTATTAATTTTAATCATTCAAAATAACTTTCAATATTCTAAAATATTTTTAATTTTAAATTAAACACATAAAATTTAATTACAAACTCTAAAGTATAATTCAATTTTAATAAAACAATTCCTAACTCAAAATATATATATGTTTTTTTTTTAAATAATTGACTCAAAATCTTTTAATAATATAATAATAAACTTAAATCTACAAACAAATTTAGAACATAAATTTAATATGATTTTAAATAAATTTGATATATATGTTTATATAATATATATTTGAAGTGAAATTTACTAATTTATTAATCAAGGCAAAATTTACTTTTTTCTTTTTAAAAAAAATTTATACATGCACAGGGAATAATATTTTTTTTTTCTAAAAATCCAAAGAGATGAATATGTTTCTAAAAAGTACAGAGATGAACTTTTTTTTTTTTTTTTCTATAATGCACAAAGATGAATGTTTTCCTAAAATGCACACATGAATATATTCCTAAAATCCACAGAGATGGGTATTTATCTAACATACATAGAGATGAATTTTTTATAAAATAAAGAAAGTTGATTGAGGAAAAGATTTCAGATTAAACAATATTCGAATTTGTATATGCATATTTTTAAAGAAATCTATTAACCAATTTATTTTCTACATGCAAAATAAAAAAGAAGATTTCTTTTTTTCTTTTTTTGGATAGAAAAGCAATTTATTACATGTATTTGATTAAATCAATTAACAAAAACTGAAAAAGATTTCCTTGCAAAAATCTGAAAAGGATAAAAGAGATTTCTTTCAAAAAAATAAAATTAAAATATAAACTTTCTTATGTGCAAAATTTTGAAAGAGACGAGAACAAGATTTTCTTTGAAAAGAAAAAGCAAGCAATGAATGTGCAAGAGGGGAACCTAGATTTGAATGAAGAACCTTGCTGACCTCCTTCAATTCCTCCTTGAAGCTTGGTAATTATCTTCTCCAAAATCCTGCAACATATCTACAAAATTTCTCCTACAACTAACATGGTATTGAAAATAAATTCATAAGAATTTCAAGGCTATTTTATCATCCAAAAAATAATGAACTCCCCTTTTTCAAAAATTTAGACCTCAATATATATAGAAAAGAGAGACATTTTCCCACTACAAAAGAAATTAATTGATTTCCATATTCTTTTCCCAAAATAATTTCATGCAAAATGATTAATTGTCATAGTGGGGGTTACATGCAAAAAAATTGAATTTGAAATTCTCTTCTAGAACCTTCTCATTTCCTCCTACAACATGTGCTAAATAGCATATTGAGAAAATAAACAATTTCTAAATTAATTTCATGCAAAAATGATTGTTGTAATAGTGGGGGTTACATTTGACCATGCATTCAAAATTCAAATTTGAATTCTCCTCCAAAAATGCATTTTGTAACTGCTTTGTCATAAAAATGCCATTAATAGAATTATTCTTGTCATAGAATAATTTTGTAACTCCCGTATCATATATTTGCTAAATATAATATTTATTCTTTAATATTTTAAATTTTAAATTTCTTTTCTAGAATCTTCTTATTTCTCCTACACCATGTGCTCAATTAGGATATTGAGAAAATAAGCAATTTTCAAATAAATTATGACCTCATGTGTGTGTCACCACTTAAATTATTTTTCTATTTAAAAACTTCAACCTCATTTCAATTTATATTTTCTTTCTGTAGTGCCCCGTTAGAAACCCTAAAGGAAAACATCACAAACTAGGCAACTAAAGGGTGAAATAAATTTTTTTTAAAAGAACAAGTGCATTAATTATATCACTTGCATGTTTAATAACATAGTGGAAGCCTAACACCTAACTCCCTAAGGGTTACCAACGAAGTTTACTTCGTAGATTATAATAACACCACAGAAAATCCTATTGTTCAACTAATTAGGAAAATTAAATGTTTAAGACAAAATCTACCCATACATCTAAATTCCATAATGAAAGAATCAAAGTACTTCAATGCATTCATTTCTTATAGTTCATATATACAAAAGAGTAAAGTAACTGAATTAACAAACATTTCAATGATTCCCTTTTACAATATCCATAAATACATGGTTACCACAAATACCACATATTACAAAGTTACATTATCAAGGTTACACAAAATTTTGATACAATGACCACAAGGTCTCAACTGAACAATGATCACGAACATGAGCTGGTACATGAACCACGAACCAAGAAACACCAACGAAGCCCTTCCTCGCCTGAAGATACCTTCTAGAACATCTAATGGAAATGGCACTACCACCCGACCATGTGATCCTGAAATGGAACCACCCCACCGTGCTAGGAGATAGTAGAAAACCCTCAAGAAAGCAAAGTAAAACAAGTATGAAAGACTAGAAGTCTCCGCAAAAATCCATGTGACTCAACTCACAAACACTAGTGACTCTAAGAAGAGAGTGTCATCACACAGCATAAGATGGATACCATGGTACAGCCTCCATAGATCACGGCCCCCATCCTGGGTTATCCTGGTAACCTTTCCCGAACCTCTAGTTCCAACTAAGTCTCATGTGGACCCTACCAATCCTTTCATGAAGACAAGGTGGTAAGTTTTCCATTCTAGGCCTTCTCGTAACATTATGAGCCCTGTACTAGCACTCACCTATGCACGAGGTATATTATCTTAATTAATAATTATCCCACCCATATAAATTATTAGGTTATCACTTTTTAACTGACTTTCAATGGGTTATCCTATCATCCACTTCGGGCATGGCCCCCACTCGAAAGCCACTCTCTCTCATAGGACACTACAGGAAAGGTCTCCCTACGAGAACTCTATGGTGACATAGATAGCCATACCTAATCCTGGCATACCACAGGTGAAGGATACACAATCACTAACCCAAGATTGACCATTTGGACAAAACACACAATGGCTCACATCAATAAGGTTTGACCAAGGAGATATAATAACATAGGACACAATGAAAACTCAACCAGAATTACAATGGAATTTAAACTTGACTGCAAACACCATTTACACAAGATCCTAATACAAGCAATCGTTTCTTAAAATAGCCAAATACATAAATAACTTGCAATTTAAGATTTCCAGAAAATAAGAATTACAACTATATTAATACAAATAAATCAATGTTGTCATTTGTTGAGAAAAGAGGTAAATGAATCAGGACACATGGAAATATAGAGATCTTAGGCGATATAAACTTAGAATTTTAATCCATAAGAAATGTCGATATTTCTTAGCAAAAAAGAAACATATTTGCAATGTTATGTCTTTCGTAACTTCTATCATGCTCCCTATTAACTAACCTTATAATATAATTAAGAGATTAAATATCCCTATTCACTACTATAGCAATTAAATTAGTTAACATGTCTTTCACTATGATTTCCATTCCTCTATTTCAAATGATTAATAATTACATTTTCAATTAACAACAATATAAGCAAAATCATATAAATAATCGTAACCTATATCTAAAACTATAAATTTCACACTTCCTTAAATTATAACCAAAATCAAAAGAAACTCTAACCTCTTTGCAAGCTTGAACTGGTTTGTGTGACTTTTGAAGCTCTTCCGCCAAATAGCACTATGCCTTGCTTGCCAATCTCAAACCAATCTATCCTCTAACTTGCTATCTTCTAACTTGATATCCTCTAACTTTCTATCCTCCAACTTGCTATCCTCCAACTTGCTATCCTCCAACTTGCTACCCTCCTATTTAATTCTCTATTCCTTAGTTGCATCTCCCCTCCCTTCTCTTCCAACTCAATGGTTTATATATAGTGTAGTCGTCTACCCTCTTTCCTACTTTCAAGCTATCTCTACTAGAGGTGGATTGATTCTAAGTGACACCACTCATGATCTAGTTGCATCATAACAGTCCTAATTGTATTTGAACACCTATGTGTTCACCATGTAAAGTTATTCATTATCCATTTCATGACACCACACCACTAAAGTTGTTAAATTCATAATTATTGATGATACATGTAGCTTTTGACTCCAATACTAAGTCGACTTAACTAAAAATGATTTCCTTAAAACATGCAAAGTTAACTAAAACAAATTTCTTCTACACTTGTCGATCACGGTGTAAACATTGGTGGGTTTACGTGGGTTGGTGAACCACGTTCTATTAATTCATGCCACATTAAATAGTAGTACCAATGTGTGAGAAGGTGAGTTTTGGGTGGATAATAGGAAGTGACATAGACTCCATCCCTTCCATACGTGGAATAGTCAACATTGACTTACATTCCTTAATAATAGCAGCTACGTGGGTTTATGTTATAATAGTTGGGTCGGTGTTTATCTCCATGCGGTGTAACTTTTATTTAAATGGGAGGAGGGGTGGTCGGTGGTAATACCGACCCCTCCCTTTAATTAAGGGGGGGGGTCGATATTACTATCGACCACCCTCTTTATTGTTTAATTCTCTTAAAAACCCGCCACCTTTTACTATACGGTGCATAAAACATGTAAATAAAAATAATGTTATATTTAATAATATATATATATTACATACATACATGCATAAATATATATATATATATATATATACATATATATATACATATATATACATATATATATACATATATATATACACGATCAAATTCAAAGTCATCTAACTAATATTTATATAAAATTTGTATCATTGTAAACAAAATGATCATTAATAAAGATGCATTTCTTTTTGTACAAAAGACGATAATCATTCGATACATGGTACATTAGGTCGTAAAATCCAATTTATTCGACTTCCAAATAATCATATTAAAATAATCAATGTAATTAATCATGAACCATATTTACCTATATATATATATATATATATATATATATATATATACGATCTAGTCCTAATATACATTTAAAATACGTACAACTATAGTATAATTCCGAAAACCATACATACCAATAATGAGATAACTTCATAAATTTAATTAATTAATTAAAACCACTAAAGACACAAACTGAGCAAACCTCAAACAAATACTCCTAAAAGATCAAACAAAAAAATACAAAGGCCGAACAAACTGACCGGACGACCAACTGACGACACTCACATGAGTGTAACTGAATAAAATAGGGTCAACTACTATCTCCTCCACTTCCATTGGAAAATATAAGGCACGCTCAGACCTGTAAAGCCAGGTGGAGACGATACCTCGTACTTGCAATATCCTGCATCACCGAACCACACATGCATATATACAATATAGAAAACATGGCATACACACCGATGAAGGATAATCACGACGTTCCCTATCTCACCGAAATGAGTGAAGGAAAATCGCCCCCTTACATCCAATACACTCGTAGACACACAACATATAATTCCACATTGCATAGATAAGTAAAGTGTCAGTACAAAGCAATAATCCATAAAATGTCATAAATCACAAGTACTGAAATACTACAAATTAATTATGCATCTCATATCCAGATAAAGCATGAAATAATGACATATAAGTCTGAATAACAAAACATGGTAATGTATCCACTGAAAAACAACAAGAATAAAATATGAGTCCAAACGAGTAGGGATACTACATTCTCCCCCCCAAAACTAGGCTTACTCCTAGAAGCCTAAAACAAATAAGAATATAGCTCTCTCATCTTCGCTGCATCCTCCCAAGTTGTCGAGGTCTCATCATTTGGGTCCAATAGGACCCTTACCTGGTTGATGGTGCGACCCCTGAGGATCAAATCCTGACACTGAAGAATGCGCACGGGCTCCATGGAAAGTTACCCGTCCTCGACCTATAAGGAGTTCCAATCAAGAACATGTGTCACATTAGGATGATAAGGTTGAAGAACTGAAACATTAAAGACATCGTGGATGTGGGATAGACTCGATGGCAAGGCAAGATGGTAGGAAATAGGACCTATCCTCTCAAGGATCTCAAAAGGGCCAACAAACCGAGGTGCCAACTTACAACCTTTTCCATAATGGATCAGACTCTTCTGTGGATGCACTCTCAAAAACACATAGTCACCAACAGTAAACTCTCGGAAGCCTGAAAGGGGGACATACCTATGGAGCTATGATATCCATTGTTATAAGCAAACTCCACTAGATAGATATAATCCTCCCAATGCGAATGTTGGTCCATAACATACATGTGAAGCATGTCCTCCAAAACCTGATTCACTCTCTCTGTCTGACCATCTGTCTCTGGGTGATAAGCTGAACTAAAGTTCAACTGAGTCCCCAAAGCATGTTGAAGTGAGGTCCACAATGCTGAGGTAAAGATAGGATCTCTATCAGAGATGATTTGCCTCTGAATCCCATGCAATCTCACTACATCTTCTAAGAAGACTCGTGCCACCACTACTGCTGTATAGGAAGCTCGAATAGGAACAAAATGGGCAACCTTAGTCAATCTGTCAATGATGACCATGATGGCATCATGATGACGCAAAGAGACAGGCAAACCAACAATGAAATCCATGCAAATGATATCCCATTTCCAATCCAGTATCAAATTAGGCTGTAAAAGCCTTGCCGGGTGCTGAAGCTCTGCCTTCACTCGCTGGCACTCTAAACACTTCGACACAAAATCAGCAATGTCATGTTTCATGCCAGCCCAATGATAAATCTGTCTAAGATCTGCGTGCATCTTCTTGACACCTGGATGTGCCAAATAAGATGCACGATGGACCTCAGTCATGATCAAGATGTGAAGACCCTCCAAAGAAGGTACATAGATCTGTCCATGGTGACGAAGAAGTCCATCTGCCTCAAGATTATATCCAAAAAATCTACCCTCTAAAGGCCTTTCGGACTCTATCATGACTCTAACCTCCTGATACCAAGTATCCTGAGAAAGAACTCCGAGAATCCTTTCTCTCAAGTCTACTCCAAGGGACAATGCCGAAACTTCATGCCGCCTACGACTCAAAGCATCTGCCACTACGTTCTCTTTCCCCTAAATATAACGAACCTCAAAATCATACTCGCAAAGGAATTCCATCCATCTCTGTTGTCAAGCATTCAAGTTTGGCTGCATGAAAATATACTGCAGATTGTGGTGATCACTATGCAGTTCAAACCAATGCCCTAACAAAAAATGTCGCCATCTAACCAAAGCATGAACTATAGCTGCCAACTCTAAATCATGAACTAGATAGTTCAACTCATGGTTCTTGAGTTTGTGAGACTCATAAGCAATGACACGCCCATCTTGCATAAGCATTGCACCTATACCTTCCAAAGAGGCACCTGTGCATACCATAAAATCTCTTGATGGACTAGGAATTGCCAAAATCATAGCACTAACAATGAGTTCCTTCAAGGTATGAAAAGCTGACTCACATTGTTCTGACCAAACAAACTTCTTCCCTTTCCTCTGAAGAGAAGTGATCAGGTGTCCTATCCGAGAAAATCCCTAAACAAAGCGACGGTAATATCCGACCAAACCCATAAAACTCCGAACTTCTGAAATGTTGGTCAGTGCTGGCCAATCAACAATGGCTTAGATCTTTGAAGGATCCACAGATACACCTTCTCCCAAAACTATATGACCAAAATAGTTCACCTTAGACTGGAAAAAGTCACATTTTGCCAAATTAGCATAAAGTTGATTCTCCCTCAAACACTGCAATACCTGACGTAAGTGACCTTCATGTTCTTCCATAGTTCTAGAATAAATCAATATGTCATCCAAGAACACAAGGACAAAATGATCAAGGTAGGTGCGAAAACCCCCATTCATGAGGCTCATGAAAACTGAAGGCGCGTTCGTCAACCCAAATGGCACCACTGTGAACTCATAGTGACCATAACGAGTACGAAATGATGTCTTATGAATATCTGCATCCTGAATGCGCAACTAATGATATCCAGATTTTGGGTCAATCTTAGAGAATACCTTGGCTCCCTTTACCTGATCGAAAAGATCATCTATACGAGACAATGGATATCGATTCTAAATAGTTACCTTATTTAGTTCCGCACCAGGAACTAAATCGATGTGAAAGCCTATGTCTCACTTCGGAAGCATACCAGGAATATCCAACGGAAACACATCAGTAACTCTCGAAGAATAGGGTGACTATCAAGAGTGATTTATTGACTTTCTAACTCATCTACATCCTCAAGAGTAACTGCAAAAAGTTGGCACCCTCTACGCATGCAATGCTTAAGTTGCATAGCAGAGATCATACGTAAGGATATTGGTCTCTAAACTCCAACAACCTCCACATCCTTACCAAGGTCACCTAAACACTCCACTGTCTTCTTGCGACAGTCTACTCGAGCATTGTGAGAAGATAGCCAATCCATCCCCAACACAACTCCATAAGAACCCAAAGGAATGACTCGAAGGTCAACTGAAGTAACTATGGTTCCTAGATTCAACTCACAACTGGGAACAAAGGCATCTACAGAAACACGGACACCTGTAGCCAACTCTACTTGCCACCTATCTGCCTGCTTAGTGAACGCGAGTCCGCACTGCTCCACAATAGACGAAGAAATGAAAGAATCTGAAGCACCAAAATCAAAAAGTACAGAGATAGGGATTCCACGCAACATACCTACTACCTCCATAACTGTACCTTGATGATTAGCTTGGCAGTTATCCACTGCTACAAACACTCTATGGGATCTCCCTACATCTCCCACTGTAGGCTCTGATGTTGCTAGCCTCTGACTACCTATGTTGTAGAAATGTTGAGGGCACTGCGCAACTCTGTGACCAAACTATCCACAAGAGAAGCAAGCTCCTCTATTACCTGTTGGTCCACTAGACTGCTGAAAACTTCCCTGGCTAGGGGCGTGAGACGCACTCTGCGAGGACTACCTTATATGGCCCTATCTGCCCCTCTACCAGTTCCTGTTATTCTTATACTGAGCATTGCCACCCTTTTGGCCCTGGAACTATTTTGGTTTTGATGGTTGTTGCTGTTGTTGTCCACCCTTAGCGGGTGCTTGAGGAGTCCTAAATGGTGCAGCTGACTGGGATTGATTCCCACAAGCTCTATTCCCAATGGAAGGTGCACTCCCTATCTACACACCTGTCCGACCACCAAGTGCATGGCTAAGGTTTAGCTCTACCAATCTGGCCTTTGCCATGGCTATCTCCACTGAAGTTGGCTTAAACACCCTAACACCTCCACTAATGTGGTCATTCAAACCCCTTAGGAAGTGTTGTACAAGCATAGCCTCATCATTACCAATCCGAGCATAGTCTTTGAGCTCATAGAACATGTGCTCATACTGGTCTACTATCATACCATACTGATGCAGAGCATGAAACTCCTCTGCTCGAGTCTGCCTCCACTAGGGTGAGAGAAACCGTGCCCTGAATCTCTCCAGAAATAGCTTCCATGTCACGGTGTTAATGCACACACTGATCTTCTCCTCCTCTAGTCTCCACCAGATTGAAGCAAAATTATTGAGATGCATAATAGTGCATCTCGCCTTGGTGTTGCTACTGTATGGAAATATAGCGAAACACCGGTCCAAACCAATGAGCCAGGTCTCTGCCTTGAGACCGGTACACATACCATCAAAGTAAGGAGGGTTGGACCTCATCAAGTCCTTTATGTGACCCAAGGAAGTTGGATCTCCGTTAACTTCAATCTCCCTCCTCATGGGTGATCTCTCTCTCTCTCTCTCTCTCTCTCTCTCTCTCTCTCTCTCTCTCTCTCTCTCTCTCTCTCTCTCTTCTGGAACTGGCTGATCAACCTCAAGCCTGGGGCCTAACCTAGCAAGAACCTCTTGAAACATCTATCTTAGCTCTTCCCTTTCGGGAACCTGTTCTTCTGCATGCTGTGAATCCTGATGAACAGACTGTTCTGGTTCATCATTCACATGAGTAGGTGGTGGTGAAGGACTGTGATGATCAGAACCACGGCCCCGTCCTCCACCTCTTCCTCCACCTCTGCCTCTATTGCGATAACCCATACGGCCACCACCCCTAGCTCTCCTAGCCATGACCTATCACTACAAAATAGAAAATGGTTCAGATCTATGGCAAGGATAAATAAGGGAAACACAAACATTAAGACCTAAGAAAAAAGGTCAAGTTGAATAGGCACACTACAAACCTAGAGTACCCAGTGTTGAAACTTATGCTCTGATACCAAATGTAGTGCCCCGTCAGAAACCCTAAAGGAAAACATCACAATCTAGGCAACTAAAGGGTGAAATAATTTTTTTTTAAAAGAACAAGTACATTAATTATAACACTTGCACATTTAATAACACAGCGGAAGTCTAACACCTGATTCCCTAAGGGTTACCAATGAAGATTACTTCGTAGATTATAATAACACCACAGAAAATCCTATTGTTTAGCTAATTAGGAAAATTAAATGTTTAAGACAAAATCTACCCATACATCTAAATTCCATAATGAAAGAATCAAAGTACTTCAATGCATTCATTTCTCATAGTTCATATATACAAAAGAGTAAAGTAACTGAATTAACAAACATTCCAATGATTCCCTTTTACAATATCCATAAATACATGGTTACCACAAATACCATAGATTACAAAGTTACAATATCAAGGTTACACAAAAGTTTGATACAATGACCACAAGGTCTCAACTGAACAATGATCACAAACACGAGCTAGTACATGAACCACAAACCAAGAAACACCAGTGAAGCCCTTCCTCACCTAAAGATACCTTCTAGAACATCCGATGGAAATGGCAATACCACCCGACCATGTGATCCCAAAATGGAACCACCCCACCATGCTAGGAGATAGTAGAAAACCCTCAAGCAAGCAAAGTAAAACAAGTACGAAAGACTACAAGACTCCGCAAAAATCCATGTGACTCAACTCACAAACACTAGTGACTCTAAGAAGAGAGTGTCATCACATAGCTTAAGATGGATACCATTGTACAACCTCCATAGGTCCCGGCCCCCATCCTGGGTTATCCTGGTAACCTCTCTCGAACCTCTGGTTCCAACTAAGTCTCATGAGGACCCTACCAATCCTTTCATGAAGTCAAGGTGGTAAGTTTGCCATTCCAGGCCTTCTCATAACATTATGAGCCCTATACTATCACTCACCTATGCACGAGGCACATTATCTTAATTAATATTTATCCCACCCATATCAATTATTAGGTTATCACGACACAACCCCCGCTTGAAAGCCACTCTCTCTCATAGGACACTACAGGAAAGGTCTCTCTACGAGAATTCTATGGTGACATAGACAACCATACCTAATCTTGACATACCACAGGTGAAGGATACACAATCACTAACCCAAGATTGACCATTTGGACAAAACACACAATGGCTCACATCAATAAGGTTTGACCAAGGAGATATAATAACATAGGACACAATGAAAACTCAACCAGAATTACAATGGAATTTAAACTTGACTGCAAACACCATTTACACAAGATCCTAATATAGGCAATCTTTTCTTTAAATAGCCAAATGCATAAATAGCTTGCAATTTAAGATTTCCAGAAAATAAGAATTACAAATATATTAATACAAATAAATCAATGTTGTCATTTGTTGAGAAAATAGGTAAATGAATCAGGACACATGGAAATATAGAGAGCTTAGGCGATATAAACTTAGAATTTTAATCCATAAGAAATGTCGATATTTCTTAGCGAAAAAGAAACATATTTGCAATGTTATGACTTTCATAACTTCTATCATGCTCCCTATCAACTAACCTTATAATATAACTAAGAGATTAAATAACCCTATTCACTACTATAGCAATTAAATTAGTTAACATCTCTTTCACTATGATTTCCATTCCTCTATTTCAAACGATTAATAATTACATTTTTAATTAACAACGATATAAGCAAAATCATATAAATAATCGTAACCTATATCTAAAACTACAAATTTCACACTTCCTTAAATTATAACCAAAATCAAAAGAAACTCTGACCTCTTTCCAAGCTTGAACTGGTTTGTGTGACTTTTGACGCTCTTCCGCCAAATAGCACTATGCCTTGCTTGCCAATCTCAAACCAATCTATCCTCTAACTTGCTATCTTCTAACTTGATATCCTCCAACTTGCTATTCTCCAACTTGCTATCCTCCTATTTAATTCTCTATTCCTTAGTTGCATCTCCCCTCCCTTCTCTTCCAACTCAATGGTTTATATATAGTGTAGTCGTCTACCCTCTTTCCTACTTTCAAGCTATCTCTACTAGAGGTGGATTGATTCTAAGTGACACCACTCATGATCTAATTGCATCATAACAGTCCTAATCGTATTTGAATACCTATGTGTTCACCATGTAAAGTTATTCATTATCCATTTCATGACACCACACCACTAAAGTTGTTAAATTCATAATTATTGATGATACATGTGGCTTTTGACTCCAATCCTAAGTCGACTTAACTAAAAATGATTTCCTTAAAACATGCAAAGTTAACTAAAACAAATTTCTTCTAGAATTGTCGCTCACGGTGTAAACATTGGTGGGTTTACGTGGGCTGGTGAACCATGTTCTATTAATTCATGCCACATTAAATAGTAGTACCAACGTGTGAGAAGGTGAGTTTTGGGTGGATAATAGGAAGTGACACGAAATCCATCCCTTCCATACGTGGAATAGTCAACATTGACTTACATTCCTTAATAATAGCAGCTACATGGGTTTATGTTATAATAGTTGGGTCGGTGTTTATCTCCATGAGGTGTAACTTTTATTTAAATGGGAGGAGGGGTGATCAGTGGTAATACTGACCCCTCCCTTTAATTAAGGGGGGTGGTCGATATTACTATCGACCACCCTCTTTATTGTTTAATTCTCTTAAAAATCTGCCACCTTTTACTATACGTTGCATAAAACATGTAAATAAAAACAATGTTCTATTTAATAATATATATTACATACATACATACATACATACATACATATATATATATACATACATACATACATATATATATATATATATATACATACATACATACATACATACATATATATATATGTATGTATGTATTATATATATATACACGATCGAATTCAAAGTCATCTAACTAATATTTATATAAAATTTGTATCATTGTAAACAAAACGATCATTAATAAAGATGCATTTCTTTTTGTACAAAAGATGATAATCATTCGATACATGGTACGTTAGGTCGTAAAATCCAATTTATTCGACTTCCAAATAATCATATTAAAATAATCAATGTAATTAATCATGAACCATATTTACCTATATATATATATATATACGATCGAGTCCTAATATACATTTAAAATACGTACAACTATAGTATAATTCCGAAAACCATACATACCAATAATGAGATAACTTCATAAATTTAATTAATTAATTAAAACCACTAAACACACAAACTAAGCAAACCTCAAACAAATACTCCTAAAAGATCAAACAACAAAATACGAAGGTCGAACAAACTGACCGGATGACCAACTGACGACACTCACACGAGTGTAACTGAATAAAATAGGGTCAACTACTATCTCCTCCACTTCCATCGAAAAATATAAGGCATGCTCAGACCTGTAAAGCCAGGTGGAGACGATACCTCGTACCTTCTCGATACTTGTACCTGCAATATCCTGCATCACCAAACCACACATGCATAAATACAATATAGAATACACGACATACACACCGATGAAGGAGAATCGCGACGTTCCATGTCTCACCAAAATGAGTGAAGGAAAATTGTCCCCTTACATCCAAAACACTCGTAGACACACAACATATAATTCCACATTGCATAGATAAGTAAAGTGTCAATACATAGCAATAATCCATAAAATGTCATAAATCACAAGTACTGAAACACTGCAAATTAATTATGCATCTCATATCCAGATAAAGCATGAAATAATGTCATATAAGTCTGAATAACAAAACATGGTAATGTATCCACTGAAAACAACAAGAATAAAATATGAGTCCAAACGAGTAGGGGTACTACACTTTCTAACATTACTCATAATATTAATATTATAGTAGTAGTAGTAGTAGTAGTAGTAGTAGTAGTAGTAGTAGTAGTAGTAGTAGTAGTAGTAGTAGTAGTAGTAGTAGTAGTAGTAGTAGTAATAATAATAGCAAGTCATATCAAGGTCCAAAAAGAGGGTTATGACATAATCGATGACAAGTAAACAGACATCAAATTTAGGCTCAATTAATTCTATGCATGATAGATTAATGTTTGTCAAATTTAACCTTCAAATGTGTACACTAACAACCAAACAAACATCAAATTTGACTCTTCGATGCTTGGCTGAGTTTGGGTTGCTGGTTATCAATGTTGAATCCTTTGATAGTTGTCTATTTTGGGTTTTGGATCCATGTAAAATTAGAGGATTTTAGGTTCCTTCAAAACTTGTTGTAAGGGGTTTCGGGTCCCCTCAAAACCTATTTTATCTCTAATAAAAAACAAAAACCAAATTTAACATCTAATACTTGTGTGACTGTCAAAAGAATATCAAATTTATTCAATTGATTTATCCTTGACATGCTAAATGCTAGTCAAATTTAATTCACTAAAGTTAGAAATGGTGTTTGAACACACATCAAATTCAAACTCTCTTTTTGAGATGACAAATAAACAAATGTCAAATTTGACCTCATACTTTATAGATGATAGTCAAATGGGCGTCAAATTTAAATGAATACCTTTGGTGATGACGATCATATAGTGTCCAATTGAAGAATTAAATAATTTAATGACAGTCAAATTGACGTCAATTTTTACTGACACGTGTACTGAGCGATGGCAATTAATAACACCAGAATTTCAATATATGACCAATCTAATTAACATTAAATTCACAGGAACCATTAGAAAAATCCCAATGATACTCTCAAAGCACTCAGACTTGCCAACAAATCATTAAAAATATCAGATTTTTCAGATTTTTTTTATCTATTCTTCTTTCTAGATAAAATTGTCTCACATTCTTCATTGTTTTGAGAGTATTTTAAGACATTCTTCTAAAGCCCCTTCCTACGCAACTTCCTTTTCCTCTATGGCTTTGAATAAAACATACTATTGTGAATGAACTCAACATTTTATTTATTTCAAGTGAAAATATTCACTGGATCGCCTTGAAGGTTTATACATTCAATATTTTGATATTTAACTCAAGATTCGCAAAGGAACAGTGCCAAGTTTTTTTTTTCAATGTTATTGAGATAATATAAGAGAAAACATTGTGGAACATCCCTTTATAGCTTCGTTCATAATATATAGATCTAAAGGCTAAGATGAGTTGACTTATTAGTTGTACAAAAATTATTTGGTTGCATAAGTATCCCTTGCTCAAAATCCTATTTTCATGTTTGATGAAAGGATTTTGACAATACAGACAAAAAAAATATTGTTTGTCATTAAATGCAACCCAATTCATGCACAATCTAATTCACATGTTGAGCTGGTCCTAATTGGCCTCTTCCATTACCATGTTTAGCACATAACTGCTTTCTATTCATAAGTTTGTCTTCCATTACCATGTTTAACCTTTTTTCTTCTACCTTTTCTTTCCACACTTTTTTTGTTTCTATGAAAACTCCTCTATGAGCACTACTCGATAGGACCCTTGTATAGTATGTGAAATGTTTTATTTTGAATGAATAGAAAAAATACATTACTTAGAGACTTCCTTTACGTCATCTTTTAAATGGTTAGTCTAAATGTTGAAGTCTATGATCGATTTAACAATTTTTCATTATTTGACATCTACATTTTAGAATTTCTTAAATAAATATATTATGTATTTCTATGGCATGATTTTTGTTAGTTGATTGATCATGTGGTCTTAATTCATAATCTTTCTCTTATCTGTCTCAATGCCTTCATTTTGCACAAAGTCCAACCGCAATGTGGTATGTCCTAACTTTGTGCTCATCTATATGACTCTTTGGGGGCCTTAGATTGACTCAAATTCAAAGCACATTTCATGCTTTTTATGATCTAATTTATTAGCTCTTTTGAGTGCAATATCCTTGAATAGGTTGGGAGATCCAAGTTCTAATATGGATCTTACAAACTTATCCTCAATGGAGAATTCCTCCTCAAAGTTGAGCTCCAGTTGTCCAACTATAGTAGCATCTACTTCTCGCCCTCAATAATATCTTTCAACACAATCACTCTTTTTATCCAAAAAATCTACAACTACATCTTGTGTAAAAGGTGTTTAACATGTGAGCAAGGTTTTCCACACATGGTGCTCTCCCACCTACACTGTTTTCCACTCTTCTTTCTTTGCGAGTTGTAGCTCAATTAGTTTGCGATTGATTTGAAAGCATTTGACACAAACTATGTAACTGGGTAAAATAAACAACTGACTAAAATTCAAGAAGATCAATGAATAATTAGGAAAGCACGCTCAATATATTATTTTGAAGAAATGAACATCCTATGGGCCACTCCAAATTAGACGACATCCAACCAAATTTTACTACTTGAAACAATTGAGTATAATCATCCTACTTAAAGAGACTCTTTAAGGTATAGTTTATCTATTTTTATAAAAGTTTGTGTATACTTAAGAACCACTTTATTTACATTCTTGTCTTCGGCGATTATTGTATGTATGCTTCATCTCTTCTTCAACCATTACAACCAATTGTGAGTGACTCAATTTTCTAATGATGTGGAATAGTTTTAAATGCATAGCATTCACAATCTAGTTTAACCATAACTTTGAAATAGGTGTGATATAATAGTCAATCCATGAATGGGAGAATGAAAAGTTATCTTTCACCTATCTGTCACTAAATCTCCAAGAAACCTAATGCTTCAATTTCCATTATTCCCTAGCTTTTGTTGCATTCCACTATAACAATAGTAAAAAGTTTGTAGAGTCAAACGTATCTGATGATAAATGACTTGAAATTTTTTATTTATTAGCCAAAGAATATCTCCTTCATAATCTAATATCCAACAAGAAGAATTATCATTTTTGGTAACACTTGACACCTTGTGACATAGTCTACCAGTGTAGTTACATAAGGGTTGTAAGGGTTGTTTCTACTATCGCTTAAGAAAGAGCCTACTTTAGAATGTGTGTCTATATATGAGTCTACTTTACCTAGTTCACCAACACATAAGCCTTTAAGTGTATCCCAACTAGAAAGAGGAATCTCAATTCAACCTATACTAAAACCAATGATACCATCATCTTCATAGTTCATTTTTTTCTGATGACAAGACAAGCACCCCATACTACATGTTGTGATCACTAGTAATGACATAAATATAACAATACATAGCAAATGAAGTCATTATTATACATGTACACAATGATTAACTCACACATGGTGATCAGTTGACAATATGAAGTGGATGCAACCTTATTGTATGCATCATCTCATTACTTGGTTCACTAATACTCACCCTCCAAATACATCCCAACTAGAAATAGGAATGTCAATGCATCCCACGCTACATTGTAGGTTTCATCCTTCTAGATTCATTTTTAGATATGTTGACAAAACAAACATCACATAGTAGTTGTTGTATCCAAGGTGTGCCTTTCAAAATATAACATATAGATATTAATGATATGTCAACAACTTGCTAAATGTTTAATTTAGTGGATCCTAACTTCTACCACCTCCTTACAACTAGCAAAAATCTGTCTAAATTAGAAAAAGGTAGCTCATACACACATCATAGGTACACATAGTGGTTAAGTCATGCATATATCCTATGTTCACATAGTGATATGCCACAAAAGCCATAGGAAAATAATATACTAAGATGTAATAACCAAAAGAAAAATCATGTTTTATATCACTAGTATGTTTTTTTTTAGTGTTTGAGATAAGGTTCTTACACTGCTAATAAGAAAGGAAAGTATTATAAGAGTAATAATGAATAATTAAAATATGAACTATATAAAATATAATTTATTTACACACATCATAAGTACACATAGTGGTTAAGTCATGCATAGATCCCATGTTCACATAGTGATATGCCACAAAAGTCATAGGAAAACAATATGCCAAGATGTCATAACAAAAAGAAATCATGTTTTATATCACTAGTGTGTTCATTTTAGTGTTTGAGATAAGGTTCTTACACTACTAATGATAAATGAAATAATTATAACTAGAACTATAATGAATAATTAAAATGTACTTTTATTTTAATCTTTGAATTCACAATTTCTTAAATTTATTTGACAATTTCAACATGTATATAATATGAATTATATGGAATATTATTTATTCACACATCATAGGCACACATAGTGATATGCCACAAAGGCCTCAGGGAAACAATATGCTAAGATGTTGTAACAAGAAAATCATGTTTTATATATATCATTAATATATTCTTATTAGAGTTTGAGATAAGGCATATAGACTATAATTTCTTTTTTATTTGAGAATTTCAACATGCATATAATATTATTTATTTTTAATGAATATATTTACACAAACTTCTCTTAGCTTCAAGAATATTTTTTCAAACATTTTCTACTAACAAGGCCAACCACGTGAAGGTGGAAGCTTATTTGGCCTCCCCTAATTGACCTAAGACAACCACAAAACAACACAACACACAATACTACATACGACACGACACAACACAATATATTTTGTTTTATTTATAATAAAAAATATTTACATAATGTTAATATATTGTGTCAATGTGTTTTTAAATAATTATGGTGAAATTATTATGCTCTTTAAATGATATTTTATAATGAGTAAATTTTTCTTTGTGCATTATTTTATTAACAATTCTTTTGAAATATTCATAAAATATTTAGGAAGGGATTTTTTTAATTTTTTTATTTTTTATTTTTATTATAATTTAGAGGCATTCCCCACGAAACAACCCAACGCATGTCTGCTTTACCTTAGTCTTACTTACTCCCAAGTTGGGGTCAAGAAGGAGTTGAGGCGAAGGAATAATTATCAATTGTGCATTATTTTAGTAACAATTAATACTTTTTTTTATATATTCATAAAACATTTAGGAAGGGGGGTTATGTTTTGTTTTTTTACCTCTACAGTATCCCCATGACTTAGCCCAAGACCCATCTGCCTTACCTTGGTCTTACTTATTGTCAAATTGAGGTCAAGAAGGAGCTGAGGCGAAAGAAAGGGGGCATATGTTGTGACGCGAAAGAAGGGGGCTAAAATTTATTTTCAGAATTGTGATTTTTAAATTTAATGTTGAGATCAAAATTAATAAATTCTTAAATAAAACATAAACAAACAAAAAAATCAAAGAAAACGAGACACAAACCTTAAAGAAATGGTTTTGGCCTATTAAGAAGGAAACTTTTTTTTAAAAAAAATTATAGACATTCCCCATGACTCAACCCAATGTCTGTCTATCTGTCTATCTTACCTTGGTTTTACTTATTGTCAAATTGGGGTCAGGAAAGAGTTGAGGCGAAACAAGGGGCTTATGTTGGGAGGGTTATTTATAATTATCGATTGTGCGTTATTTTAGTAAACAATTCATACCTTTTTTTTAAATATTTATGAAGGGGGGGGCTTATATTTTTTTTTCACCTCTACAGTATCCACATGACTCAACCCAAGACCTGTCTGCCTTACCTTGGTCTTACTCACTGCCAAGTTGGGGTCAAGAAGAAGCTAAGGTGAAGGAAATGGGCTTATGTTGTGAGGTGAAAGAAGGAGGTTAAAATTTATTTTCAGAATTGTAATTTTTAAATTTACCGTTGAGATCAAAATTAATAAAATCTTAAATAAAACATAAACTAAAAAAATGCAAAAAAAACGAGACATAAATTTTAAAGAATGACATTTGCCTATTAAGAATGGGGCTTATGTATTTTTTTAAATTAGAGGGGCATTCCCCACGACCCCAACTCAACGCCTGTTTGCCTTACCTTGGTCTTACTCACTGCCAAGTTGGGGTCAAAAAGGAGTTGAGGCGAAAGAAGGGGGTTTATGTTGTGAGGGTTATTTATAATTATCGATTGTGCATTATCAGTAACAATTCATACTTCTTTTTAAATATTTATAAACATTTAGGAAATGGGGCTTATGTTTTTTTTTACCTCTAGAGTATCCCTGTAACCCAGCTCAAGGCCCGTCTTACTTACTGCCAAGTTGGGGTCAAGAAGGAGCCGAGGCGAAGAAAGAGGGTAAAATTTATTTTCAAAATTGTGATTTTTAAATTTAGTGTTGAGATTAAAATTAATAAATTCTTAAATAAAATGTAAACTAAAAAAATGCAAAAAAAATGAGACACAAACCTTAAATAATGGTTTTGGCCTATTAAATAGGGGGGATTATGTTTTTTTTTTTAAATTAGAAACATTCTCCACGACCCAACCCAACGCACATCCACCTTACCTTGGTCTTACTTACTGCCAAGTTGGGGTCAGAAAGGAGTTGAGGCGAAGGAGGGGGGCTTATGTTACAAGGGTTATTTATAATTATCGATTGTATATTATTTTAGTAACAATTCAAACATTATTTTTAAATATTCATAAAACATTTAGGAAATAGGCTTTTATTTTTTATTTAAACTTTAGAATATCCCTGTGACTTAACCCAAGGCCCATCTGCCTTACCTTGGTCTTACTTACTGCCAAGTTGGGGTCAAGAAGGAGCTGAGGTGAAGGAGGGGGTAAAATTTATTTTCAGAATTGTGATTTTTAAATTTAATGTTGAGATTAAAATTAATAAATTTTTAAATAAAACCTAAACTAAAAAAAAAATGCAAATAAAACGAGACGAAAAAAATGCAAAGAAAATGAGACACAAATCTTAAAAAATGGTCTTGGCCAATTAAGAATGGGGGATTATGTTTATTTTTTTAAATTAGAAGCATTCCCCACGACCCAATCCAACGCCTGTTTGCCTTACCTTGGTCTTACTTACTGCCAAGTTGGGGTCAAGAAGGAGTTGAAGCGAAAGAAGTGGGCTTATGTTACGAGGGTTATTTATAATTATCGATTATGCATTATTTTAGTAACAATTCAAACTTATTTTTTTAATATTCATAAAACATTTAGCAAGGGGGATTATATTTTATTTTTTTTACCTCTAGAGTATTCCTGTAACCTAGTTCAATGCTCGTCTGCCTTACTTAGGTCTTAGTTACTGCCAAGTTGGGGTCAAGAAGGAGTTGAGGCGAAGGAAGAGAGGTAAAATTTATTTTTAGAATTGTGAATTTTAAATTTATTGTTGAGATCAAAATTAAAAAAATATCTTAAATAAAACGTAAACTAAAAAAAATGCAAAAAAAACAAGACACAAACCTTAAAAAACGGTGGGCGGGATTATGTTTTTTTTTAAATTAAAGACATTCCCCATGACTCAGCCCAACGCCTATCCGCCTTACCTTGGTCTTACTTATTGCCAAGTTGGGGTCAGGAAGGAGTTGAGGCGAAGGAAGGGGGCTTATATTGTGAGGGTTATTTATAATTATCTATTGTGCATTATTTTAATAACAATTCATTTTTTTTTAAAATATTTATAAAACATTTAGGAAATGGGTTTTATGTTTTATTTTTTTTTTACCTCTAGAGTATCCTCGTAACCCAGCTCAAGGCTCGTCTGTCTTACCTTGGATCTTATTTACTGTCAAGTTGGGGTCAAGAAGGAGCTGAGACAAAGGAAGGGGGGTAAAATTTATTTTCAAAAATATGATTTTTAAATTTAGTGTTGAGATCAAAATTAATAAATTCTTAAATAAAACATAAACTTAAAAAAATGCAAAAAAAATGAGACACAAACCTTAAATAATGGTTTTGGCCTATTAAAAAGGGGGCTTATATTTTTTTTCAAAATTAGAAGCATTCCCACGACCTAGCTCAACGTCTGGTTGTCTTACCTTGGTCTTACTTACTACCAAGTTAGGGTCAGAAAGGAGTTGAGGCGAAGGAAGGGGGTTTATTTTGCGAGGGTTATTTATAATTATTGATTGTGCATTATTTTAGTAACAATTCATTTTTTTTTAAATATTCCTAAAACATTAAGAAATGGGGTATATGTTTTTTTTTTTACTTTTAGAGTATCCTCGTGACTCAGCCCAAGGCCCATCCGTCTTACCTTGGTCTTACTTACTGTCAAGTTGGGGTCAAAAAGAAGTTGGGGCGAAAGGAGGGAGCTTATGTTGTAAGGTAAAAGAAGGGGGCTAAAATTTATTTTTTCAGAATTGTGATTTTAAAATTTAGTGTTCAGATCAAAATTAAAAAATTCTTAAATAAAACATAAACTAAAAAAAATGCAATGAAAACGAGACACAAACCTTAAAGAATGGCCTTGGCCTATTGATCATTCTTTAGGCTGTTAAAAAACATGACCTCAAGGAATAACCAACCTTCCTATCAAGGCAATCTATTTTTGGCCCATAACAAATTTTATGCAAAGAATAAGTTATCCTAACCAGTCGCTCCAACCCATGCCCATCAGAATAGTCGAATCATATTGGTGAACCACTAAATCAACGAAACACAAACTATGGATTAAATTTTCTAGAAAGGCTTGTAAACCAAAAATAAATCCCCATGGAATTAGAAAGGAAAGGGCTATTAATGAGTCTTTAATTTTGTAATAGATAAACAAATTTCAAAAAGGTCCTTGACAAAACTCTTAACCTAAAGTAAAATTCATTGGAAGCAGGAGAAGTGTATGTCCTATTAGGGAATCTTTACTTTTGTAACAGAAACAGATTTCAAAATGGGCCTTGACAAAAATCCAACTTAAAGTAAAAGTCATTGGAGGCAGGAGAAGTTTATATCCTATTAGGGAATCTTTAGTTTTGCATTAGACAAACAAATCTCAAACAAGGCCATAAACAAAATTTCCAGTTAAAAGAAAAAATCATTTTAAGTAGGTCAAGTTTTGAACAAATAATCAATAGCAATTTTGCATTGTACTCATATTGAAAAGTAACAAATAATATCTTATTTTTATCATAACAAATGTTCTACTATGGTTGCAATACAATTTTTTTGAATCATAACATCAAAACATTGCATTCTTTGACACTAGAGTTGCATTACTTAAAAGATTGTGGTAATATCCTCTTGCATCAGTCAGAACAGAAACAAAGGTAACATGATTTGGATATGGACCTTTCTCTTTCATTTATTATTAATCAGTCAGACTATACTCTATCATTCACATAAAGGGAAATATGTTCAATTCCTTGAAGGAATGTTAATCATTTATTATGCACCCAAATTGAGCAAATTATTCATCCTAGTCTTTGTTCATGTTTCATACCAAAGTGTTTTCCATATTTTTAGGCATCTATACCGCATTCAACCATATATCTAGTGTTGA
This sequence comes from Cryptomeria japonica, assembly GCF_030272615.1. Taxonomy (NCBI): domain Eukaryota; kingdom Viridiplantae; phylum Streptophyta; class Pinopsida; order Cupressales; family Cupressaceae; genus Cryptomeria; species Cryptomeria japonica. The sequence goes on along the minus strand of NC_081405.1, from coordinate 635,784,171 downwards.
TTTGATCTCCCAAGAACAACACTATTATAAATGGCTTAGCAACTAGAGATGGACCTTGAAATATTGTAGGGTTCGTTCTCAAGTGTCTGGCATTCAACATTTATATGCACTGATATTAAACAATAAAATATTTTGCAGTTAAAGATGAGCTAGTATTGGACCATTGTGGCATCTGCATTTTTCCTATGTGGAATGAATTTCAATCTACAGTCTATATACTGAATGGAAAGAAGATTTGTAAGATTTAAAAAGGTAAATAATTATTAATGATGTCATGTGTGAGATAGAAACAATCATGAGGGTCATAGCAAAATAGAGAGGTATGGGATGTGAAAAGAAAAGATCAAGAATCCATAGGCAGTGACATTATTGAGGAAAAACAAGTGTGAAGATAGTCCATCCCATTGCTTTGGGAGACAAATCGATGGGAAAATAAAAACCAATTAATTTTAAAGAAGAACAACATGAATGAAAGGGCGTAGGAACCTGAACAAAAGTCTCAAACAATAATAACATTAAAAGTAATTGTTACCTATTTTTTTTCCTCCAAGTCAAAAAATATAGTCAAAATACCTTTAGCCCCTATATATCAAGTCATAAACATTAAATTTCCTCCTCATTTTGATTAAAATATTTGACTCTCCAAATTTATGTATTTTGACGTTGAATAAAGGCAAAAAAGCATCTTTTGAGATTTGGAGGGAAGTTGGAGTTGAAAGCCATTAGTTTTTGTCATGTCCCCTCCTTGATCATTATTATATCCTAAATGAAATAATAATTATTTATTAATATAAAATAATCAACAAATGATTACTTGAAATCATTAAATATTTATTTATTTAATATTAATTAATATTCTTAAAATATTTAAATAAAAATTAATAAATATTATATTTGAAAATATTACATATTAATAAAATAGTGATTAAAATGTTTGATCAATAATAGTGTGTAACTGCAATTGATCAATAATTAATTAATAAGTAAACATTCATTCTCATAACAATGTAATTAGAAACAAATATAATAATAAATAAGTTTAGAAAACAAATATTCAATAAAATATATATATAATAGAATAGCACTCATTTTGATCAATAAATAAAGTTCATTATTATATCAAATACTAAGCAAATTGTTGGTGTCAGAGGTTGTCCCCTCAACAATCGACAGTGATATTCAACAAGAGTGGATTCACAAGGCAGTGTATCATGAAAGGAAGAATACATATGTTTCAGAATGAATGTTATATATTAGCAACCATGAGGTGGTAGAGGACAATAAACAACGTTGGAAGATTGATAGAGGACAATAATCAACTTGGTAAAGTATAGCTTAACATTATAGTTGGCAGCATCAAACCAATTGATATGCCTTATCAAACCCAAAGACCGGTCGTATGATTAATTATGAACATCGGATTATAATTAATAAGTAAATATACTCATCAATAACAAGTGATACATGTAGAAGCATTCCCACATTCATGGCCAAGGAAAGATAATAGATGCTTACATTAATTAACTAATCGTTAGCGTCAGTTATCTTTTCATATGGGATGTGATCTCATGTCGGGAGGGCAACTGTTCACATTCACATCTTTTCGCTTCTTACTTAAGAGACATCGATATCATTCTAATGGGGGAAGATAGAAGAATTTATATATTTATTTTATTCAAATCTGAATGCACCAGTATGACGACAGAAATACCAAATACAGATGCATGAGGAGATGACATTACCAATCAAGGAAGACTTTGTCGCAGAAGTTCATATCACTGATAAGAAGGGCCCAATACTATATTGATGCTCAACATTGAAGGGTGAAACAAGTTGTGCAATGAGAGATTTCTGAGCATATAGAAATCAATATATAATATAGGAGTAAATAGTGAGGAATTTTATGAAAGAATTATGAGGAGACTGTAAGAGTTCTAGAGCATTTTGTAAGAAGATCATAATCAATTTATGGGGAAGGTTTATGGTCAGCATAATCAGGGAAAGTTATCAAGATAAGTTTCATCTTCTAAAATTATTCTTAGCATTATGATAGTTAAAATGTCTTTAGAATCCATTAAATTATATTTATGAATGTATTACTAATCTCATTTAAGTTAGAATTGTTGATTCAAGACTAAATTAAGATAAATTCCAAAAGGGTACATTATAGTTTTGCATGCATTTGGGGCTTCATTTTATGTCTATTCTGAGTTCTTTCATGAGAATGAAGTCTTGTTGTGAGTAGGTTCCCATGCAAAGTTTCACATGTCTACTACAACATCAAAGATAAATATCTCAAGATTCACAAAAGGGCAGTCATCTGATCTTTGTAATGGGTCATGCGTGAAGGAGAGAAGTCATAAAATGAAGGATCAGTCAAAGGGTTACTTCAAAGAGTTTGAACGTGAAGTTAGCCTCTTCAATGAAGGAGTTTGCATGAAAAGGTTAAGAGAAGCCAGGTGCCAACTACAAAGGACCATATCATGCAAAGGCTCAGCAAGCTCCAGGCAGGTTCTTCTTTGACATTCACACCCTCTTTGTGTTTCATGATAAAGATTAATTTTTGCATGTATATAGAGGATTTTACCTCTTTGTTTCTGTGTTTTTAAAGCAAATTAGTCCAAAATCTATGATAAATAATGAATGAAATTTCTTGAAGAGAGAATGATTGAAATTTCTTGAAGAGTAGTTCACATGTTTCAAAACATGGACTCACACCTTTGATAGTCTAAACCCTTGAAGGAAAGAATGCTTGATAACTTGTATTAGACTATCATAGGAGTAGGGAAAGTTTGCTGATAATTTTTTTAAGTCATGAGCAAATAACAGTCCATCTTTTTATTTCCAAGCCTCCACATACAAGCACATCAAGATCAAGGTGAAGATAGTCATATGAATCTTCTACAAGATAAATACAGTCCAATCAAAGATATACATAGATAAATGACAGTCAAAGGCAACCATTAAAGATGTAAGGACAACCCATGTCAAGTAATGAGTCAACCTATTCAAGGACAACAATAGCACAACCCATTCTAGTCCACAAAGCACATATATCACTATCAAAAAAGCATCATTTGAGCACACAATGACAGAACCCTACCCAAACACGGAGAGAACAACACCTAGATCAAAAGAATGAAGAGTTGAACAATGTTCATTGTTGTTGCATTTTTAAACAGAACATTAATGAGTAGTCAATATTGTGACAAAAGGAGATTTGATCAAGGATGGATCATCTTCACAGTGAAATGATAAGGATACAAAGCAAGCTTTTGTCCCAAATATAATGGAGAATAATCATAGCAGTAATGTGATTTGTTATATACTTGAAAGCTACATGTATTATGGAAAATTGTAGTTGTTGAAGCAGAGTTGTTGCAACAATCTCTTCATGATTTCACAAAGCAGTAGTAGCACAAAGAACATAACATCCAAAAGAATCAAGCCAACAAATAAAGAGATAGTTGCAACTCTCAAAGTCTGAAAAATCTCAAGCAAAGGATAAAAGGATCAACTTCAAGCAATATATGGCTATCAAGTCAGTCCAAGGATATTAAATGAGCATGAATACTCATTCACAACGATTATATGATATAGAGAATTTGTTGTAGACCTCGCACAATCACTATTAAAGAGAAAATACAGTGATGGAGTCATAAAGATAGTATGATAAGGTTAAAAGTGAATGACAAGGGTTGTGTGAGTAGCCTACATAGAGTGCCTATGATACAACCCAATAAAGAAGTTTATCACAGTGGTGTACAATGAGAAGCTCTAGATCATAATGAAAGATGAAGAGCAAAATTGATTTATTTTGTTTGAGCATATTGGAGATTAAAATACCAAAGGTGACAATGAATAAAAGTTGCAACAACATCAAGAATTATAAGGCCAATGCTAACCTTAATCAACATACACAGAGAAGACATGATTTGCAAAATAGAGATGGGTGTTAAATGACATGCATGCATTTATTTTTTACAAGAAAAGACAATAAAACTATCAAGCTGCAATCCTTTTCAGTCTCTTTGAAATAAATAATAGATTCAAGAGAAAAATAAAGGTCTTAACAGTAAATAGAGCATTATATAAAAGTTATGACAATGAATTTCTTCATGATTAAAGAGCGGACCTGAAAGTGAATAAGCAATTACAAAATGAATTTGTCTCAGAAATATTAATGCTTAAGAACCCAAGTATCAAGAGTTCATCATCAAAAGAGGTAAAGAGTAGTTCATTCTCAAGGCATAAAGAGGCAGTCTTAGTCATAAAAATCCCTAAAAAGACAATTCTAAGAAGCAGAAGGTATAGTTCATGACAGTCAACATAAAGGATTAAGTATAGGGTAATCATTGTGATATCAAGATTGAAGTCATAGTTTAGTGTATATGGTGTATATTAAAGAGGATGCATTATAAAGATACTATTATAGCATTTGTGGTAGAAAACAGTCAATCCTACTAGATATCATGGAGGCATAGCATAAAATGTTCACCAAGGATCATTACATACACAATCATAAAGATACATCACTGTCAAAGAAACAAAGCATAGTATTAAAGCCTCAAAGTAACACCAAATCATTAAACAAAGGCAACTTTAGGGCCATGAAAGCCTTCTATAAAGGAATTACCAGACTTGTGAAAGTTTTTTAGCATTTCAATGGACAAAGAACACAGATAGATGAGAAAAAGGTTTTATTCACATATCATTGCAATCAATGCCTTGACTAGCCCTTTTAGTAGCAAGCAAGATTACTTTCAGTAATCATAGCAGTCCCTAATGGTAGCCTATCCATAAAAATGGCTCAAGTAAAGAATGTATAAAACACAATACTCCAAAAGCTCAGTCACAAGTTTTAAGGGGGTTATCAATTTTTAGCAAAAACATCTCTATCATAGCACAGTGTTGCTTCTATAAGATAAAAGAGGCAAATTCAAAAATGTGAGCAGACCTAACCTTAGATCTAAAGCATGAGGTAAAGAGGATAGTCATTTCAAAGACAAAGTAGTGAGAGCAGGTCTAAATGATAATAGAGATAGCCATATTCAATCTAAAAGAACAAAGCAAACAATCACTATCCTAGTATCTTTTCCAGAGCTATTGGTCACAGAGCATTCAGAGGCTAGGGATTTTTTCTTTACAAAACTTCAGAGTAGTTCAATATTATGATGCAAATATAGAAGCAAGGACCTCATGACTACGACAACAAGAAAGAGCCAGGAGACAAAGGATAGAAGTTGATTTCATAGGGCAAATGATAAAGACGCCAATGAAGAGTAAATACAATTATTCTTTATAAAATGAGTCATTGTCTCTGAGAAATCATGAAAATAAATGGATAGAAGATGGTGTAGGAATGGAGAAAGATGCAATCCATTCAAGGAATACCTAGCAAGGGGAGTATTGTCAAGGGGAGACAGTGACTTTGATAGAGAGAAAGACAAGCGAGCAAAGTCAAAACTACTAAAAAGATTTAAGGCAAGGTTTCTAGGGTATAGAGTAGCAATATTGTTATAACAAACCCAATAAAAGCCATTTCTTAGAGCAATCTTTTATGGACAGTCATATCATCCTAGTTTATCTTTTTACCAGCAATTAAAAGAAGGTCTAAAAGACAGTCCATAGCCTTATAATGAGTATAAAGACAATGATTTAAGAGTGTTGAGAGAAAAGAAGACTAAAGCAAACTCTTGGTTAAGTCAACAAGCTCCTAGATCATTCATTAAATCAAGGATAATGCAACCACTTGATAGCATCAGACAATCAGTTCATGGTCAGTTTTGGAGGCAAAGGTGGAACTTTCAGTTTGAGGCCTGAAAATTGGGATTTTGGAAGATAATGCAGTAGTTTGTCATCAGTTTAGGAGCCCACATTCCAGATAATGCATGGGGTCAAGGACAGGTTTGGGCCCACAAACTTTCAGTTGGTAGCTAGTATAGGCCTCTCTCTATCTCATTCTTCACCAAATTCAACCCAAGATGAATAAATCATTCAAGATAAAGATAGAAGCAAGAAAAGACAACCAGTTAAAGCTCAGACCCAAGAGGCACAAACAATTCTTCATCAACTTCTCTTCAGTTACTCTCAAGGCTTCTTTTATATTCTTTCCTAGTTCTTTTCTTTCTCTCAATTGGTATTGTAGCTTTTCTAGGCTATTTCACGATGAAGAACGTTGTAACGCAGATTTTAGAAGTATTTTCAGATTTGTATCAACAATTTCTTCCAATTTCAATAAAACAACAGTTTTCCTTCTTAATACTTCATGACATAAAGAGTTTTGTTGTAGACAAATATTAAGGGCTAATTTCAGGGTTTTCTTTGTTGCAATTTCAAATATATTGAAAACTATTTTGAACGAGTGTTTAGAGAGTTTGAATGTAAATGATGCTTGCAACATCGCAAACTGTAAGATAATTTTTGTTTTGCAAAATAAAAATAAACATGTTTGAATTTGTTATTACTTGCTTAGATTGCGGTCAAGGGAGTACTTGTTGCAGATTAGGCTCTCTCTCTCAATTTGATCTATATCATACTCAATGTTTTTAAAAAAGGGTTTTCAATCTATTAGACAAAACAAATGTGTGTTGGACATCTTTTATAGAGATAAGGGAAAGAATATTATAATGTAATAAATTATCACATAAACGATTTAATCTATCAATCTCAATTTTTATTACAGTTCATTTATATTCAAAGCAACAAAATAAAGTAATGAAATGCATACCAATATTAAAGACCCCAAATCTATAAAATTACTCTTAAAAGTTCATCATAGAGGGGTATAAACAAAAAACACACAGAACAAAGCATGGTGGTCACACAAAGTGATCATGAAAACAATCTAACATCAAGCACATGTACATACCAGGTTTCATGTTTAATCATTCACATCAACCTCACCAAACACATCAACTTCAATGATAGCAACTTGCTTGTAATTACTATCATCCATGGAAAATCCTAGTAGTTGATTGTCAATCATAACAATTTGACAAAAAAGTACTTCAAATAAAATAAAATAAATACAAAAATACAGGCAAAAGACAAAATTCCACACCCTAAGTTTTAAATTAAGGAAAAAGAAAAGGGCAAAAGAAAAAACCTAAGTTGATGATGCAACTCAGTAATCCTCTGTTGTCAATGGCCTGTGAGAAGTGCTAGTACCAACATGAGAAATGGGACCAGCCATGAATCCAATGTCAGTGCCATGAATGGCTGAAACAAAAATACGAGTCAATCTATAAGAAATTAAAATAGATTTAAATATTTATTCTCAAGAAAAATAAAACACAGTGTGAAAACTTAAAGAATAAGAGAAAAATATCCTTTTAAGTGGTCAAATCTAAAACTTATTTCTACAAATTTATACTAATTTTATCAAAACATTGAATTACATCTGAGATCTAACATGTGATGCTCACTATTATCATCGTAATGGCATAGAGAGTAAGCCACGTCAAAAGCAACAAAGATAATAATAGTAAGGATGAATAAACTAGGGCTGACAGCTTCAAAGGTAGATGGCTATTTTATATTATTATTATCATAGTATAAGATCAATTGTCTATATATAAACAATCTACGATTCCTATTTGTTCAGATGTTCAAACAGGGAAAACAATCCATTACTTATTTGAGTAAAGATAACCTATAGTAAGATCTGTGATTCCTATTGATTCTAGCAAGGTAAATAGTCCATTAGTTTTTATAGTAAAGATAATCTATAAGAAGATCTTTGATTCCTATTCATTCTGGTCGGACAAACAATCCAATTTATTTTTATATAACAAAATATTTTCTTAGTGTTTCTTATCAAAGTTGCGGGTCCTGTTAGCCACTTTGAACTCCCCAAGGTCTGTCAATTCCTTAATACATATTTTTGGCCCTTAACTTTGATACCTTGTTTAAGTTATGCTTAACAACTCTTCCTCGAATGCCCTTCCTTTGTCAAACTTTCCTCATTCAATAGTTGTTTCTTGGTGTGTTGTCATCTTTAATCCCTATTAATCTAAAGCCTTACATACCTTAAGAGGGAAGAGTTAATCCTCAACCCTGATCCTCAATTCCCTAATTTCAAATATTGACTACATAACAGCTCGTCGTAATGGCCCAGAATGCCACATGCATGCCAAATAAGCTACTGACGCCTAGGAAGGTACGATCAACTATCAAATATCTTTCACTACTTGAGGATTATTAGTTCCTACCATGCATGGAACTATAGCGGAGGGGCAGAGTCCTTAAACAATGATTAAACTGAGCATGAATAGCCAATCAGGATTTAGTATTTCCCAAGGTTTATTTTTTGATGCTAGTTGCCTTAGTAAAGTTGCATATTTGTTAAGGCCAGTATTAGTTTAAATTTTTTTGGCACTCTATTATTGGTCTCTGTTTTGGTTGTAGAATGACAGGAAAGTTTTTTAGACTTTCGATTGGAGAGAACACACATTTCTTTAGGTAGTGCTCTGACCTTTGCAGGATTTTAGAGTTTTTAAGATTAAAGCTATTCGCCAATTTTTCGACTTCTACAGGAATGCAACGGTTTCAAGGCTTCAAAACAAGAGAGGACATAGATGCATAGGTGACAGTTGGTTGGAAAAACAGTAGTGCCTGGTAATTGGCAATTAGCATATTATATGTGTTGCATGCAGGTGAGGATTTTAAAAAATATTAGTTTCATGTGCAGACACATTCCTTTTACAGGAATTTATAACCCAAAGGTTTATCTCTACCTCCGAAACTGGACCTCAAGGATTGGATTTTAAGTTTTTTGTTTGCAATCACCATTCCTTGTGTTGCCTTCATCCTTCCAATCTATCAGATGGAGCAAGGAGAGATCCAATATTCAACATGGTAAGGGGTCATTAGTGGTAAGGCTTGCGCCTCACAATACAAGCAACTAGCCAACTATTGACTCTTCCCGTGGAGACCAATACTCAATGTGTGAGCACCAGGGATACCACGGTATTATAAATCTAGAATAGGTTGTATCAATTTGTGAAGAGGAGGAAATTTTTATATCAAAACAATTAGTTATCCTTGTTGCATGTGTGGTGACAACATCAAGCTAAGTTGACCATAACTCCATAGCTACGCATTGGGCATTCAATTATAGAAGATATTAGGTGATTCAAGGAAATCAGTATGAGTCGCTCATATTTTCCTATTTGTATTTGTAGATTTAATTATGGTTCCTATACCCTTTGGAAGTAATAAGACCCGCTCTGATTATGTATGTGAGGCACATTAATGTTATGAATCAAGTGAGTGGTTATATTATTTTAGTGTCAAGTTCCTGAGTATTTATATAAATTTGAAGATTAATTTGTGTTTAAGAAATATGCTTTCTTACACATGAGAATAGTGTAAAATGTTTATTTCCAAGCTTCTTTATCTAGTATTTTTCATCTTGATGGACAATCAAGCACTAAAATATACCAAATCTCAAGACAAATTATCCCATAACAATGTCAAATAGATCTCCTTTTACAAAGATACATTTGTGGTACAACATGTGAGTGGCAAAACTAACATGGTGGCTTATGTTTCAAGTATGAGTTGTCACCTACTTGTCTCAATAAGCAATTAGATTGTTGGGTCTGAGATGGTTTTGATGTAGACATAGCTTGTTATCCTTGTCCATCAAAGCTACTTATGTATAGGCAGCACTAGAGTGTTCTCTAATCTCTGTTTGTTCTTTTGTAGTACCCAAATCCTACATAGTTAGGCCTTTCCTCAAGAAAAATGGGATTAAGCTTTCCTTTCCCATCCTTGCCAAGATTTTTCCTAATATTTGTAACGATTACCAAAGATCTCACTCAATAAATTCATGGAAGAAATTAGGTGATAAAATGACTAGCTAGCATGTCTCTATCATGATTTGTGAATCCTTGGTAGAAGCTAGTCTCCTTTTCTTGGTAGGCTCTTCATTAGTGTCATTATCGCTTATGCTTTGTTAGTTTCAACCCTTTTTCTAAACCCTAATGATTTGGGCAATTCTTCTTGCCTTTTTCATTTTCCTGGAATTCCAACAAGTAAACTGCACACTCAAGCACAAATTTTCATTTGCTTTGCTTCATACACAATTGTTAGTAGAGCTTTAAAAATCTCTTTGTGCAAACAACTAACATGTCTGTGATTGATGGTTTTTCCTCTCCTAAATGATTTCCATAAGCTATACGACTGTGAAAAGTTATTGACATTCTCCTATTAGACAATATGATGTCGTGAGCAATTAAATAAACTATGAGAATAACATCAACAATGATCACAACCACTAATAGTATATTGAGTAAAGCTACAAATTGAGCTTACACTGGAATTGCCCATGGCTTCAACTCTTTGATCAACTTTTTCTATATTCAAGATGAAGGTTTTTTAATTTTTTAGTGTTTTCTGTTTAATTACAAATTAAATGCTAGTTACTTGTACTTTTCATCAGTTAACAAAGTTTTAAGTCATTGGTTCATAGTTGTACTCTATAAATAATTCTAGATTCAGATGTATGTCCTAGTTCATATTTACAGTTCCAAGCAATTTCAGAAAAACTCAATTCATTTTTTTATTTAAATTTAGGTGATCTAGATATAAAAGCCTTTTTCCAGATCCAAATTTCTTCTTCCCCGACATAGTAGGGTTTACAAACTTCCTTACTCTATTTTGTAGACTCTAACAAAATTATGTTCAATAGTGTATGTAGTGGTGTAAAATGTGATTTGGTTATAATACAAAAAGATCTCACATCATGTGCCTCAAATCTTTAGAAGACATATTTGTCTTTGATTTTGGTTTATGTTTCTCTTCTAGACTAATTTATGTTTCTCTTCTATATTAACTCTGAGTTGCAGATGATATTGAAGCATGACAACCTAAATAAGGTGCTCTAGCTTAAGCTTTTCCTCATGCACTAGTATATTGTAGTTGTTATTTGGGAAAGTTCTCCTTCCTCTATATGTTAAAGAAATGAGACTTCAAATTGATTTTATTACAATTTAATTCATGTTGTCTTAGAGTTCTCTACTAATTTTCCTCAATATTTTCTATTTGAACCTTTTTTTCTCCTGAAGACATATGCACAAGTGATTTGAAATTTGAATATGCTACATTTGATCTATCCTATCTTGCCTATTTCCATCGAATAAGCACCCTGCTATGTAGATAAGCAGATCAAGCACTATGTGAGAAAGAATTAAAATGGATATCACAAACATAAATAGTAAGCTTCAAGCTTAAAACCAACATTGAATATAGGATAGGGATGGATATCTACTTCAAAGTTAACCACCATGACTACTCTTTATTTGGCCTTATAAGTCCACTATTTGTGGGTTTTTATCGGAACCAAAGAACTCCTAAATTTTCAGGCTTGTGGATATTGTAGTTCAATTTAAGACAAATTAACACACACAAAAGCTAATGTTGTACAATCTAAAGGTCTATCAAATACCTATACATCAAGATCAAGTGATTATTGTTAATATCATAATTTTAAAAACTTAATCTGCCCTTGCCCTTTCAAGGACAGGTGCACGCTATTATTATATTACTGTCTGTTATAACCAGAGTAATACCTCTAATTTTCAGACAGACTTATACGAATTCTATTCTACTTGTTTGTATTTTTTTTGGTTTCTATATGTTCATTATGTTTTTTTATGATGAACACTACAAGCAACCCTATTTTAGTTTAGCCTGTTTCATGAACATAATTACTCAGCTCCTCTCATTGCAACTGGTATACAATTTTCTAGCAAATGTCAAATTTTTTTTTATGCTATCTACAAATAGTTTTTTTCTAGAAAATCTTGTGATCACTTTGCCAAATTTGTGAATACTCTGCGAATTTTAGAACTATTATTTGAATGTGTCTTTGCCCGTTAAGATTATCAACAGAGTTCCTGATATCCTATTCTACACAACGGGTTACACAAAAAGTCCCAAGTGCTCTTTGGTTGAGGCTCTTCTACTAAATTAGGTTGTTCTCTTTCTGATGCATGACAAAAGAAACTCTCTCCTGCCTTCAACACTCAAATACAAAACACAAAACAAACTTACAAAATAGAGTCTCTGTTTTTAACTCAACAGAAGCTTGCAACAATGAAATATAGTTTCATTCTTTTAAATCTGCAACACATTAGTTACAAATATGACCTTCAATGGCCTCTCTCACACTCAGCACTACTCAATCGAGGCCCTCTCTGCAACTTACCCTTCGCAACCCCCCACACATGAATTTTTTCCCTTCTCTTATATCGCTCAGCATACAATTCACATTCTGGAAATCCATTCGAATTCTTATTTCTAATTAATAAAACTGTCTTATTTTCATCTCTGCTCACTACCCTTACCTGTCCACACATCTCAGTTTTTCCCTTATTTCTTCCTTTTTTTCTCTTAAATCATGCTGGGAGAATGGTAGAAAGGTAAAGTGGTTGGGCTATGTCCTTCTCATTTGTTTTAGAAGTACTAAGGAATCACCAACGTATGAGCTGTGATCATGACAGCGCATGAAATGACTTGACTATTTGGTTTAAAACTTTGTGACATTTCACCAAACTCATACTCTTGCCATACTAAGTGAGCAGATTGTTCATTGAATTCCATACTAAGCTAGCCAAACAAATAAGTTTTGTATTTTGTGGATTGGAGTTGCTTTCGCTAGATATGCAACTAATTTGGATTTTAAGGCACAATTTCTTAGTTGATAATTCTTTCACTATGTTTTTGTACTGAATATATATTAGAAGAGGGCAGTCAATAGACTGCCAAGGACTGAATATATATTAGAAGAGGGCAGTCAATAGACTGCCAGGCACAGATGGAAAAAAGTAAAAAGAGATTGATGGTCAGATTGAAAAAAATGTATATAAAGTTGGATGTAAAATTTGTTGACACTGGAGTTTCGAAATCAAAACTAGGCATTAGGTTTTAAAAAAATATAGGATATCTCTATCAAGGCAAGCCTGTTGCCAATGAAGGCCTAGTAGCCAAGCATTTAAGAGTTTATTGGCTATTTTATAATACATGACTAAAATTAGTTATAATATTTTTTTTATAGTTTGATTATATATTCATGGTTTCTATAGTTACTTATTGGCCATTTTATAATACATGGTTTCTATAGCTATTTATTGGCAATTTGTGTGTATTCAAAGTTTTTATAATGTGTATGACACCACACCAACTTTTTTGTTCTTACCAGCACACCGCCAGATGGTTGCGGTGTGTTATTTTATAATACATGACTATTTTATAATACATGACTAAAATTAGTTATAATATTTTTTTTATAGTTTGATTATATATGCATGGTTTCTATAGTTACTTATTGGCCATTTTATAATACATGGTTTCTATAGCTATTTATTGGCAATTTGTGTGTATTCAAAGTTTTTATAATGTGTATGACACCACACCAACTTTTTCGTTCTTACCAGCACACCGCCAGATGGTTGCGGACGAAGAGAAATTGCATCATGCAACCTTCTCAATCATATGAGTTTTATCTAAGCAATCAATAGATTTTTAATCTTAAAATGAATCTCTGTTTTTGCTATAAAGTCTTTCATAATTGCAATAAGCAAGAGCAGTTTTATAAAAGCTACATAAGCTTTAATCATATGAGTTTTATCTAAGCAATCAATAGGTTTTTAATCTTAAAATGAATCTCTGTTTTTGCTATAAAGTGAGCAGTTTTATGGAAGCTACAGAAGCTTTTATCATTTTTATCATTGTTCTTTCTCCATTCACAAAAACTACATGGATCTCTACTTTGAAAAAGAAAAATAAGGGTTTTTTTTTCATCTTCCACACTTGCCTTAACCTGTATGAACCATAATGGGCTCGGCCCTTATTTCTCAGTCAACAAATTGTTGTTATGGTTTCAACTAGAGCAATTGGCTTGGTTGTAGTGGAATTGCTACATTATTTGGTAGAAAATTAATTAGAATGGGTTTTGAAATCTCAATATGAATTTAATTGACTTCAAAACTGTTTACACCATTTAATCATTACATGAATCTGTACTTTGTAAAAGGGTATGAACATGTTGTTTTATGTTTTTGCATGGTATGAATTTTTTTACCATGCCATATTATATGGAACTGCAGCCCCTCTTTCTCAGTTAATAAATTGTTGTTATGATGTCGAGTAGAGCAATTGGCTTGGTTGTAGTCAAATTGCTACATTATATTTGGTAGAAAAATAATTAGCATAGTTTTTTAAATCCCAATATGAATTCTATTGAATTCAATTTTGTTTACTCCATTTAACCATTGCATTAATCAGTACTTTGTAAGAGGGCATGAACATCTCCCAAACAATACATATACATCAAACAAATGTAAATGTACTTACATGTTTTAAAAATGGTGTTCTCTGTTTTTGCATGGCATCTCTCTTCATTTTTCGTTACTAAATGTCATGAAATAGTTAAAAAACTAAAGTGTAGGACTACTAGCATATTCTTTAAACTTATTAGATAGTTCACTGCAAAATCCTTTTTGGCTCATCTTGTAATCTAACTTATGTTGTAAACTTTCTTTTGATTAGTCCTTTAAGTTTATAAATTATTGTTTTGTCCTATTCATGTTTATGGTTGATCTCTGGTATTTGTAGTTTGAAATTAAAACAGAAAGAATTTCAATATTGATGATGTTTTCACACTCTGGATACTCTCCCAACAACACCTGCCATTACCATTTGTAACTTCAATTACAACTGGAACGCCAACATTGTTACAAATCTCTCAATTTTTTTTGCAATGGCAGGGACTTCAGCTGCATTGCAGCTCTTGTTTCATAATAGTTTCAGTTTGAACTGGATTGAATTTGTCTGGGTCATGAGACCTTTGTGTGCAATATAGATTAATTTACCTAAATTCATTACTTACTTTGTAAATACAATTTATTTATTGAATAATTTATCTTTTAAGTACACATCGCTAATTTATTAGCTCTATTTCCTATTTTACAGCATAAAACTTGAGACGTCAAAGCCAATTTACAATTGTACATTTCATGCTTAAGAAGAAATAGCTAAACATTTAGACATTTTTCTATCCCAATTCTTTATGCTTTGATCGATTTCAACATCCTCTTCCAAATCTCCCATTTTGCACAGACAGAAAGTGAACTGAAAAAGGTTGTGAAGTCTGCATCTACATCTGCCAATTGCTTTTGCTTAAAAGTTTCTAAACTCTTTTCAGCAAATCTAATGTGTGTCTAACCTGCAATCATTGCATTCCTTCACACAGCACTTGATGATATTATACTCTGTAAACCCTTCTGCAAACATAGCCCTTCCATTCTTTGGCAGGAACTTCTTATACATGGTTTTAATGCAATTTTGAATAGTTTTCAATGGTTATTTTAGCCCTACATCTATCCAAGAATGAGTAGAGGTGCTTTTGTGCCCTAGCCTCATGAATTCAATGAAGCAGAATGCCATGATAGCCAAAATTAATGCAAAGAATTAAATCTTAGAGAGGTCAATTTTTCATGCCATTTTGAGCGATCTATTATTAAATTTCATAAGCACAATTTTAGTGGGCAGGGTAAACAATACATTACTCTGCTACTTCATCTGCTACCACAGATATGTAAAAAAAAAATAAAAAATAAAGAATTACCTGGAAGAGGGAATTTGATCTCATTTGGCTGCTATTTTCTGATCCTCCGTTTTGCCTCTTCATCTTTTACCAGCCAGAATGTGAAAAACTAGAAAACAAATAATAGATCAAAATCATGAACAGATGGACAGGGAGTTTTCAGAGTTAAATATTGTTCATAAACGTGATTAACGCATCTTGGTGGAACAAATCAAAACAATAAATGATCTATGACAGTAAATAAATTATGTATTAGCTTACAAATTTTGAATTCCAGGGTTTGAACCTTAGTCACAGGTTCGAATCTCGATATGGCTGAAGAATTCAGAGAAGAGAAAACCGAGGATTTACTTTCAACGCCTACTACTCCGCTGGATCGGCCTGTGAGAGAAAAGAATCCTGTAAAAACCTTTGATCCTTCCACCAATGAGAATTCATCATTGAACAGGGCAAAGGCACATAGCTTAAGAACATTCCAAATGAGAATCTCCTGCATAACACTCTCTTTTCTCAATCAATTCTTTGGCTACAGAAAGGAACCTCTGGTTATCACACAGATATCAGTTCAGGTAGCAGCTCTTCCAATTGGGCGCTTCATGGCTGCAGTTCTGCCCTCTACAAAATACAAAGTGCCTCTTTTGGGTCACATCTCGTTGAATCCTGGCCGTTTCAATATGAAAGAGCATGTTCTCATTACAATCTGCGTTTGGCAGTGGATCTGCCTACGCTGTGGGGATTGTTAATATCATCAAGGCCTTTTACCATAGAAAGATCTCGGTTATGGCTAGTTGGCTCATCATAGTCACCACACAGGTAATTCTACTCTAAATTTTTGAAAAATTTCATGTTGTTTGCTTTCTGTAATCCTTGGTGTAATCCTCCTCTTCATATTTTCCTTTCTCCTACTTCACATGCTTTTCCCCGCTCCATGCCATTTGAATTTTCATTACCGTTGTAGGTTTCATTTGAATTTTCTTTACCGTTGTAGCCAAGGAAATAAAACATTATCTTATAGTTTGTAGAGCGTTTTATTTAAATAAATTTTTTTGTCATTTTATTAGTTTTTTTCTATTGGCTGAGCACATTTTTCCCAGCTCTTTAATTGTTTTTCTGTTGCAAAATTTAAGAAAAATAAATTTATTTTTTCTGAATTTTTTTGTTTACGTTTTATTTTGTAATATTTTTATATTTATTACGATCAAATAAATTATTTTTTATTTGTTGAGTTTTTTATGATTTTTATTATATCAGAACTTAAATTAATTTTTTAATTTTTTATTTTATGTTTAAAAATTATATTTATATGATTGATATTAAAATTAATTAAATATTTATAAAAATCTTACATAAAATAGGTTAATTATTTTATTATTATTATTTTTTTTATTAATAAAATTTTATAAAAAGTTTAAATAATATCAAATTTAAAAATTAAATCTAAGATTAAGTTTAATATTATATTTACAATAAATTTAATGATAAATTATAATTAATATTATTAAATACAATTAAAATAATATAATCTTAAAATAATTATAATTAATTAGATTTAGGGTAAAGGTTATTATACTTTATTACTAAAACGTTATTTCTATAGATTAAGTTATAGATTAAGTTATAATTGTAATTATAATTTTATTAAATTATATTAGAAATATAGTTCTAATTAATTAGAACATGTTTGGCCTTCTACTTGACCTCATCTAGTACACAAATGTTTCTAACTAATAGACCAAAAAATTTCTTGATTGACAACCACACCTCTTTGTCATACCCATTGCACACCAAGCTATGATTGTTAGTTGTAGATTACAAGAGACAATACCACATCTAGTTACACTTTGACATGCAATTCTATATACAATTTACATGGTTTGTCTATGCCGCCATAGTTTGCATACATGTGTACCAAGGGGCATACGGTAAATGTTCTTAGTCCATCTGGTCTTTTAACAACTAGTGTTTCCAGCCTTGTCGAGCTAGTGTTGTATGGAAGCAAGCAAAGAGAACTCAAATAATTGTAACATGGTTCAACTTTGTCTTGGACTATTGCATTTCTTCAAAGAGTTGAAGGGACATAATAACACACCCACGCATAGTATATCCCATAATTTATTGTCATCTTGTTGGCATTATGTGAACTGGCATGAAGACATAATGACATTGTATGTTGTCATTAATATCAATATGTGTTATGAAGTGAACCGGCATATGTGATATGTGAGAAGAGGGAACTGACATATGTATGAACCGGTTTATATGCCAAAGTGAAGCAGTATATTTGTTCAAGGTGAACCGGCATGTAGTTATGGGAACCGGCACATGGAAGCATTGTATGACTATCGGTTGGTAGGTAGCTTCCACTTCAGGATTTCCAGTTGGAGTACCTCAAGTCCGTGTGACTCAATCGGTGATCTTCGTGTGATAAGTTAGTAGTATAATGGAGGACAGATCGTGTTGCCACGTAAGCTCTATGCGCGTGAAGGATCTTGCATAAAGAAGACTATTCCTATCTACCTCGGGAATGTGTGAAGTCTGTCAAATGGTGATAACGCGTGATGGGTTATCAGTCGCCATGAAATCGGTGGATAATGGACGATGGAGAATTTCTTGAGATCGATTCAAGGCTGTTGCATTTAATGCAGTATGATTCAACGGTCAGGATTGAACCGCTTGAATTGCTTAACCTAACAGGTTTAGGGTTTAGGGTTTTTGCTACCGACCTGTCTGTTTCCTATAAGGTCGATGTTGTGTTTCTTTCTAGGGTTGTTGGCAAAAGTTGTGAATGTGTATCCAAGGGAAGTGATACGTGATTCTTGCCAGACCAAAGGAGAGAAGAGATACCTGCAAAGTGAATGTGCAGAAGGAGAAGAGGAGCCTAAATGGATCTGCATTGGCATTGAGTGTTGTTAACAGATCATTGTAATTCCTGTTGATCTGTAACCACTTCAACAGTTGTAAAATCCCCTAACAGGGTAGCCTTAACTGGCTTGATACAAAATCCCCTAACAGGGTGGTCTTAACAGGCTTGATTCAAATCTCTTAACTGGGTAACTCGAGGTTAATGAGTTATGAGAAGCTATAGAGCTCTGGAGATCCTTTAGCTATTGAGTTCTTGAAATCCTCTAACAAGGTGACCCTACTAGGTTTAACCCTTAACCGGGTGATCCCTAACAGGATCGGTTCCTAGCATAACCTATTATAATGTCTTTAACCGGACAAGGCTCCTAACAAAGCGGACTTCAAAAGAGTTCAAAAGCAACTTGTGGGTATTCATCCCCACCGTGGTTTTTCCCCAGTTGGGTTTCCATGTGAAAAATATGTGTGTCATGTGTGATGCTTTTATCTTGTGATGCTTTGTTATTACCTGTTGAGCATATGATGGTTCTGTGTTTTATGCCTGTCTATAAAGCATATTGAACTAACTATTGTGACGATCAGAGGATAGGTTACCTGTTCATGCATGAGGGTGAAATGGTAGTGTTGTTTTGAGTTAAATGAAAAGCTAAGTGTTCAACCGTTCAATGCTTGCTTTAGACACTCTTGGCTTTACCAGTTGCAGTCTATGTTGAATAGGTATTCATGTTTGCCAGTCGTGTGGAGTATTTGTTGTCAAACCGGTTTTGGACTGTATTTGTGTTTGTATTGATTCAGCCCCCCCCCCCTCTCTCAGTACCGGTTTGGTTCTAGTGGTTCATCATTGAGTTATCACATCTATGAGACAACATCCCATTCAATTATTTTGCCAAAGAATTTGTTTGCTTCCTTTATGTAGTCACATTTGGCATAGATGTCTATAAGTGCACTACTCACAAAGTTGTTTGTCTCGTATCCATCCCTATTATTCCTTCAAGCACCTACTTGTTGTGATCAAAAGCAATCAATTTGCAACATGCAAGAAGAACATTGGACCATATAATTGAGTTTAGCTTCAAACCAGTTACCTACATTTATTCAAAAGGCTTTAGAGACTCTTCAAATTTCCCACTATTCATATCCAGCAATCATTACATTCTACAAACCCTTATTTATCTCTATCATTTTCTAAAGCAACTCCATTGTCTCATCAACATAGCCATTTTGTTCATAGGTGCTCCAAGCAACAATGTATCGTTGAGGCATCTCCACAAAGAGCTTTCTAGCCTCTTCTAAGACTACATTATGTACATATCCTCCCATTTGTTCTCTACTAAAAAATCTAAAGCTATTCTAAGAACAAAGAAAAAATTTAGATCAAATTTGTAATAGTATATGCAGTTTTGTTTAATTATCACCCCAAAACTAATGCATGATGTACTTTGTTTCCCTGAAATAAGTAGTTAGATAAAATGTCTCCTTAAGTATGTTGCTCGCTTTATCATAGTTTTGACTTTAATGGGAATTGCAAAGAAGCCTAGTTGACTCTATTTTTTTCAACTTGTTGAATATAGTTCCTACTTCAATTATCAATTTATTGCATGCTACATCCTTCATCCCTACAAGGAAACAATATATGCATTCAATCTTTGTGGGCCTTGGCCATTTGTTGGACATATAATCTAATCCATTCCATTATGACATTTTCAATTGCATTTCTATTTGTATTTCCTCTAAAATGCAAGGAGATATTAGTAGAAGCATGTCCTTCATTGTATAGTACTATGAAATTAAGTGAGGATTCTAATAATCTTTGAGGTCTTAAGCATGAAACAGTGCCATAGGACCAATCTTAGATAACTATCTAGCTTGACAAGCAATCAAGAAATCATTTGATTGTTTTAAGATTCTTATGCTTTCCTTCAATCCTTTCACATTTTGCAACACTTGATTGATATTGCTAAAGAATTCAATCCTTTATTGAATGCAAGAATCAAGTTCAAGTATTTAAAGGCATACAAGTCAAGCTACTATAGTTCATCCATTAAATTGCAGCCTCGATGCACTTTAGAAGTTAGCACTACATTTTATGTAATTTTTTCCATATTTCCTCATTTTTCCACTTTATTTATTTTGGTTTTCAGAGTTGGAAATATTTCTATCATATTTTTACTTATCTAAGTGATGCTTTGTTCTCCTACTTAATAATTTTGTTAAATACTTAACAGTTCAACTCAAAGGAAATTGCTTGTTTTTAGTTTCTTGTCCTTACTTGGGTTATTGGTGGCATCAAGTGCAATAGCATGCATGATTGTAGATTTATTTCTTTAAATTTTATGCACTTTTACTATAGTAGGGAAGGTCATATAGAATATACAAATATAGATTATTGATATGTAGTATCTTTTCTCATGTATTAACATTGTAGAAAGCTAATAAAGTAGGATGGAGAAGATAAACATGTTTAGTAGTATGCTACTAGCATTGCATGACCAAAAAATATCGCCAACATCAAAGTTGATGGGGAGTATCCAAACATTGAAGAGTGATCTACCACAAAACAACTATTTCCTACATTGTAACAATTATTTCCCTGTATCACTTAAATGTTTTGAACATAGAATAAATCTCAATTTTTTGGCAAAAGGCAGGGACTCTAGTTGTATCACAACTCTTGTTATATTAATATTTTTAGATGTGTAATGAATTTGTTATAATAATTTATTTTTTGTATGTATGTTTGTACAATTCATTAAAAAAAATCACTTGTAAGAGTAGTAGTAGAGAAAACACTAAATCTTAAAAACAACATATAATGGTGGCATGATTCTCTATGATTTGATAGGTAAATATTAGTGATAAAATGTTACAAGTACACAAACTAAAAAAAAAATCATTTAACTTAATCAAAACTTCTAGAAATATTATCAACATTGTTCCAACCAAAAATAAGTAAAAATCATCAATCATTGTTCATTATATAATATAAGTAAACTAAGGCAAATATTCCTAGCAATTCAAATAGAACACAATAAATTTTTAACAATACAAAGTTGTTTTGGATTCAAATGTGTTTATGCTCAGCATTTCTTATCTTACCTAGTAACTTTCAAAAGATTATAAAATCCATGTGCATGCTCTTGCTTAAGTTATAGCTAACAATCTAATTCCTTGCAAGGCACCCACTTCCTTTACCCTCTCCTCATCTCTTCCTTTCATGTTATTTTTTTGTTCATCTTTCTATATACTTGTTATATTTTATTATTTATCACTAGGAATTATCCTAATTTTTAGTATTTCATCTTTAAAAAAGAAAAGTCTCTATTGATACCTTTATTATTATTAAATTAAATAGGCATTTATTTTTCTTTTGTTTTTTTAGAGAGGAGATAAATAAGATTCTTTAAAATTCACTTTCAAGACATTTAGCAATAAATTTATGACCCTCAATCAAATAGGCATGGATCCTTTAGTGAGATATTATACCCTCCACCTAGCCTACTTTTCTCTAGGGGCAAGTCATGAAATGTCACACTTCCCACCATATTCTAGGAGTTTCTAGATTATTGGACGAGCAACTATCATCTCCAAGAGGATGCCCATGTGCATAAAATGTTGTTGTTCTGCAATATTCCTATCTTTTAAAAGGAGTTGAAAACTCAACTAGACAAAGAGGTCCCCATGACTTGGAAGATGTTGCACATAGCATACTTCTACATCGCTAATAGAACAAAGTAATTAAAAAATTACCTCATCTATAAATTTGTAAGATCCCAACTTGGAACAAAGTTGTTAAGCAAGGTGAAGATATGAAGCCTAGGGGAAGACATGAAAAAGTGTATTGTAGAATTTGTGACTTGGCGAAGATGATTGAAGAGGTAGAGGTTAAATTTTTGGGCATGTCGCATTTCTTAAGAGGACCCTTTATTTCATGTATCCTCATCTCTCTCTCACTAGTACATTTGGGGCTCAATTCTGACAATCGCTCGTCGAAATTTTGACTATTTTTTGTCGGATTGCCAACAAATGCAATCGTTGAAAACTTGTAGTCAAACATTCTGATGGTGCTCGCCAACATCAGAATTCTGACGGCACCCGGGACTCTTCCAACGGTGGCCATGACCACTCATCCAGTGAGAGAATGTCGTCAGGCATACAACATCCTCATCGGATGTTTCCTGGGTGGACATCGGAATTTTGACTCTCGTTTGATGAGAGAATGTCGTCAGACATACAACATCCCCATCGGATGTTTCATGACTGATGTTGGAATTCCGATAGCACCCGGGACTCTTCCGATGATGACCATGACTGCTCATCCGATGAGAGAATGTCGTCCAACATACAACATCCTCATCGGATGTTTCTTGGATGGACATCAAAATTCCAACTCCCATCCGATGAGAGAATGTCATGGGACATACAACATCCTCATCAAATGTTTCCTGGGGGGTGTCAGAATTTTGATTGCACTCGAGACTCTTTTGACAACGGCCATGACCGCTCATCCGACGAGAGAATGATGGCGTCCATGACTATGTTTAGTTCCATCGCATTATCATGTTCATAGTGTCTGCATTTAATTTGCTGCTCAATTATTATATGACTCACTATCATCTACAAGAAAGATGTTACTTCCAATTTGTTCCATCGTAACGATATTAAATCACTTACTAGATGGTAAGCATAAGCTAATGATAATGGATGAGAAAACTTAGCGAGTACCATATAACTCTTATGGTATTGGATTATTATCAACCACTTTCAAATTAAATTGACTAAATCTATAGCTGTCATAATTTTATCTACTAATTTCCTTAAATTTGTGCCATCTTTTATGTTATTGACAATTTGACCAATTTATCTACTAATATCCATAAATTTGACCAAAATATCTACTAATGTCCAAAATATCTACTAGATTATTGTGATATGCATGAGGCCCAACATCAATTATAGGATGCACAAAAATTCTCACAAAAAGCAAAAAGTTTAAACCAAATATCTAAATATATATAACATGCTTTTAGCCTTTACTGTCAAGGCACCGTTCAATGAAGCAAGTACACTATATTGCATTAATTTCACCTTTGCAACATAAAAAATATTGTACTCAGCCAGTACAAAATCAAATAAATACACTACATGCCCCCATAAGCTAAGTCCTTCTCAAAAGATACAAGGAACCTATAAGACATGTCAAAAACATTACAATGTATAGGTAATACTCTGTATTACCATACTTAGGCTGGAAAAATATCTAATTTGTATTTAATCATTGTTTTTAATTGGATTATCACTTAATTTGTATTCGATATTAACTTTACTTGAATTGCTTCAGAATGGAAGTCCAAGTACACCTCATCGTCGCAAACTCTCCACAATGTATGTTGCATACAGGTCCCTATAAAATCACAAGTCAAACCTCAAGAACTTAGTCTTATCAAGCTAAAAAGTATCAGTTATATATATACCATATTCATAACCACTAAAATGTAAAGCGTTGAGCTCATTTAAATTGAGTGTCTTATAACTTCAATAGCAGTTGATGCAGGAAGGAATGCATCCACAACAACTTCTTTGTTTTCATTTTTCTTGTCTATACGCTATCAAGAAAAACTCAAGATAGAAGGTGTAGAAAAATAGATAGCTTTGATCAAGGATTATAGCTTACAAAACTTTAACTATTAATGGTATTATATCAGAAATAGAATGCATTCAATATAGTAGTATTCCTGGTAAGCAAAGGATACAATCTTCAAAGAAGGGTCGAATCTCTTGTAAACAATGAGGGGCAATCTCTAAGATGTCCTTGTAATGATGGAACTCAAGATCATCAGCACAAACAACAGTTATATTGCCATC
This sequence comes from Cryptomeria japonica, assembly GCF_030272615.1. Classification (NCBI taxonomy): domain Eukaryota; kingdom Viridiplantae; phylum Streptophyta; class Pinopsida; order Cupressales; family Cupressaceae; genus Cryptomeria; species Cryptomeria japonica. The sequence goes on along the minus strand of NC_081405.1, from coordinate 635,759,837 downwards.
CTTTTCTCCATGTTCATGGTATTCATGTTACAATATATAAAGAATTTTAGTTAGGTCAGCCTGTGAGAAACTTGACGTACTAAAAGTACCCAAGGATTGTTTCCACTACACCAAATTATAGATACACCCCTGATCAATCATAGGCATCAGACCAAGAGCAACTAGAAGAACCTAACTTTTCAACTCACAAAGAAAACAATCTTACCTTAATCAGACCAGTCTTTTTGTCCAGTTCATACTCCACTTTACTTCCCTTACTAATTTCCACAACCTAGAGTATCAAAGAAAACATTTTTGTCTCCTAAATATAAAAGAACATAAAACATTTAGCCAGTGACCAAACATCAACCTTTGAATATCAATATCAATATCAATTTCTTAATGCTAGGCCCCAACCATTTGATTACAAACATGTAATTACAAAAATTTGAATGATATTATAACACAATTTCATATCCTCACTCTAATTGTCTCTCACTTTCTCTATTGCATTCATGTTGTTTCCAAATGATTGTGAAGAGTGTTTATATATCAACCTCAACCCTTGTGAATGATGTCAGCCAACCTCAAGGTGGCACAAAGCCCAATGTCTTGTTGAAACATGTAGCTGGCCAAATTTGTAGGTAGAATCTCCCAGATTGAATGTGTAGATGTTAAATTCCATGTGGTGAATGCTTAAAAAAACACTCTTGGGTCTAATGTATCATGTGATGTGTTCCTTTGTTGTTGCAAAATTTGAAAAGATACTACAACTTATGAACAGTGAAACTGAGTGTTAGTTTGTTAATCCCAACGAGGTTCAAACCAAGTTATGACTTTTTGGTCATTAGAATCTATTGAAAAGTAAAGGAGAATTGCAGAACATATATTTCAAACCATGAGGTGAGATATGCAGCTACAGTTCAATGCAGTAGGATCTATTTGCATTAAACAGTGACTAGAAACCTGCAAACAAACAAGCTAAAAGCATAATATTTTTGGTTGATGCAAGTTCACTCTTACACCCTAGGATGTCCCATCAAACATCGAGGATTTGAAAAGTGAGTCCCTCACTTTCCAATGGCTAGAGAGAACCAAGATGGTCTACCTCAACCTTAGAAATCTAACTTCAATCTTCTTTTGGCCTGTCTTTCAACTTTACAATCTCCTCCTCCTACAACCTTTTTTTGGTACTTCCACCCTACCATCCAAAATCTCGTTTGTCGTTGTACTACCAATCATTATTTTTTGACTTCCTTTCTTGATACTGATTAAGACTTGAAACATTAAATATTAGAGATATGCCTTTGCCCAATCCTTTCGGTAACTCATCTTCATTTCCAATTTTTGTATGAAATCTCTCAACAATTCTACAAAGACTAAATTTCTTCATATTCAACTTATTGTATGTTCCAAGTGGAAATCTTTTCTTGCTCAAATATACCATCACTTTTTCTCCAATTGCAACCTTCCCATGTCTCCTTTTCTCATCAACCTTTTCCTTATATCTACCATTCATCTTTTCCAAGTGACTCTTTAATTTCTCATGAACTTGCTTCATATGTTCTACAAACTCTACTACTTTTACATTGATCTGGTCTTCATTACTGGTTTTTCTTATTGCAAACACATTCCTTGCCATATGCAAACTCAAATGGTGTTTAACCTATAAATCAATTACTGAATTATTGTATGCAAACTCTGCCTATGGTAGAATCATATCTTAATTCCCATATTCTCCACTACTAGACATCTTAACAAATCATCAAAACTATTGTTTACAACCTCTCTTTGTCCATCTATCTATGAGTGATATACTAGTTGATTCAAATGTCTTCATCGTCTTCCACAATTTCTCCATAAAAACATTCAGCCAATTTTGTGTCCCAATCAAAAACAATATTGTTCGGCAAACCATGCAACCTCACAACTTTCATGAAAAACTAGTCAGTTATATGTACTGCATCATTGTTCTTCTACATGAAATTAAATGTGTCATCTAAGAAAAACTACTACAAATATTGAATTGTACCCTCACTATATTCTTAATTGTTCTAATGCAAAGTCCATATTAACTCTTCCCAAAGTTCCTTCAATATTGGTAATGGCTAATACATATTACAAACCATCATTTCAAATACATCCTTTTTTGAACTATCAATTCCTATAACTTTGATCAAATTTCTTGACATCCTCATATATTTGCAGCAAAAAACAATTGTTGCTCACCAGTGCAATTGCCTTGTCTACTCCAAAGTGCCTTGCTAAACTACCATGCTTTTCCTTAATTAGACTTTATCTCATTCAACTTCTTGGTATGCTTATTTGACTTAAACATCTCATTTTGAATCAAATAATCTAACTACTTACTTCTATCAATTCTTATTGATTCCTTACATGCCTTTCGTGCCTCTACAAAATTAGGATCGATTTCATACAAATGTTTTAGCTCTTCAAATCTGGCTGCCTCTATTCTCATTTTCTATCAGCAAATTTTATCTTCTACTTAATACATCAACAACTTTGTTTACTTTCTACTACTACTTTTCAACACAAAAATGCAATTTTGCATAAAATCAATCCATTTAATGTGTCTTTGGTTCAACTTATCATTGCTATTCAAGTATTGCAATGCTTGTTGTAGTGTACAAAACAAACTCCTTTGTTGTAATGCCTAAAGGTGACATTTATTTTAAAAATTTCCCCTATAGGAACAAGAGTCATTTGAATAAACCAGAGTAGCCATGTTCACAAATAACATAAATTATAATTATATGAAATTCAAAAATGTAAAATACACCTAAGCAAAATCTTTAGGGGAAACCTGACTTCAAATTTTATTCAGGCAATATCCCAAAGAACACTTACATCATATAATGAATGTTAAACAGAAAGTGTGCCAACTTTAAGCATTGTCTCAAAAAAAAACAAGGTTTTCCCATATACATCCAAGATTCCAAACAAGGGAGAAAATTAGGATTTCCTTCAATTTGAATATTTTTTCCATTCTCAATAGCCATTGGGGATAATTGCTTGCTAAGGTTTTGCACTAGTTTAATATGAACCATAAAGTAAACATAACAAAAAATTATGTATATGTCTAAAGATCTCTGATATAAAGGTGACATAAGAGTGTAATCTAGTTTCATATCCCCCTAACTATAGTAGGGTTGCATATAACGCCAAAGAAGCTAACATGTGGTGAGGTTGTGGGGTTCTGGTTATAATTTAATGGCAATGAGTGAAGCGGGTTATAATAGCAGCAAACATATAGTAAGATTGTGCAGTTATGGTTCTGGTGTAAGAGTGTGATCAATGCTTACCCTGCACAGTAGTAAAGGCAGCCCATAACATCACTACAACATGTCAATGATGTCCCATTCAAGTTGCACATATTACTATTGTCCTAGAGTCCACCCCATCGGACTTACTGACAACATCCCAGCTTGTGGGTCTGAAGTATTCCATAAGACAAAAAAATACCCACAAGGTTGGTGATGTAACAAAATCTAATAGGGTGGATCCCAAGATATAGATAGACTGGGCAACATGGTTTTCATATAGCATAAAGAGCATCACACATACTGCTATTACCCTGAAGTCCACCCATCAGACCTAGTGACAACATCCCTCCCTGTGGGTTTGAAGTAGTCAAAATCCAAATTGAACCCACAAGCTACCACCAAATTTAACAGGATGAACACTTATGTAACAAGCAACATGGTTTCAATAGAGCATATAGAACATCACCATTAGATCATACTACCTTAAAGTAGAATAGAGAAAACAAGTTTGTGTAGTTATGATTGTGGAATAAGAATGTGATCGATGCAAAAGACCAAGGGAACATAATAGAATACAGTCCATGCTTACCCCCACACATTATTTGAGGAGCTTTGTTATCTCAAATTTACCCAAGAGAATAGAAAAGAATGTGGTCCAAAAGGATTCAAGGATTGAGAGCTTTTTACTTTCTCTGGGATAGGTATAGGAAAGTGGAGTTAAGAGATTGGAAGACCAAGAAAACCCTTTTTGGTTTGTTGGTTGTGTCAGTTTTCCTTTATGGTTCTGACGTTTCAAGGAGTAGCATGTAAAACCACAAGTGAAGACAATTAGAAAGAAATCAAACACATCTAATCACTAGTAATCTTGAAGTAATAACAATAGTCCCCTATGAGAACCTTTTAGCAGGCTAGTATGTTCCTAATGGCACCATAAGTGATAATTCATTTGTTAAGCTACTTAAGAAAGGTAGAAAATATGGCTAAGCATCGCTGGCCCAAAATGGTTGTGGAGGAGGAATTAAACTGTAGGAAGAAGACTTGGAAGAAGTAAAACAACAAATGGATGGACAAATGCAACATTAATTTGCAAGAACATCCTAATACTAATGAGGAGATTAAAATGTTTGTGTTAGAAAAATTAAGTGATGTCATGTGAATAAAGTAGATTGGACAAAAAGGTACACTATGTCAAGAATTCAACCCTAGGTGGAAGCATAAGGAAAAAGCCTATTTGATGGCTACAACTAAAGAAAAGGTTGAAATTTTAATCATGCAGTTGAGTACCAGTTCTCATCATCTTAGATGTGAAATAGGTAGATGGACAATCCCCATGGAAGATTGGGAAAAAGAACTTGCACCTTTTGTAACAAAGGTTTGGTTGAAATCAAATGGCACTTCATCATTGAGTGTGTTGCTTAAGAGGATATTCTTATTCGGTTCAAAAATAATTTGAAGGTGGACAATTTGAACTAGCTATTTTTTTGTATTAAGCATCATATAAACATGAGTTACAAAATTGAGAGTTTGGGTTGTGAACCTTTCAGTCGACTAAAGAGTTAACACATAAGATTAGGAGCTATATCAGATAACAACTCAATCCATGATATATAGTGATTTACATAGGAGCTGAAATTACAAAATTACATGCAAAATGATAGTCATGATAAAGCGTCTCGGGGAATACAACTAATTGAAAACAAAGGAGGATCCAGGGTCATTGTTGTCACCCACAAGAGGGAGCCAAGCAGTCCAACCTAGTTCTCCATCACTCCAAACCAGCACAATCCCATCAATGAACTGATCTCTATAGGAGTGGGAGGGCATTCCTTCCAACTCCAGCTCAATGAAGTCTTCTCTCTATTGTCGTGCCTCCATCTCTTGCATGAACCTCATCAGCCCTTGCTCAAAGTGAGTCTTATTGCTTCCCATGCGATCCCAAGTGAATCCATGCAAGAGTTCTCTTATGAAAACTAGAGTAGATCCATTCTTTAACCACCCGTCAAATTTGTCCTCCTCCAGTCTTAGAACGACTGTGACCTACATAGCAACAAGGTAACAGATGAGTCTCCTAAGAGACTCAGTGAGGTTCCTACTCTTACCATTAAACACATCATCATTCCTAAATTTCCAGATGATCCACATAATTTCCAAAGAGAGAGCAGACCAGAATAGATTAGCATGTTTCTTGCTGCCTCTAATATAACCAAATACCATCTCTTCAATAGTAAAACAATTGCTATTAAGTGAGATACCAAACATATTCCATACTTCTCTAGCAAAATGACAGCCAAAAAAATGTGATAAACAGATTCAGGGACACGACAAAGTTTACACAGACGGGGGTCTCTGTTGTTGTCTTTCAGTGGTAGTTTATGAATAATGAGTCTCCAAGCAAAGAATTTCTTTTTACGCTCAGTCGGGTAGGACCAGAATCTTGATAGGGTAAAGTGCTATCATTTAGAGTCCCATGACAGGTTCCAAGTGCAGTTAAGATGATCAAGGATGTCCCTAGAATTAGTAAGGGCAGAGTATATCATTTTGGCTTTGATTAGCAGAAGGGGGGATCCATCTATCTAGCAGAGGGAGGCTAAGGGAGGTGGGGAGGAGGGGGGAAGCAGGGAGGATGGGGGTGAGTGCAGAGTTGAGGATGGAATAGGTTCTAGCCTGGGATAGGGGGAGGTTGAACCTAGAGCTGAGAGATTCCCAGGAGGACAGAGTGCCATTTTCCAGAATGTGCTCAAATGTGACCAGTCCCTGGTTATGCCATTTCAGGGCAGAGCATCCTTGAAGATATGCTATTTGTTTCCCATTGTGCAGAGTATTACACCATATAGACCTTTTCACATTGAGAGAACCTTTCTTATCAATTATGTCATTATTGCTAATGTATTGTCTAACAAGATTCTAGGCTTTCCATATAGACTTGAAGACTTCTGATCCCGAGGGGGAGACCTCAAAATTCCCCACAATCATATCACACATGGGTAGGTTCTTCCATTTTTTTGCTGATTTTGGATTTGAGCATTGTATATTGTTCCTAACAAGGACTTTCCAGGGTTCATTGCCTTCAATGGATTTACAAATCCATTTGGTAGCCATAGCAATTCCTTGAAGTTTAAGGTCTTTGAGGCCCATGCCTCCTTGCAACTTTGATCTAGTACACCAATCCCATTTAACAGCATGTTGCTTCTTTTTTCCTTTTCCATCAGACTTGAGGAAATTCCTGATTTGCTTTTGAATGTAATTGAACTGATAGTTGGTGAATAACCAGGCTGAGGAGCAATATATGTTATATGAAGAGAGTAGCTTCTGGCAAACTTGGAATCTACCTGCTAAGGAAAGGAAGTTCCAGTTCCATTTAGAGAGTTTCTTATCTACCTTGTTTCTGAACCATTCCCACATTTCTTTCAAATTTGGAGAGACTGAGAAAGGGATTCCCAGATATCTAATGATGGTATTTGGGCCTCCCCACCTTAGGTCAAACTTAGATAACTAATTAGGAGGTTCATCAGTCCAGCCTAGCAAGGTAGATTTGTGGAGGGCAATTCTACTACCTGATGCTTTGTAGAATATCTCGATATTGTGAAGAAGATGTGTTAAGTTCTCCTCTTCTGGGAAGAATAGGATAGTTGTATCATCTGCAAACTGTATATTCCTGATTTCTTCTTTATTAGGGAGTGCAATTCCTTTTACCTTAGGGGATAAGCTACAGTCCTTTAATATGTAGTGCATAGCATCTGCAGCCAGGACAAACAGGATCGGGGCAAGAGGAAACCCCTGTCTAATTGATCTGGAAAGTGAGATGTTGTCAGATTTTAGTCCGTTCACTTCCACTACTACATTAGCATCACTAAATAGGATCTGGACAATCCTGTAGAAGGAATTTGGAAAGCCCAGACTAGCTAGCATTTGTAAAATGAATCCCCATTCTATCCTATCATATGCCTTCTCAAAATCTATTAATAACATAGCTCCATTTTGCTTGAGAGCTTGGCCCAATCTAGGGACTCCCAACAGGTCACCAAATTCTCCAAGATGAACCTTCCTTTAACAAATCCTCTTTGAGTAGGACTAATAATCTTTGGCAGTATACTGATTAACCTGTTTGCTACTACTTTAGCCAATATTTTATAAGATACATTTAGTAGTGTGATGGGCCTCCAATTCTTGACCAAGGTCTTTTCTCCTTCCTTGGGGATGAGTTTGATAAGCCCTTGATTGATTTCTTTTCCAAGGGTTCCTTTGGAAATGGCCTCCAGATATAGGGCATGGAGGTCATCAACAATCCACTTAGAATTTTTCTTATAGAATTCCACTAGGAATCCATCGGGTCCAAGGGACCTGTCATTACCCATAGAGGAGATGGCCATAACTATTTCCTCCCTTGAGATGGGGCATTCCAGCACTTCATAATCCTTCTCATCAAGCTTGGGAGGGGTTAATTGTTTTACAAGCTCTCTAGCATGTCTATGCTCGACATCTAGCTCTTATGAGGAAAAAAGATTCTGATAAAAGAGGGAGAAGCATTGTAGGATCCCCTGGGAGTCTGTGATGTGAGTGTTGTTGTCCCAAATATCAGTCTCCTTAACTTCCTTAACTTTGAGCATGTGGAAAAAGAATTTGGAGCCCTTGTCCCTTGAGTCCAGCCAGTTAAGTTTGGATCTGGTTTTAAGACCTTCAATTTTCTGGTTTTGAATAGCCCTGAGGTGATCTTTTATTGTCATCAGAGAGAAAGTGAGGTTTCCATTGTTCGGAGAATTCTAGAGATTCATTTTTGCTTTACATAGTTCCTCCTACAATATTCTCGCAACCCTCCTGGCATCCTTGGCCCTCTTTTTACCCACTATTTGACAAAGGGTGGTCCAATTTTTGATGTTTGCATTCCAAGCATCTATGTTAGAGAGCTGGCTCCTATCCCTCTTGTTAAACAGTCTGATGAAGGCCAGGGCAGAGCACAGGTCCTCATCATCTAGGAGTCTAGTGTTTAGGATGAATGAAGAGGCTCTTGAGGAGGGGGGAGGGGCCACTGGGGAGAGGTCTATTCCCATTATTATCGGTTGATGGTCTGAGAGGGTATAAGGGGATATAGAATAGTAGTCACCATTAGGGTCCTTGTGTATCATAAAGTGAGATTTATTGAGGTAGAGCTTGTCTAATCTGCGGTATATCCTTTTATTCAGCTGTTGATAATTGCACCAGGTGTACCAAATAGTGTTCAGATTGTCTTTCCTCCCAGCAATAGGGTCAAAAAGGTGTAGTTTATTGATCATTCTATCCCATTGTAACCTTTCCATTCCCTTCTATTCAAATTTATTGCCCCCCTTTTTATCACTGGGAGATTCTATCATGTTGAAGTCTCCCCCAATAATCCAGGGGATATCCTCTAGCATTGTTAGCCAGTTCCATAGTTCACCTCTTTCTCTTTAGTCATTCAGGGCATAAATAGAGCAGATTCCAAACTTATGGTTCTCCATTTGAATTGAGACCCAAATAGCTCTCGCATAGGGGGATTGACCCCAGTTAACTACTTTATTGGCCCATTTAGGACTAAGGAGTATGGTTGAGCCACCTTTTCCTTTCGTATGGTTAGTGTAGAAGGGAGTGGCCTCCTTCCAAATACATTTGAGTCCAATTTGCAGTGTGAAGCCCACTGCTTTTAGTTCCTGCAAGAGGAGGCAGTCCATGTTCTTATGAGCACTGAGAAATATCTTTATGATGTATTTTCGATCAGGGGCCTCCAGGCCTCTGATATTCCAAGAAATGGTTTTCAACATGAGCCACCTAGTTGGGAGGGGTCGATTAGGGCTTTGAAACCCTCAAAACACTTGGGCCAGTCCTCCTTGTTTGCTATATTGCTAGCATCAAATGCAATAGAAGAGGATGGTCTACCTCTCTTTTTCCTTGCATTGGAGATTTGTTCAGGGCCTAGAGATTCCTTCCTGTTAGCACTATCTTTGTTATTCTTAGGAGACCTCTTCCTTCTTGCTTTCCTATGTTTAACCATGGTAAATGCATCTTGAGGTACTGTCAGTCCTTGTTCAAAATTGGTTTCCACTGGGGTGAATGGATCTGCACTGGGATGTATTACCTGAGGGGTATCAAATTCTGTCTTCAGGGCACTGGTAGGGGTGCTATCAGTGGGGGGGACACCACTAGCAGGGTCTCCCTTAGAGTCCTCTAAATTACCAAATTCTTCTAGAGGGGTTGATGGTACCTTCTCCAAAGAATTTCCTTGCCTATCCCCTTTCAGGGTATGGGGTTCCTTAGTATTGAAACCATTCGGTTCTTTGTAGGTGAGTTGCTCGAGGCCTTGGGTCAAGACCCTACTAATGGTGCCTGCCAAATCTAGAGTACCCCTATCAATATCCTCAAGGTCAGGTAGATGACACTGAGAGGCTTCGATTTCCAATTTCTACTTGAGGAGGTTTAGTTCAAGTACTTTTCTTGCTTCCGCTGCTTTTCTCAATTTTTTCATCACTAGTTATTGTGCATTAAGAGTCCTCGGATTAGAGGGATGTGCAGGAGTATCAAGTGAATCATGGGGGGTGAAGGGGGGAGGCTAAGCAGTGTCTAGGGCTTCTTTAATGGCTTTGTTGTAGTCTAAGATGGATTTTGACATCGAGGGGGAGGAAGAGGCAGGGGGAGGGGTGTGGGGAAAATGCGAGGGGGAGGGAGGAGAAGAAGGAGGAGGGGGGGGGGGGGAAGGATGGGGGGGGAAGACAAGGGGTCAGGTTCAGAGGGCAAAGTTTCATTAATGGGGGGGGACCGGATGCCCTAGATTTAAATTTTGAAGATTTTCCTGATTATAAGGGACATTTATTCCTAAAATGGCCACTAACTTTACAATAGTGACATGCATCTATTCGGCCCATATATTCAATTGAACAGCAGTAGGTTTTATTGTTTAGCCGAATAACAATTTCTGTAGGGTAACTCAAACCTAGTTTTAATGCAATGAGAAGTCTACCATTGAGATGCAGGAGGATCGAGGGAGAAGAATCGATTTTAACAATTTTCCCTAGGGGTTCCACCATTTTATCTACACAAGACCACAGGAAAGGTGGGATATTCTTAACAGTTATCCATTTCAGGCAGGAAAGGGCAAGAATCTCACCATTACAAGCTTCAGGGTCCCAGCGAATTGCCCTAAAAGATGAGTTTCCTACTAACCAAAACTGTTTATTTACAATTTTTCTTTGGGTTTCCTTATTGTCAAAGAAGATCAAAAACAACCCCTTCTGAATCAATCTACAAAATGAAAAATGAAACCCTAATTTATTAACCCACACATCTTGTAGCCATTTGTTCATATATTGACGAGATGGTAAGTTGTTTACATCAAAGGCAACGAAAAAAATTGTTGAATCCCTAAGTCTAGAAATCTTCGAAGAAATGGTAGAAAGCATGGAGTCATTAGGTTTAATGGTGATGCGTTTGGAGGAGTGGACCTCACCTTGTGTTGGCGCGAGATTAGTCTTATCTTCATGGTGGAGAGAAACTTCGAACCTTGCATCTTCTGGAAATGAAACCCTCTTGCCCTCCACCGCTTGGCTGAAGGTCTTCTTCGACTCCCGAGCGTTCGCAATAGGAAAAATGGGTTGTTTAGGGTTGGTGAAACCATCTTTATTCAGCTCCATTTAATGCAGGAGCAGCAATAAATGACTTGAGGGCTATCCAACAAGGCCAGGGAGCCCCCGCATGCAATAGCATACTGCAACTAGTGACACCCTGGTTTTCATGCCCTAGTTGCAGAGCACTCTCCAACTCTCCTTCCTCAACTAGCTATTTGATAAAACAAGACTTCACAAAATAATGTGTTTCTTGATCAAAATTAATAATGAAAAAGCTGACATCCAAAATGAATTTAAAAATGTATTAATTTTGTGTCTCTTTCTCCCTTAAATCTCTGGTATACATCATTAAAAATCTTTCATTCATTCTCACTTACCCCACATGGACTTAAAAGCCTCCCAAACAATTAAATTAAAATTGGGAATAAACACAATAATAAAATAACTATTACGTTTCATAAAAAAAAGACCAGATATAAAATCAAGTTCAAGAATTACTCTTTATCAACAATGTGAATAGAGGTTACCAAATCAACTTGCAGATAAATGAAAACCATATTAGGGTTGCTAGAAAATTTTAATTATAAAAATTTCAGATATATAAAAAATCAAAAATAAATTATATTTTCACTATGAGCTGAAAAGATGAATTATATTTTCAAATATGAAAATCAAACTAATTTTCTTTTAAACGCAAGAATGATAATTCTTTAACCTGGAATCCAGGTTGAAGAATCGACCATGGTAATTTCTTGCGATAACTAACAACCGCAGTCTGCAAATCCTCTCCACCAATTTCATTTTTATGAAGCTTGGTAAAATCTACCAAAGAATTAAATTCTAAAAAAATTTCGATGGAAATATCTTTCCCATTTTTATCTTCAGTCGATTCAAACCAATTCGAAAATGCTCTTACCACAAGAAATTTGATCAACTAGAAGAGCAATAATGTAAAGAAAGGAGCAACTAGAAGAACCTAACTTTTCAACTCACAAAGCAAACAAGATTACCTTGATCAAACCAGTCTTTTTGTCCAGTTCATACTTCTCTTTACTTCCCTTACTAAATTCCACAACCTAGAGTATCAAAGAAAACATTTTAGTCTCCTAAATATCAAAGAACAAAAAACATTTAGCCAGTGACCAAACATCAACCTTCGAATATCAATATCAATATCAATTTATTAATGAATATTTGCAATGAAAGTATGGTGCTAAAGTTCAATTATTTAATTCAATCCTAAGAATCATTTCATAGGTCAAGAAGGTGGCTACCGCTAGGATCAAGTAACAACTTAAACATTGAATGATGGGAAGGTTCTCCAGCCAAAAACAACATGTTTGTGGAGCATATTTTCAAGTAGATCTATTTAGACAATCATTTATTCAGAATAACATCTACCAAAGAGTTTTAATAGGAGAAAGGCATACAACCCCAAAGAGTAAATAAAGAAAGAATGAAATTACACAATGCAATATGTACTTACACAATTCAAAACTACAAGAGCTCTAGGTCCTGCATCTAGTTGTTCAACATAAAGGGGTTAAAATGATGTATCAAAATATAAAAACAAAGCAAAAGTGTGAATTACCAATAATTCATGCCTTACAGGTGCATAAGAAACAACATTAAAATGCACTTCCTTCCTAGTCTGAAAAGAATACGTGAAGATACCACAAGACAAAGAACACCCATATTTTTTTTAAACCAAGCAATTATTGGAAATCAAGGGATAACAAAAGGGAGTTAGATTCTAGGAATCCCATACAGATTTACAATAATAGTTGTGTATTAGCAACCAAAGTGTTTACCATTAGAAGATAATGGTACACATGTAGTGTCAATACTCCCAGACTTCAACTTATTCATACATATTAATTATAGCAGGCAAACATTGAGTTATCATTAGCATACACAACTGTGACATTATCCATGCCATCCAACATCATCCTATAATTGAATGCTATTAAAATAAGACTGTATGTGCAAACATCTTAATGTGCAAATATCTCAGCTAGAGTATTAATTAGATGTTCGTATAAACAAAAATGAGCAAAAAGAAGATGGACCTTACTTAAATCTCAAGATCATGCCAAGGATGTGTAGCAACAGACCTTCGAGACATGGATGAAATAATTCATTCATTCAAAGGTGGATGAGGACGGTGTGAATCCTTAGTTTTGTTGCCTACAACATTGGTACTAGGGGTAGTCATGGTTGAATCCCGTGACATGAGCTTCTTTGTTTCACCTATTTTGGCTTTGAAGAAAGACGCTTAAGCAGATTCCTTGTTCAACTAGTAGAAAGGGAAACAAGTAAACCCAAGCCTCTGATTACACTTTTGATTAACAACAATCAACCAATGATTGAGCTTAAATTTAAATAGCTCCTACATGGAATAATAGTATTTCATATATGTCATTACCTGCTAATTGATACAAGAAGCATATTCTAAGTATTTACTTTCAATAAATAGTGAGTAATGAGAAAAATTATGTAGCTAATTGAGCTGAAAAATTTGTAACTATCAAGCAAGAGGGGAAATGAGCAGACCACATTATAAAGATAAAATACCAACCATGAGTCCCAATGAAAGTGTTTACTTATTTTTTGTGGGAAATATAAAGGCTAGTAGGTGAAAGAAGCAAAAAGATACAGTCTTCATGAGAGTTGCAATAGTCAAATGACTGCGAGGAGTAATACAAAAGATTCTCAAACCTACAAAAAATAAAAAAGCCTATAGTAGTCATGATAGGGGCCATGCTTTAATTAAAAGGTTTGTTCCAAGACACTTCATCAAGACAATAGAAGGTAGTAGAGAAAGCATTTTAGAATAAAATATTGTAGTCGCAATGGTATAAAAATAGTCCAATGAAAGAATGTTAGCCATAGATGGTAATTATAACCTTAAGACAACCCAAATTAGGAATGATTCTCATGAAAAGCAAGAGCCCTAGTAATATTTATGATGTTGACAAGGAAAATACAAAGATGTAGATCCAATCAATTATAATATGAAATGGAGATGCAAGCTAGGCCTGTAGTTAGCAACCAATCCATGGAATGAATCATGTCAAGGGATATGATGGAGAGTTTCATTCAAAATCAAAGAAAGTGGCCTTCATGAAAGAACGTTTCAGTTTTAATGAATGTGAAGTTTCAAAAGAAGATAATATATAGTGGATAGAGTATGCTGAAAATAAGTTATCTCATAACAAGCCAGACAATGGATAAAGAGTCATCAACAAGTTTGTAGTCCTAGAATTAGATCAAAGATGATACAATATAGAGCTTTAAAGCTCAAAAGGGAAAAAGGGAAAAGGGCTTACAAAAATATCCATAGTCTTCTGAAGGCACATGGGCAAAAAAGAATAGCTCAAGAAAAGTTATTTCGTCTACTAGAAGAAGAAATACAAAGTCATAAGTCTACAACAAAAGACAGGGTATACCATAAATGGCTATCTTGTGACTGATACAAAGTAAAATTTGGATGAACTCAAAGAGACATTTATAAATACAACCTACCCTTTATAATACCTAATTGAAAAAATGGATGCAATGCAAGTCCTTGTATCAATAATGTTTGGCAGCTAGTAAAAAAATAGAACAATAAATTCCATATAAAAGTGGTTCGACTTAAAATGATAAGGAAAATTAAAAAATGCTAAAGAAAATGTCAACTAATAAAAAAACTTACAAGGATGAGGCATATTCACAACTTTTGCAGTCACGCCATGGATATCAACACTAGAAGCAACTCATAGTGTTAGTGTACATACAAGACAATATGGGAGTTCATTATACCCAACAACTTGTGGTGTTGTTGTTCGTGTTGGCTCTATTGGACCCTGCAATTAAGATTCAATATACATTATTCAATAAGATTAACGGTGCAACATAATGAAATATTGAAAACTGTGTTATCTTATTGAGCTTCGCTTTGTTTCGAGAATAGTTTAATATTCTCTACTTAACAGGGCCAACCATGTGAAGGTGGAATCTCATTTACCACCCCCCCTAAGATCACTCTAAATTCCCCGTTAACATCTAACATCTAACATTCATTCATTCTTTCATCCATTATTAAAATATATCATTCATTCATTATCACATAACGTTCATTAACACACAACATTCATTAACAATCATTAACACACAACATTCATCAATATTTATTAACACATATCATTCATGAACATTCATTAGCACATAATTACATTCATTAACACATAAAAATCAGTCATTATCAAATAAGGTACATTACAATCATTTTTTTTCATTTTTTTTTGAAGGTATGTAAAGGCTAAGTGGAGCATCATTTTCTTCATCATTTCCCCCATCTTCAGTTGTTTTGCCCTCTACTTGTGATTTTGATGTATGCCTAGTCCTATACAAAGGACGAGGACACTAAATGAGTTAAATTCAAAAAAAAAATTATTATTGGTACAATTATTTCAATAATTTAAAGAAGATAACTATGGCGCTCTTTACTTGATGGGGCCACATCATCCTCCACATCATTTTGTCTAGCCTCAACCTCAACATGTTGAACACCCTCTAGATCCTCTGGAGTTGAAATACGAAAGGTTACATTAATCAATACACCAATTGTAATTAAATTTGTTTAAAGGAATAACAGTGGTCCTCTTTACCTGATTGGGAAACATCATGTTCTTGATGTTGTCTACCCAGATCATGCTCCACTTGGTCACCACCAACTACATGCTCTAAAATATTAACAAAAAAGGTTACATTAATTACTACACTAATTACAATTTAATTAAGATGTTTAATTATATTAATAACTACATAAAAAAAATTGAATAGCAAATAAATACCTCCACTACTGGGATGCACATCCGAACCTTCATGTCCAGGTTATGTTCAATAATTAATAGGTTGCATTCCAATGTCATGTGCATTGTTATCATTGCTTTCTTATTTAAAAAAAATATAGTCACTTTATGTTGGAACTTAACATCAAATAGATAATTGGTAAAGTATTCAATTTGAAATCATTTTCATTTAGCTTATTTACCTTTGTGATGGATGCATCAGAATCTCATGTTTGCCCACTCAATTCTCGTAGCCGTTCAACCACAGCTGTATTACCTTGCTGGTAGGAAATTCTCTTGTCATCTTCTGTGGGCACTCTATTGAATTCAGAGCCTTGCATTTTTGCTTATCGTGAATTTTGCTTGTATTGTTTGATAAAAAAAATTGTTTAGAATTTATAAATATTTTGATGCGATATTTCATTTATTGATTCTTAAAATCTGTGCGACAAGTTTCATATAACCACCAAAGCCGAGTTTGTGTTGTCTATTCTTTTCTTGTCTTGCCTTGATTTCCTTTGACGTGTCACTCAATCTATGAAAAGTTTCAAATATATTAGATTATATAAATATAAAGAGTAATTAGTACATAATTACATTCTTAATAGTATCACATATCTTCTTCTGGCGTCTGGTGGTGTATTTCATTTTTTCTTTTCAATTCTCTCCTTCGCATCCAAAACCAGGTCCTTCTACTCCCTCTCTGGAATCATGGGGGGACTCTCGTACTTTACATTTTTCTCTAAATGTGTCATATATTGGTCCCTTACATACTTTAGATATGTACCAGCTTTTTCAAGGACCTTGCTTTTGTCAAATGTGTCATTTCCGAACAACCCAACCATATGGTTTGTGAGTTCATATTTTAACTTTTTTTCTTGGTCATTCCACCTTTAAAGCAAAAAAAAACCTATTAGATTCAGAAATAAACTGAAGCTACCTTTGATATAGTTCAAGAAAAGGATCAAAGGAAAACTATTTTAGCAATGATATGAAATCAAAATAGTGGATTAGGGTTAGTTCACATATGATGTTCCGCCTTTTATATATGGTGGGCCCAAATATCTACAATGCAATGTCATTAAGATTTTTTATTAAAAAATATCATTTCCTGCAAAAAAATCATGGGATCATTAGTCCAAAATGAGTGATCAGTAAGTAAATTACAATTAGACTATATATAATAATAATTTTAAAGTACCTGGAACCTTCTGTATCTTTAAGAAAATCAATTCTTCGTCGCTCACAACCAATGTGGCCTACAACGTTCCCATACTAGCAATATGGGAAGATCCAGGAAATGATGGTATGTTATCAGCAGTAGTCACCTCTGGCGCACCCTCATGTGCATCTCCTACTGCATAAAATGAATCCACTATGAAATACAACCAAGAAAGAACACTTCAAGGGAAATAAACACATAACGAAAGAGAGAGCAAAAGAGAGATCTACCAATAGTGGGTAGGTCAACATGGCGTGCAGTAGACGATGTCTGCATGCTACGTGTTGCCGACATTACAGTCGGCAATACAGGTGGGGCTAACCTCGGATGAGGCGGCGTTTGCACAGGAACATTGCTAGCGCGTGAAGATAATACATTAAATATATGAAAACTGCAAGAATTGTAAACAAGGATGAACCTTTATTAAGAATTGTAAAGAAAGATGAACCTTTATTAAGTGTTCGATGCTAATCTTAATCATACAATAGTATGAAGGAGGACAAAGGTACATAAATTTGTGACAAGAGGGCAGCGTAAAGGAAGAAGGAAGGAGACACCTTTAATAACACTGTAATGTATTATGGTTTGATAAAATCAATAAAATTTTGTGTTTTGGAACTTGTTAATTGCAAATTTCAATGTTAGTCACGTTTCATGCACTATTTCAAGTTTCTTCTCATCAAGCAAATAGATTAAAAATGTCTAATCAAGGATTGGAGGGTGAAGTGTAATGAATTAACTTTGTTTTGTGCCAAGTTAGAGCAATGGCCATGAAGAATGAGGAGAGTTTAAATAATTTTTCTCTAAACTGTCCAAAGCTCTCAGTTCTAGGTCAGTCACAAGGGTTTGTTAATATCCATTGATGTAGTCATTGAAAAATTCTCAAATTATGGATTCCTATTTTCAACTCAAGTATCTTTTATATTGAATGGGTCTTATGTTGAATGATTGTACAAATGTCAAGAAAACTAGTGCCCTAGAAGACTGAGACAGAGTTTTCCCTATTTTGGGACAGAAAACCATATTATTTTATTGAGTGATGTCCAATGGGTTGAAATAGGACTATGTTGATTAAATAAGGTTGGAAAAACTCTAAATAACCTTCCCCAGTATGATGGACATTGATCCTAATGTGTTGAGGCACTAAAAATAGTATGAGTACAATGTTTATGGGTTGCAAACTATGTTTGAAGATCTAATATGTCTGAGACGGTATCAAGTATGATGTATTTTGGGTGCTCAAAGTGATAAGCCAAGAAAGTTTCAATCTACTTGTTTGACCATGACGGTCACAATGAATGGTAGTTTGGGTTCCTTATTTTTTAGTTTTGGAATTTGTAAGGATTCTATGAGTAAGTGCAGATTATGAGTTTTTGGGTAGTTGGAGAAAACATTAATGAGATGAGGACACTGAAAGAACACTCTTGGAGGACAGGGGTAAGTATATGTTAAGGTATGATGGTTGAAATACTTGGTATTTTCACAATGTTAAGGCTAACATGGAGTTTCTTGAACATGTAACTTGTCTTGTTGGAAGTTGAGCTCAAGTAAAATGTGAGCTCAAGTAGAATGTGAAGAGCTTTAAAAGGAGAGAGTATCATATAGTGAGAGGTGAGTTGACAGTGAAGAACAAATCACAGTATGAAGATCTCAAAAATTATAAGTGATGAAGTGAGAAGTTGATCCAAGTCAAGTATCTAGAAAAATTTAACTAACATTTTAAGTCCTAAATAAATAAATTTAATAATTTATTTATTTGTCCCCTTTGTCCATTAATTAAATAAATTCATTTTATTTAATTAACTAATTCATAAATATGAGCAATAAATTAATAAATCATTTTTATTAATTTATCATATTTATCTTCCTCCAAAATAAAGATAATTAATAAATTTTATTTATTAATTCATCTTTATTTCTTGCTTTTCTCAATTTTTGTATTCTTCTGTTTTATCCTCTTATATGGAGATATTTAATAATTTTTAATTATTAAATCTTCTCATAAAAGCCTCCTAATTTTCAAATTTGGAAACTAATATCTTTCCTTGATTTTCAAAAATCAATCTTTTTGGCAATAGCTCATTAATCTTAATTTTTAAATTCAAAAATGAGGTATGCATTTTCAAAAATCTACTTTTTGTGAGAGGATAACTTATTTATTTTTTATTCTTCTATTTAGCTTTTTGTATGAAGATATTTAATAATTTTTAATTATTAAAATCTTCCTGATATTTTCAACTTGCTAATTTGGTATTTATGAGAAGATAATTAAAGGATTTATTATTTATTATCATGATATCTTCCCTTTTGTTTTCTTCTATCTTCATCATGGCAGCTCTGTTGTGCACTCAATCAAGTCCATCCATCTAACAAAAAAAAAAATTCAATCTTAGTCATCCAATCAATCTCAATTTTTCTATAAATTGAACCCTTTTCTCATTGATTTTCAACCACATTTCGAGTATCCTTATGCTATCAAAATCACTTTTTTATCATTATCTTGCTTTCAATACACTTGTGTTTGTAGGTGAGATCCACATCCATTTGAAGGAGAAAGAAAAACAATGGATCTCAATTGAAGGAGATTGTATTTGGTTTTCATTTCTTGCTTACATCTTATCTTCAATTCTTTCATTAAATGTGATAGGAGTTAATTTCATTTGCAATTAGGTTTGTGGTTGCCTAATGTTATTGCTTTTGATTCTCATTTTTGATTTCCTACCTCGCAGAAGGTGTACGCTTTTTTGAAGAATTATTAGGTGGAGTGGGTTGTTCAAAACCAAGGAATTGCTATCTCACATACATCATACCATAGCTTGTAACGGAGGAAGACAATAAGTATTTATCTGGCCCTGTTTCATTCAAAGAGGTTAAAAAGGTCTTTTTTCAGCTTGGCCCTGACAAAGCCCTTTGCCCAAATGGCTTCATGACTTTGATATTTCAAAAATGCTAGGAAGTTTTTGTTGATGATATCACTAGGGTGGTTGAGGAATCTAGATGAAAAGGAGTGATACTAAAGGAGTTAAATAACACAAATATTGCCTTGATACCCAAGAACCAAAATATAGATACCTTTGCAAACGTCCAACCCATCTCTTTGTGTAATACCATCTACAAGATCATATCAAAAGTCATGGCGAATAGATTGAAGATCTTGTTACCAAAATTAATCTCAAAAGAATAGAGCGGCTTCGTTTTAGGTAGCAACATTGCAAATAGTGTCATCATCGCTTATGAGGTCTTGCACTCAATCAAAAAAGATAGCTTGAAAGGTCTGATACTTAAACTTAATATACGAAAAGCTTATGATAATGTCCATTAGAGATTTATAATGCTTGTTTTGAGAAAATATGGTTTTTGTAAAGAATGGCTTGATTGGGTATGGGCGTGTATATCAACACCCCAACTTTCATTTTTGGTGAATGGTTCTCCATGTGGCTTCCTACAAGAACCATGAGGCCTTAGACAGGGGGACCCCTATTCCCCTTTCTGCTAATTTTAATGGTAGATTCTCTAAGATGAAGAATAAATGAGGAGGCAATATCTAGAGAGTGCAAAGGTATTCAAGTTGTCCCATCAATTCACCCATTCTCTCATCAGTTGTTCATCGATGATACATTGATGTATGGTCATACTACAGTCACATAAGCAATAAGAATAAAAAAGGTTTTAGAAGAATATTGTGCCACCTATAGACAGGCAATCAATAGGGATAAGTCAAATATATACTTTTTAAATACCAGCCCACAAATTCAGAGAAGAATCGAAGCAATCCTGGGATTCTTGATAAGTAAGATTCCTTGTATACATCTAGGAATCCCATTGTTCAATGGAATGATAAGGAACAAACTTTAGCAAGAGACAATAGATAAAATGAGCTGAAAGACAAAACTGTGGAGGGTAGGTGGCTAACCTTTGGTGGCAAAATAATGATGATCAATGCAATTTTATCTGTAGTACCCATTTATCTACTATCCACCATGGAAGTCACCAAGGGGGAAACAAAGGAGATGACTAAGATTCAAAAACAATTCCTCTGGGATGGAGCTTTAGAATAGCATAGAATACCACCAATTGCATGGGACACCATTAAGAAGGCCAAAGAAGATGGGGGGACTGGCATTAGGGACATTTTAACACAAAACAAAACTCTCGGGGCTAAATTAATCTTGAGGATGTATCGAGAACCAATGGCAATGTGCAACAGAGTACTTAAACACAAACATCTGGATGATATCTCTCCAAAATAGATAATCACTATTTCCAATCCATTAGTAGGTTCCACAATCTAGAACTTTATGATGAAGTGTCAAGACCTCATAACAAACATTTATTTTTAGAAAATCAGTAATGGTTAAAATGAATCTTCTTGCGCCAATTCATGGAATGGTTATTGTAGACGTATAAAAATGACCACATTCCTAAATGAATATTTTATGTTCATTTTCCTATTTGATTAAATCCAATTTAATTAAATTATCCACATTCTTCTATTTTATTAAATAAATTATTCAATTTATTTAAATAAAATTCACTATACCATTTAATGAATAAATCATTTTATTCAATTAAATCCCCCTAGCCATTTTTAATTAAATTCAAATTTAATTAAATAGTTATCCTAAATTGAATAAATCAAATTTATTTAATTCCAACCAAATTGAATGAAAATCAAAATAATTCAATTAAATCCTATTATCCCCTCATCCACTTGCAAAATCCCAAACCCCTTCCTAACCCCTTCTAGAATCTTCTAATCGATTCTAATTAACCTAACCCTCATCTAAACTTTGTCACATCCCTAAGCAAAGGGAGGTCACTTCTCAAATGGCCCAAAGTCTTGGATAACCATTGAAGGTTTTCAACCTTCAACCACCAAAACCCTTAAAGTCTTTGAAAACCATTGAAGGCTTCCAACCTTCAACCACTTAATCCCCAAAGTCTCCAATAACCATTAATGGTTAATTCAAACCTTCCCACATGGTTAAAATATTTGTTTTGACTCAACCTCTATCCAACCCAAGGGTCTCATCAGGTCATTAATGCTTTGACCATGATTATCTCTTAATCATTTGCACAAAGGTTTATCCTTGGATTAGATCCTAATTCAGTGGGTAAACCTAACTTAGACTTGACCCTTAGCCTTTAGATAACCAAGAGGTCTCCTCAGGCCTTTAATGCCTCCAACCTCTTCTTTCAACCCAATCCTATGTTGACACTTGTCACCATTTCATTGGTGCAAATTGTGCACATGGATCCCCAACTTTCAAACCTGGCCCTTGATTAAGCCATTCAATCCTGACCATCCATTGCCCTGTTTGTGCTATAAATAGAGCTCTCATTCCTCCATTCTGAACAATCATCTTTCAAATTTGAAGCATCACACTTATGCTCAAATTGTTTCAAGCTTTCATATCATCTTATGCTCTTCATTTAGCCTCTTTTAGATCATAAATTAGACTAAACATGCATGCTAAAGTAGTTTATTTATCATTTTAGCTCAATCATAGAGTAAATATAGTGTGCTAGGATAGTATTCATACTAACCCTGTCATCTTATCATTCAGTTTGTTGCATTTCTAGCATCTCATCTAGCTTATAACACATCTCGTATTAAAAACAGTTAAAATCTCTCTCTCGTTCTCATATTTGCCATCCCTAAACCATTTTGCTCAGTAATCTGAGAGCAAAACATTGGTTTGAGGGACATTGTGAGATAGAGAACCATGGGACCCTCCTTGGGAAGCTGAGTAACGCATCGTTAATCCATAGCTTGAATCAAGAAGTCCTGTGTGTGTGTGTGGATTGATATTTATCGTAATTTTTCACATATTTAGTTTTATTAATCCATTTTTCCCACATACATTTCTGGCGCCCACCGTGGGGCACGCACCCCAATAACCTATCGTTTTTTGAATTTGAAGAGTTTTGCAGGTACGCGGGAAACTAGAATTAGCGCGTCAAAGACATATTTTAGCGCATCCGCCTAACAGTTTAGCGCTTCTAGCCTACTGTTTAGCGCGTGGGCTTTCTGTCTTAGCGCGTTAAAACTATTCCTTAGCGCATAACACTATTGACAAATTTTCCTGTAGGTGTCGACACCGGCGAAACACAAATCAGCGCGTCGAAAGCATGTATTAGCGCATCTGATTAACAGTCTAGCGCATCCCGCTCACTGTTTAGCGCGTGGGCTCTCTGCTTTAGCGTGTGAAGACCTTTTCTTAGCGCATGATATTATTTTAAAAAATTTTCCTGTAGGTATTGACGCGGATAAAACACTGTTTAGCGCATCCAGTAAACAGAGTAGCGCATCCAATCCACTGTTCAGCGCGTGGAGACCATCGTCTAGCGCGTGCAGTTCAAACATTAGCGCGTGATTCTCCAGAAAAACTTCACAGCAAATTTCAAAACAACCTGTTTTAGCGCGTGGAACAAACAGCTTAGCGCGTAGAATTCCTGTTTTAGCGCATTAGCCAAACCAGTCAGCGCGTGGAAAATACAGTCTAGCGCGTGCATATTTCACAGTCAACAAAACAAAATTTTCCAGAATCAATATTTTAGCGCGTAACCAGGGGTAGAGTAGCGCGTGGGTGCTTTTTCTTAGCGCGTCTGTGCAATAGTTTAGCGCATAGAGTTGACAGAGTCAAAAATTAGGCTTGTGAGAGGCATAGTATATATGGAATAAATATAACATTTAAGTATAAGTTACATTTCCTCTTATCTTTTTCCTTTCTTATACTTTAAGTTATATTCCATATATACTTTCAGGATGTTTGAGAGGGGTTTCAGACCTCTAGGAGTTGTAATGCAAAATCTAGTTTTTGGAAGATCTTCCAAATTTCAGACTTAGTCAAATTTCAGAGCATTTCAGGATCAGAATTGTAAAATTTGTAACCAAGATCAAAATTTAGGCTTGTGTAAGCCCACACTAACATTTGATCACTGATTGTGTGCAGGTTCTAATATTTTTTATGCAGGGGAAGGAGTTAGTTTAGAGGGTTTAAGTCTCTTTTTTTTACTTTCTTTCAACAAAAGTTGGTTAAAAAGAACTCACTCTCCTTTTTTGCACAAGTTAAAATAAACCTCATCATTTCATTTGGATGCATAAAATGAACTTCATGCCTTCCTTTTTGGTGTTTTAAAAGAAAATTCATCTTTCTTTATTTGCATGGTAAAAAGAACAACAAAGAAAACCTTTCATTCCTACAAGTTAGGAAAAACACTTCATTTTTGGAAGCTCTAAAAAGAACAAACAAATTTACTTTCTGCAAAGCTTAAAACGAACCTCACCATCATTTGGTGTTTAAAAGGATTCACTTCATTTTGCAAAGTAAAAGAACCTCATCTTCATTTTGTGCAAGGCAAAGAGGGAAATTTTTCCCCTATCGACTTTAATTTTGTTGACCAAACATCACGATTTACTTTGTTGACCAGGCTTGTTTTACAAAAGTTTTGGAAATACACACTTTGCTATGAAAGGTTAAAAAGAACATCATGCTTGTTGGAGCAACATCTCCAAATAGAAGTTAGCAAATCATTATCTTGAAGGCTAAAAAGAACAACTTGATTGCCTTGTCTCGAAAGTGGAAGGTATATGCTCTCCCATAACTGGGTGACC
The DNA here is from genome assembly GCF_030272615.1 of Cryptomeria japonica. NCBI lineage: Eukaryota > Viridiplantae > Streptophyta > Pinopsida > Cupressales > Cupressaceae > Cryptomeria > Cryptomeria japonica. The sequence continues at coordinate 635,735,328 of NC_081405.1, read as the reverse complement.
AAAAAGCCAAACCACTCTTACGCTTTCAGTACTTCAAGTAGTTAAAACCTTTAGCAGGCCTGCCTTCCCGAGGAGTTGCAATCAACTCTTAAAGCCGTTTATGGCCGGTGTGAAGGGAACGACCTAAGTGGGGAACGACTTTGATGCCAAGTATTCCAACCCACTATAATCAAATGTGGAAAGTGACGAAAGTCCTTTTTAACGGTTACGCGCAGCGATTAGCCTTCCCCCAGTATCCTCGAGATACGTAAAGCCTTTGTTCTAAAGGTTGGGAAGCCTCCTGAGGGAGTTTATCACTGACGGCCGAACGGGAAGCCTGATTACAAACTTTAGAAATAGAAACCTTGAACCGAGTCAGTCGCCAAACATTGGCAATATCATAGTGCAAGGGTGGGGAAGAATCCGCCCCCAAGATTACTCACCATATATCTCCCAAGATAACTACTCAATTGTGAAGCAATTCACTTTGGGTTAATTTCTGGCAAAAGGCAAAAAAACGGGCACCCTCTAGGGGGTGACAAGGCTGTTTGAGTTGACGGAGTATCGAGACTAGTGGGCTATGATATTGTCAATGACCTTTGAATAAAGAGTCTATCTGATGTGTCTTTTGTTGTAAATCAAACCAGTGATAACATCGAGGATTTGAACACATCCTCAAAAGAATATACACTCAATGTTTAGCATTAGGATGATCATTGTCTTCATGTGTGCTATGTATTCTTGTCACAAATGCTAAAATATCTTGCAAAGTATCTAACAATCAAACTCAAAAGTCAGTTCAAACAAGGAAGAATCATAAAATGGAGAAGATTTCCATATCCAACAAAACATCTTTTGAGATGGTTATCAACATTTCAACTATCTTTAGGAAAAACTTTCATCCAACAAGATTCGAGGAAAGCACAAATTCAAATGATCCTACTCCAAGTCAAGATCAAGATCAAGGAATCTCTTCATCCTCCAAAATCTATCTTAGGTCCTTTCATTCCACAATCGAATTCTCCATCCCTTTCTTCCATCTTGGGTCCTTACTTCCCTCCATCCACAAATCCATCACCTCAAATGATCCATAAGAAAGATCAACGAGGAGCACATCTTTGAAATTCTTTCAATCCTCTATCTAAACATCTTTCCAAAACTTCTTCTATCATTTCCTCTATCTATTTAGGGTCCTTCTGTCCCAAAATTCAATTTTCCTCCATCTCTTCATCACTTCTCAAGTACCAACACTCATCTTGAAAACATTTCTATCTATCCTCGCACAAATCTTCAAAACATTCTATCTATTATCCAACACCTCTTTTCTATCCTTCCATCCCTATCATTCAATCCTTTGCATACATCCTTCATCTGTGAGATAGGCATTTGTGTCATTTTGTCACATACTTGCCCATGCTCGAATCTCATGTTCAGTCCTTTTCCTAGACATCTATTCATGAAATGCTTCAGAATATGAGGTTGTTCCTCTTCTACATTTTCTTTTGGTTGGGATACACACTCAATCCAGAAAAGAACCACTTATCGTATCTTGGTACTAACATCTTTTGATTACTTTATCTCATACACTTAATTGATTGCTCTAAATCATTGTGATCTCTTAAATTGAAGACATGGCTAGTGAAAAATCTAAAATCTTGCTTCAGCGCCACTGTAATTATCACACCCATGTAAGTTTCATCACTTACAAGCCAATGCAAGAAAAATAAAGAGAAAAAAAGAAATATCAAAAGCATGAGCAAGAAAATGAATATCAAGAAAAGCAAAATGAAATGAAATGCAATATCAAAATGATTGGCTATGGGAACATGCAAGTAACTCCATCGGGGCTATGGACGCCTGGCTGGCAATGGAGCAATATTTGTGAGATTACATCGATAACCTCGTCGGGGCTATGGACGCTCGCTGGCAGCGAGGCTCTATCTAGGATGCTTTTGAAGTTAAGGTAACTCATGTAGCTAGCCATGTTGGATTCTGAAGATTACAATGATCATATGAGCCAGAATGAACCCACTTGCACACACATGGGTAATCAAAGACTAAGTACCTTGATCCAGTTTGAGATTCTTCTTCCCTTTTGAGTCCGCTTCCTAGTTGCTAGAAATGTTCAGTTGAATTTTCCAGAGGTTCTAAGTGTGGGTTGGGTCTCTATCTTTGAAAAATTCAAGAACACTTATTCAGATGGTGCTAAATACTATGACAATCTTACATATCACCTTTTTGCAAATGGAAACCTCTATGCTTGGGGGCAAAGTTCATCCACTCTATTCTTCTTACCATATCTCCCAAATCCTCTAATCCATATCCCTTATCCTATATATTCATTTCTTCTATCCTCCAATTCTTTCTACAATCTTGCTTCACTCTAATCCATATCTATCTATCCTATCTATTCATTTCTTCCATCATCCAGTGCTATCTATATCCTATCTCTATCCATATCCCCTTTTTCATCCTTGATCTTGATCAAAACTATGGACAACAAATCTATTTCCACCTCAATGGTTCAGTCATCCATTCATCCATTCCTTGTCTTAATATACATTGGGGCAACCAAATACATCTTTCTTCTAATCCAAAAAATCAAAAAAATCAAATATCCAAAAACTCAAAAAAATCAAAATATCCAAAAAACTCAAACAAATCAAAATATCCAAAAAACTCAAAAAAAAAAATCAAAATATCCAAAAACCAAAAATCGACAAAATCAAAAATCACAAAAATCAAAACAAAAAAATCAAAGCATGAACACATGGACCATCCATCAAATCAGATCAACAAAAGGAAAACTCTCAAAGTCTGCAATCAAACTTATCACATGTCTTGTTAATCAATTCATTACTTGAAATCAACATCAACATCAAACATGTCTTATACAGGGATAGGTACACTCGAAACCAGACAGATCGGTCTTATACGGGGTACTCACTCTTTGAATCTAGACATTCCTATCAATCATCAAGTCTTGATAATCAATCCATCCATCAACATCATTTTTCATCAAAGCAGAGTGACAAAAACAAACCATTAAAAACTATTTCTCGAGCTAAATTTGTGCTAAAACAAAAGTTGTCAGAATCCTAAACGAATCGAGCAATAGAGGATGTCTCTCCTATCATAATCCGGAAAATTTTCATCATCAGTATCAATCAAATCCTTTACCATCTTACGGATTTTTATCTCAAAAACACTTGTTTAAAATTTTCAAATTGTCAAATCCAGTTTCCAGACCGGGAAACTTTATCCATATCATTTGACACGCTTTATCCTGAAGGGACAGCTAAACCTTCACTCTGATACAGTAAGATTTGAAATTTCTCAAACAGGAATCAACTAAATCCAAACCAATCAAAGGAAACCATTGATCACTTATGCATGACTAATCTCCTTATTCTGAGAAGAAAGAACCTCTATCGTAACATCACGTTGAAGAAACAACAACTTAGTTTTTCCAAATTCATCAAGAGAAATAAATTTTTATGCATCAATCATCAACCAAATCATAACAATGACATCAATCAGTATGACTGCTGGATTTTATTATAGTTAGCCTTATCTTTATCAACTGATGGAAATACATGTTTCACAAATCATATTGTACATATCATATCCACCCATCTGAGACGTCACCAGAAATTCACAAATGCTTATCAATCTTGGACATACTTAGTGTAGTCACTGTCCTTGGTTTCTCTGAAACAATTATCCAAAATAATATCCCACCATGGCTAGGTGATCAGTGCATATATCCATATCAAAGTAGTATCAACAATAAGGGGCAAAATCCTGACCTCGCTGGGGGCATCTCGCCTTCAAGATTTTCAACATCAGACCAAAAACGTAGCAAGACAACAAGGATCAAAACAACCAACAAATGACAAATGACAATGCAAGAAGGCTAAACATCACGAACTTGAACTGATTTCAACTGAGCAAAGATCTATTTTGCAAGATGTTTTAATTGACAAGAATACATTTCCAATAGCATGCATGATTACTTATGGTTGTTAATTTTTGCTTATCATATCTCCTGAGCACCTCCAGGATGTCTTACGACTAGAGAAGCAAGGAAGGAATGTGATGTTTTATTTGTCTTCTATCTGTGAGTGAAGCCTTTTACCATGCAAATTTGTCCTATGAAGAAATCCGGTGGCATATTGCTGAGGACATTTTGGATTTGTATGGGACAAAGGTTAACTCTTATATGTTTACGCAATACGCACTCAGGTCGTCCTGGTTTAATTATACCTTGACGCTTGTGCTATCTTGCAAAATCAAATATCAGGTAAATTTTTCTCAGGTCATTATGCTTCAATTATACCATTATGCTTGTATAAATTTTCAACATATCCTAAAAAAATCAATGCTCAGTGATGATATTTACAAAGAAAGCAAATGAATGGTTCTATCGGATGGCAAATACAGAATGAGAGATGCTCCAAAAACATAGCTGCATATCATTTTACAATTAGCTGCATATCACTTTACACATAGCTACATATCATTTTACAATTAGTTGCATATCATTTTACAATTAGTTGCATATCATATCATACATCTCATTTTCAAAATATCATTCATCATTCATCATTGCATCCCTCGCATGCATATCTATCACATCATCATAGAATCTTTCTTCACTTTCATATCTTCTATCATTCTTCCAAACTATCTTCTATCATTCTTCTAAACTATCTTCATCATTCTTCCAAACTATCTTCTATCATGTCTTATACAGGATATATCATTCTTGAAACCAGATGTTTTGATCAGCTCTTATACAGGCGGTATCATTCTTGCAACCAGATGCTTGATCATCCATATCTTATACAAGTGGTATCATTCTTGAAACCAGATGCTCGATCATCCATGTCTTATACAGGAGGTGTCATACCTGAAACAAGACTTGCTCTCATTCCAATCAATCTAATCAATCTTATCAAACCCATGCATGCCATCACTATCTACTCTTCCATCTTTCAAACAACATTCTTCTTCTTTCGAGAGATCATTCATGCTTTGTGTGCACGAACGATCTCCCGAGGGGGCATTATCATATCAAACAAAACAAATCCAATATCAGTTTCCACATCAACACAAAGATATCAAAATCAAACTTACATCAACAACATGAAACAAATTTGCTCATCTACATCAAGTTCAAAATCCTATCATTTCATATCAACTTGTAAAACAACTCAAGTTCTCAAAAACCATATCAAAACTTGTAAAACAACTCAAGTACCAAAATCATAAACTTGTAAAACAACTCAAGTTTCCCACCCATATCAACTTGTAAAACAACTCAAGTTTCCAACCCATATCGGCTTGTAAAACAACTCAGGCTTTCACACACATTGAACTCGAAACAGATAATGCAAATAATCATGTTTTGATCAATACAACAGATTGATATTTATACATAACTTGGAAAATCTCACATCAAAACAAGTTATACCGACACTCATATTGAACAACTACATAAAATCATGACAACACGACACAAATCTCGAATCTGGGGCATCACACATCAAATCAAATCCAGGGGCATCACATCGCATCGAATCTGGAGCATCGCATCACATCGCATCAAATCTGGGGCACGACTTACAAATCAAAAGAGCGACACAACAAAAACTGCATTTGATCATAAAAACACAAAAACACATCATTTTCTTTGAATTAACATGTGCACACACGTCACTTCAAAGAGGGGCAAAATGTAGACGTATAAAAATGACCACATTCCTAAATGAATATTTTATGTTCATTTTCCTATTTGATTAAATCCAATTTAATTAAATTATCCACATTCTTCTATTTTATTAAATAAATTATTCAATTTATTTAAATAAAATTCACTATACCATTTAATGAATAAATCATTTTATTCAATTAAATCCCCCTAGCCATTTTTAATTAAATTCAAATTTAATTAAATAGTTATCCTAAATTGAATAAATCAAATTTATTTAATTCCAACCAAATTGAATGAAAATCAAAATAATTCAATTAAATCCTATTATCCCCTCATCCACTTGCAAAATCCCAAACCCCTTCCTAACCCCTTCTAGAATCTTCTAATCGATTCTAATTAACCTAACCCTCATCTAAACTTTGTCACATCCCTAAGCAAAGGGAGGTCACTTCTCAAATGGCCCAAAGTCTTGGATAACCATTGAAGGTTTTCAACCTTCAACCACCAAAACCCTTAAAGTCTTTGAAAACCATTGAAGGCTTCCAACCTTCAACCACTTAATCCCCAAAGTCTCCAATAACCATTAATGGTTAATTCAAACCTTCCCACATGGTTAAAACATTTGTTTTGACTCAACCTCTATCCAACCCAAGGGTCTCATCAGGTCATTAATGCTTTGACCATGATTATCTCTTAATCATTTGCACAAAGGTTTATCCTTGGATTAGATCCTAATTCAGTGGGTAAACCTAACTTAGACTTGACCCTTAGCCTTTAGATAACCAAGAGGTCTCCTCAGGCCTTTAATGCCTCCAACCTCTTCTTTCAACCCAATCCTATGTTGACACTTGTCACCATTTCATTGGTGCAAATTGTGCACATGGATCCCCAACTTTCAAACCTGGCCCTTGATTAAGCCATTCAATCCTGACCATCCATTGCCCTGTTTGTGCTATAAATAGAGCTCTCATTCCTCCATTCTGAACAATCATCTTTCAAATTTGAAGCATCACACTTATGCTCAAATTGTTTCAAGCTTTCATATCATCTTATGCTCTTCATTTAGCCTCTTTTAGATCATAAATTAGACTAAACATGCATGCTAAAGTAGTTTATTTATCATTTTAGCTCAATCATAGAGTAAATATAGTGTGCTAGGATAGTATTCATACTAACCCTGTCATCTTATCATTCAGTTTGTTGCATTTCTAGCATCTCATCTAGCTTATAACACATCTCGTATTAAAAACAGTTAAAATCTCTCTCTCGTTCTCATATTTGCCATCCCTAAACCATTTTGCTTAGTAATCTGAGAGCAAAACATTGGTTTGAGGGACATTGTGAGATAGAGAACCATGGGACCCTCCTTGGGAAGCTGAGTAACGCATCGTTAATCCATAGCTTGAATCAAGAAGTCCTGTGTGTGTGTGTGGATTGATATTTATCGTAATTTTTCACATATTTAGTTTTATTAATCCATTTTTCCCACATACAGTTATAGTCCTTTGTCATAAATACTTGGAGTGGTGGAGGTCAGAGAAGCTACTCATTTCCTGTTCAGAGATAAAGTCAATGATTACTTAGAAACTGGTAAGTCGGGTGAATTCAAATGGAAGGATTTAAGTAGGGTGAACCTGATTGGGGGAAAACTGGTAATGGATGAACTAAAGAAAAGACACATTATAAAAGGACAAGATGCATACTAAATCATCTGGTGCGCAACAAAATCAGGATAGTACACAATGAAGCTCGGATATCAAATTGAGATGCTTATTGTGAGTGGCAACATCTATGTTGGAATGTACACACTCTCCCCAAAGTTGGGGCTTTTTCCTAGCTAGCAGTCCAAAGGAAAGTTTTTACTGGTGAAAGATTGTTGAGATTGGATTTCTCGGGCCCTTATCGATGTTCTTTGTGTAAAGTACATGACGAAACAACAAATCAGCTTTTTGTCACCTGTCCATTCACTCATGAATGTTGGTCTTTCTTTTTTGAACAAATTAAATTGGAGCAAGGCTTTGCCCTCCACTTCAATGAGAATTTTTTAGAGTTAGCAACAAATGAATAAGTCATCGGTATGGAACAGACTATGATCTGTCATCCCAACACTTATTAGCTGACATTTATGGAAAGAAAGAAATGAAAGAATATTCAATGACAAGGAATCATCACTCCAAATAGTGCTCAATAAAATGGAGATTGGGATCTGTGAACATATAAACAACAAAATAAATTAGAAAAAACAAATTGTTTATACAAGCTAGGACTAGAAGATGATGAATAAATGGCCACACCTAATTCCACCCAAAGAATCATTCTCTAACATCCAGGCTTGAGAAGAGGTTCTATGGTCACTCCCACAAACTGGCTGACTGAAATTAAACTTTGACGATGCATCTAGGGGCAATCTTGGCCCATCTAGTGTTGGATTTATTATCTACGATGATAAAGATGAATTGGTATGGGGAGGCTCAACAAAAAATTCAGACGGATCAAACAATGATGCACAATATGTGGCCTTGCTTGCTAGCCTCAAAGTATGCTCAGAGAAAAATCTTAATCCTATTGACATGGAGGGTGATTCCCTCAATGTCGTTCGAGTATTCATCATGAATTCCACCCCTAGCTAGAAATCAAAGATGTGGCTATGTGGTATATGTGAATATCTAAAGAACATGGATTTTTCCATAAATTATGTTTATCAAGAGATAAAAAAAAAGAAGTAGATCTTCTCTCAAATCATGTCATTGATCAATCCAAGGCATCAATAATATCTAATACTACAAATCGGTGGAATGGATTGTCCAAAGTCTTGAAAGATGGAATAGGAAGAAACAACATAGATCACAGATTGTGATGTCTGCAAAAATTGAAGGGACATGTGAGGGCCATTAGATCCCTATTTCTCTTTATTTGTGTGATAAATATAATTATTGCTACCCCATATATATATATACTCTTGGATGAGACATCTTGTCTTATAAAAAAGTGTTGTCTTCATAATAATTATTTATTAAATATCTTTAATAAATCCCACCCTTTGCAAACTTGATGTTAATTGCCCCTTTTCATATTATGTTTTATTGCATTCATTTTTGTTATGTTCCTCTTTTGTTTTATTCACTACGAGTTTCTTTTTAATTACTTTTAATTGCTATTTTTTTCTTAAACATTAATACTTCCTTTTGTAAACTTAATCAGACTGCAACTAAGAAACATACTTTTGTCAGGTTATGTTTTCATGCTCTATTTTGAATTATAGAAGTTCGTAATTGGAATGCAGTAAAAGGAAAGCTCATCCTTTGAAAAACGATAATGCATGATAATTGTATACAAGCTGAAAGCTTTAAATTTTAAGAAATGGACTTAATGAATGTAGCATGAATGCATTGGACATTTGAGCAGTGTCCATTTCATCATAATAAATTCAATATAATTAACTTGAATAAAGAGGAAGTTATGATTCGAATATTGTCCTTTATCATGAAAGAGAAAATACATATCTTTTTAGTATGAGAAACATATAAAATCTGAAATATTCTACCATTTAGATGCTTCAGATCATTGTAGAAAACAGAGCAGCACATGCAAGGTTAAAACTTGGAAAGAAACTTGACTATGCAATTAGAACCAAGATTCTATTCATCTGGAATTGGGCTTGAATAGTTAACGGTGGCCAAATATTGGCTATGTATCATTTACAAACAATATAAAGATGCATGATTGTTCCAAATTGTAAATACCTGATGCAGGAGCATCCTCGGTTTGTGGCAATCTTGCATCAACCAAAAATATTTCCTTTATGTTTTTCTTTTTGATTTGCACTTTCAGTATTTCATTCGGCATTTTCTGGCATTGTCTCATTGGATCTTGAGGAGTTGGATTTTTGTTTGAGGACTTTATCATCTACCTTGTTCCCAAACCATGAAACATTTGGATCATTTTTCGGCAGCTTATCACTATCGGTTTCTGAGACAGTTTTCTGGTACCGATTGCCTAGACCTATTTGCATTTGTAATCTTTCAGAATCTATCGGATCCCTTATGTTCCTTGTCATGTGGTCAACCTTCCCTTGGATCTACACTTCATCCTTTGGATTTTTTGGAGGAATTTATTTGGCAGAGGTCAACCTTGTTGTTTTTACATGTTAGGTCTTGTTCTTTGGCTTTTGATCCTTTTTTGGGCTGACCGGATCCCCTTGGATCGTATAAATCATTATAATTGAGTATTAGAATATAGATCAGTCAAGAGATAGAACATAGAAGATAGATCCTAAGATTTGAGGTCCCGATTGTGACATGTTCTGTAATTAAGCATGTTTTAGCAAGCCAATGAGCCGGTTCCTATAACCCAGTTGTTACCTGTTGATTGTAATCAGTTTTTTTTTTATGATATAATTTTTTCAGTTCTGCATCACCTCCATCATATCCTTTTGTTTAAGTTGTGTTTACTCTTGCAGACCGATCTGGATTGATCTATTTGAGGTCCCTCCTAACCAGTGACTGCACCAATACCTTTACTTCTATAATTGAAAATTACTTTATCCTGAAAGGAAATTTGAAACACAATTATAAGAAACATATAAATTTAGTATAATTTCCAAATTGAGATTTCATACCTATGAACATGAGGGAGCAGGATGCTAGCTCGTGATCATAGGCATGGAATCAACTACAAATCAACCAAGTGGATTAATATGTGAAATGTGAGTCCATAAGGGTGAATATTAATTATGAGATTACCATATCTAATAAAATTCCTTAGTTTAAACATATGAGTAAGCTAGAAAGCCTCAAAAGAGTTAGTATGTAGCTAGCATAAGAGATGTACATGATGGCTTGGGAACCTTCACTTGTTTAAATTTTATCCGAGTAGGGTGATGAACAATGACTACACACATTGGCATGTTGCAACTTATAAAACCTTTGGCCAAGGTTACGCTACAAGTTGTAAGTCTCACTTAGTTATTTTGGTCTAGACATGCAACCCAATTAGAGGTCATACTAGTTAGGAGTTGTGTATGGTGTGTGATCAACAAGGGATTGTGTAGGGTCAAACATCAGTCTCATGTGATATTAGATCCAAAATATATTACTTATGTGCGAAGGGTCAAGCCTTTACTATTGGAAGTGGCATAGGGGACTGGTAATTTTGTGATTGGGTGAAAAAGCACCCTAATGATACTTTCCTTCTATCAACATTGTAAAGATTATCTAAAGTTTAGGATGAATTCCAGAAGTTGTAAACACTAAACCTCCATAAGCTTTCATTTATAATTTGTACTATGTTATACATATAAAAATCAATCTTGTGCAAGTGTTATATATTCTTTCTAATTAATTTCCATCCTTGTATTTCAAAAATATGTTATCTAGATTCTCAAGTTTTAAAATTTCAGCTTCAATGTTGAAATTTTTAAATGATAGTTTATGCATGTTACATAACGTAATGGGGTAAAAAATAGGGTTTCACCATAAAATACAATAAAACCACTAATTTTTCTTAGGAAACCATTACATTGAAAAAGGGATTGACCTAATAGATCTAGGCTTAATCCCTTTAGGGAAAAAGATCTAAAATATTGATTATGTTCCACTTGGGGTTAGGGTTTTATTCTCTCTTTCTAAAGTAAATTGTGGAAATGTTGAAATTAGGGTAAATGAGTGAATATTGAAGAGATCGAGCATAACTAGTGAGCTTCAGTCATCATACAGAGCCACAAACCTATATCTAGTCAAAGCAATATGATTTGGATCTACTCCCAAAAATTTGACCTATTTTGTCAAGACTGTGGTGGTGGTTTCTCTGGTCCTCCAAAATATTTTCCATCAAAAGAGGAACCTATTCATCTCTTTGAATCCTCTTGACCCTCTAAAATGTAGCTTTGTACCTATTCTTGCACACAATGAAAAAGGGGGAAATTATTGGGAATAGGGGCTTGCCTAAGTCAAACCCCATTTTAGGAATTAACCTTGAATGAAATAATGCAAATACTAAAATAAATAGTGGAAAGATATACCTCAAATATACAATTATTGATGATGATGTTTTGCTTCTTTGAATGTAGTCACATATGCTGTATGAAATGGCATGAACATGACAAAACCCTAATCACAAACACATGCTTGCATATGAATTATGTAATTTTGCTCCACAATGGTTGAATGATGAATATGAAGCCTTGAATACATCTAAAAAATTCTTGATAATGAATACTTTATGGATGCAAGAATGCTAGGAATTGACTGTTTAAATTGGATAGATTGCTTGGATGAAATTAGGTTGATCAAATATCTTTTAGAGGGGTATTTGATTAAATTACCTATTAGGCCAACCTCCAATGGTCATGCAAAGCCACGTGGATCAATTTGTGTGGGGAAAATACCACTCCTGTCCCAATTCAAATTTGGGCCCCATTGAGAGGGACCAAAATAAAGTTTAGGGGTAGGGGTACCTCACCAAGGGGGGAGTTTCCATGGCCTCAGAACTAGAGAATAGGCACAAAAAAGACTTAGAAAGGTGATGAGGATAGGACACACTAAATTAGGGGCACAAACATGAGGTGTGAATTGACTCGGTGACAATTTATGATGCTATAGATAGAGGGACATATAAAGATATAGAGATAGGGAGATAGAGAGAGAGAGAGAGAGAGAGAGAGAGAGAGAGAGAGAGAGAGAGAGAGAGAGAGAGAGAGAGAGAGAGAGAGAGAGAAGAAAAGATATAGGTAGATATGGGTTGTGAGATAGAGTGATAGAAAGATAGAGATATAAGAAGATATAAAGAAAGTGGGAGAGACAAACATAGATAGAGAGGCAACAAAACATAGAGAAGTAGAGATGCAACAAAACATAGAGAAGTAGAGATAGACAAATAGAGATGGAGAGGGAGAGATAAATAAGGAGAGATAAAGAGAGAGAGAGAGAGAGAGAGAGAGAGAGAGGAACTATTATTGCTAATGTGATATTTATGGTAAGTTTTTACCACAACATCCAAGTATTAGAATGTATTGCATTTGCTATACGAGTCAAATCAATTAACAACACAGATTGATGGTCCACATTTATGGAGATACGTGCAAGATGTCCGAAGTCATTGGATCATTATCAGTTGGTATTTTTTCTATTTTATTTTTTATCTTCTTTTTTATTAATTGTTTTCCAATCGTCAAGACATATTTCTTTTGTTGATGTTATATCTATACCACTTTTCTTACAAAAAACTCCTAGTTAATATGAGAATGCAAGAAAGTCTATTTGATTAATCTTGTAATAGACTAAGTCCATTGATCTTGATAAGGCCATTTATTCAATCACCTAACATAAGATAGCTAAATGAAATTTGAAATCCACTACTTATCTAGGTAAGACACACAATAGTTAGATCGAGATAGGCTTGCAAGGGTTTTTTTTTTGATAGGTCAATAGCTAGATTGGGTTAGCTCCCTTTTATATTTATAATTTCAAAAGTTTACATCAGATTGATAGTATATAGAAAATATAGCATCCATACTACCTAGCCTTAGCTTATAATAGACACCTATCGTAGACATTGAAAAATGTCTTTTTTCATCATCACTAATTATTCGTCCTAATTAATTAAGTAATTCTTTAATTATTTAATTAAGAATTATTCTTCTAAAATTGACTCAATCATCACATTCAACATTTCTAATTATCGAATTTCTATTCTTTAATCAATTAACCCTTTCTCAAATATTAATTAAATATTATTTATTTAATTAATTACGATTATTTTCTTAATTTAATAATCTTTATTATTTAATTAATCATATTTTTAATGTTTAAATTATTTAATTTAAATTATTTAAATTAATTAAATTATTCCTCCAATTCCCCAAATGTGGATTTCAATTAATTTTATCTAATTCCAAATCATCAAATTCACATTTCACCAAATCTAAATTTCAATAAATTTCATGTACACTTCAACATTCAAAAATTCAAATTCAAATCCAAATTAAAAATAAAATTGAATTTCAATTTAATCTCCTACAGCACATGTTGAAAATCTTAACTGATTCATCAAATCAGTTAACTAATCGATTAACTCAATTAACTATCCAATCACCCTTTTTCACTCCAAATCACCTTTTCTCACTGATCAATCAATTCACTTATCTCTCCAATCCAATCAAACATCTCCTCAATCAATCCAGTCAACTGAGCAATCTATTCAGTTGACTACTCAATCTATCTAGTTGACTACTCAATCTATTTAGTTATCAAATCAATCAACTATGTTAATTGATCAATCAAAGTCAGTTCACTCCCAATCAGAACTTGAGTTAAAAATCCCTCCCCATCTCTCATGAAAATCTATATAAACAACATCAATTTCTCAAATCAAGCTAGATCACACTCTTCAAAATAATTGCCTTCTTATGCAAGAATTTCAATGCAATGCTTGAGAGCCACATATACCAGCAATTTGGAGAAGAATAATGAAAGCTACGATGTAACTAAGGGAGTCTTTAATTATTTTAATTGTTTAAAATCTTTTATTCATGCATCTATTTCATTGATTTGTGTTTGATTTTAGCTAGATTAGTTAAGGATTTGTGATCATCCTTTTAGCCTAATTAGCTTAATTTACATGATTTCAAGCATGGAAACAATGGTGAACCCAACGTGAATTACACCTATTAACTATCTTTTCTTGATTTTTGTGATTTGCATGGTCATACAAGAAATAGAGGGCACATTTGTCTTGACAGAAATTCCCAATTGCACATACTAATGCACAATTTCTATCATTTTGATTCGCAATTGATGTCATCCTGATTCACAATTGCATTAACTAATGCACAATTACAGAGATGGGCTAGAATTTTAATTTTAATTATCGTTTTGGTATTATTTGCATTTGTGAGATCAACCCATCAAACTTTCTCAATTCTAGGAAAAAAAAAATTTACATGAAATGTCTCTAACCCCATGGAAGGTAAGGTAAATTTCAAGATTTTGGGTGCCAAGAGGAAGGAGCATAGAAGACAACAAAGAACATACCAAAGACTTCTGAAGGCAGAAAAGAAGATCTAGGAACTTGAAGAAGAAGAGGTCATAGCCCAATACCACAGAACTATACACTGATTTCTGGCCAAGTTTGATTTTCATGATGACATTGAAGTAATAGCTCACATCATCTGGAGTGATATTACTGTAGAATGACCTCTCTCTTCTATCTTCTTTCTTTGTTTAACTTTCTTAAAAAGAAATCGATTTATCTATTGCACAATTGATCTATCAGAAATTCACATTTGATCTAACTGAAATTCGTAATTGATCGTATATTAGTTCGCATTTGATGTTAGATTAGTTCACATTTGATTAGAGGTTAATTCACATTTGTAGGAATAGGTTAGAATGTTTCTATTTAGTCTTCTCTGTCATTTTTGTTAGAATTCAATTCTATTTCTACAAATAGAAAGTTCTAACCAAAAAGAAATTTAGGCTAGAGAGCCCACCATATGTCAACTAACCTTTTCTAGTTTTCTTGCAGGGGTAGCTTAGAAACTTTCATTTTGGTGCATTTAAAATAAACCACAAACAATCTAATTTTTTCTTCACAATTTCTATGAAGGATAAAATGAACGTCGTGTTTTCATGGAGCAACATCTCCATTTAGACTAGAAAATTTTGCAATTGAGGTTAAAAAGAATTTTTTTTTTCATGTTTTCAAGGTGGTAGGCATATTCTCTCCCCTTAACTGGGTAACCAAAAAGACAAAACCATCTTTTTCATGCTTTCTGTCAATTTTACATTAGGATAAAACCCTTAGAAGGCTTGCCTCCTGAGTAGCCCATAAGGCCAAGTGAGAGGAAACAACCTAAGTGGCAATGACTAAAGCCAAGTAATCTGAGTCACTATAAAATAAATATGTTTGCAATGAAAATTGTAAGCAACAGGTGATACATGTTGTCATAACGACATTATGCCTCCCTCAGTTCCTATATGATACGAGAAAACCTGAAGAGCGTAACCTCTTCAGACTGCGAGACCTCCTTAACGAAGCATAACATGCTGCTGATTATGACCACCTGAACGGAACCCTGACTAATATCTTTAGGATCTAGAGGCCAACCGAGTCAATAACCAAACACTGTGGTATCATAGTGCAAGGGTGGGGAAGAATTTGCCCCCAAATACTCACCATATATCTCCCAAGATAACGAGCCAATAGAGGATCAATCTTCTTTGGTTTAATTTCTAGACAAAGGCAAAAAAATAGGCGAACCCTAGGGTGTGACAGGGTTGTTTGAGCTAATGAAGTATCAAGTTGTGGGATATGGTATCATTTGTGACCTTTTGACCTTAGGAGAGTCTGCTTGATGTGCTATCGAATGAGCAAAAATTTATCAAAAATAAAATTGGGTCTTGAAAAAGATTCCAACATTCATGGGAATTTGAAAAAATTCCTGAAACAATGCTCTCTTTATGTCATTGTATTTCTTGATGTGTATGTTGCGTCCTTTGCTACATTTCACCAAGTTCAAACATTTCAGAAAATACCAAAAGCAAAGTGGAATCTCAACCAAGTTTTGTCAAAAAAATTAACAAGAATCTTAAAACTCAAAGAAAACTCCAAGTATCAACATCAACATCAAAATCAAAATTGCCACTTTAAGAGAAATGGAGAAAACATCTTACATGTTGTGATCTTAAGTACAAACCAATCAAGAAAACATCATGGACTGGCGTTATGCATTTTGTAGGAAAGGTGAATAATTCATCACTTCCATTCCTATTCCGTCTCCATTAATAGAGATTTTAGCTCAACCAAATTATGAGTTTGCAACAATAAATGAGAGACATGACTAGTCTTAACAACCATAAGGATTAGTTAGAAAAAATGATGAGAGGAGTGATAACCACGAGGAAATCATTATCAAGACAACCTTCTTTCTCTTGTGAGACCATTAAAACATACCAACCTTCATTCTTCAAAAAAATTATTTCTACTTCACTTCAACCAACATTAGAGTCATGTCAACCTTCTTTTTCTTTCAACCCAACATATCAATCATACCAATTACATCAACCCAACATTGAAACCACTTTCAACCAAAATCAAACCCCTTTTAACCAAAATCAAATCCCATTCAAACAAAGTCTAAATCAATCATATATATCCACCATTTCATCATCCCTTGAAGGCACACAAGATTAGCCCACACCATCTCTATCCAATAACACAATCTCCCAAGGGTTATCCATTGTACAAAGCCAATCTAATCCAAGTCATGATTTAGAGAGTCTCATTCAAAATCCTTTCTCATCAAGCCAAAGTGTTGAAATCTTCCAAAAATCTCCCATGCATATCCAAATTCCTTCCCCATGTTAAGAGGATAATCCAAAATTAGAAGAAATGGGTCATGAAATAAATCAATATCAAGAACAAACCCTTCCATCCTAACCAATTTTTTATCAAGATCTCGCCGACCAAGAATCTTATGATGATCCCCTCATTCTTTTCTATTACATTCATGATAACACCCTTTTATCTTAAGAGCAAGATGTTCTTTCAAATCCCATCCAACATCCACCTCCTAAGAAAGATCAGGACATCCCTTCCATCCTTCCTAATAATCCCTTTCCAATTCAAGATCAAATAATCCCTTCACCTTCATGTCCTAAACAAGATCCCATTATTTCTCCAAATCCTAATAAAGATCTCTTCATCTTAATGTCATAATCCTCTATGTTACTCACAAAATTCCCTCTCAAATGAACTTGTCATTTCTTCTAGTCTCCCTTATGATCCCAATCCCTCTATACAAGTTGTTCATGAACCCCTTATCAATGAAATCACCAATCTGGATCATACTACATAGGGAAACTTGTCAACAATTGCATGTACACCATCACTTAATGAGATCAACCCCTAGTTGGATTCATCATCCTCTTCAAGTGCATTAATATAAACAGGCATAGCACCCGCTCATATCACAACTTTGAAACCAAAATCTATTTGCCTCGTACACCCACACTTGATAGACTCGGGGCAAGAGGATCTACCACAGTTGGATTGCTTTGAAAATGATAAGGCTATAGCTGAATTCATGGGTGATAGAGCTAGATTTCCCTCTGATGATCCACAAAATCCAAAAACTAAGGAAATCAACATTGGAGATGTTGAACATGTACATGAAATACACCCAATTGAATATTCTATTGAAAAAGAAAGGTTTATTTGACTCTTCAAACAAAGACCAATGAACTAATTACACAAAATCCATATCAACCCAATAACAACATCCACCCCAAAATAAATTACATCTAAGGGTTGGGTAAGTTTAAATTTCATTGCATCGCATATCTTCTTTTCAAATTACATAACATATAGTTACCTGTCATCACTACTCTTTCATATAATTGCATCAATAAAACAAGGCGATTATCTGAGTCATTTACCTGTCTGTACTAAAAGAACGAAGGTTGTCTCATTTCCTAGATACTGGTACATGAAGTTTTTAGGAGGTCTTTGATCATTCATCTTCAACGTCATCTTGTGACTAAGATTTATCCATGGTTGGGTAGAGGTTTTACTATCGAGTCTTGTTACCCAAAATCTATCAATTTCTATATGTAACACATTAATCAATATCTCTAAGTCATTATAGATACCTAGTTGGTCATGTGGCTAGTGAAAAATCCAATATTCGGCTTCAACACCGCTGTAATTGGCATACCCAAGTAGGTTTCATTACTTCCAAGTCAAGGCAAGGAAAAAGAAAAAGAAAAAAGTGATATACCAAAATCAATATCAAAATATCATGGCAAAAAGAGAAAAAATATATAACTGAAATATCATGCATACAAGTGCAATAAAATCTTGACTAAGGGACGTATAACTCCATCAGGGCTATGGACGCCTACTTGAAATTGAGCAATATTTGAGAGATTACAATGTATAACCTCATCGGAGCCCTAAAAGCTTGTTGGCAGCGAGGTTCTATCCAAGTTGCTTTTGAAACCATAATACCTCACATAGCTAGCCACCTAGGATTCCAAGGGTCTTTATTGGTTATAAGGGTGGGAATAAACTCAAGTGCACACACATGGGCATAAGAAGATCAAAGTTTCATGAATTGGTGGAGAATTTTTCTGCACCTCCATTCATAAATCTTGGTTACATGGTGTGTTAGGTTGGATGGTCTAAAGTCTTCTGAGAACGGATTGAACTCCTATCCCTGAAATGTTTCACACCTTTAATCCAATTAGTGCATTTCAGAATAAAAAATACAAACAATCATCCTTGTTCAGCTAGGGATTGCATCTTCATCGTGCATCTTGTATTAGCATAACTCATATCAAAAAATTCATTGCCTCCACATGCATCGCCTAGATCATCATGTCATAATAGGTCTGCACACTAGGGGGCATAACTGAAAAAATCCTAAAAAGTCTTGAAAAAAATCCTAAAAATCAGAAAAAGTCCTAAAAAAATCCTAAAAATCAGAAAAAGTCCTTAAAAAATCCAAAAACATTCGAAAAACGATCCTGAAAAAAATTTAAAAAAATCAAACAAAAACATCAAAAAATTCAAAATCAAACAAAAACATCGAAAAAATCAAAATCAAACTAAAACATCAAAAACATCAAACTCAAACAAAAACGTCAAAAAATTCAAAATCAAACAAAAACATCAAAAAATTAAAAATACCAGAATCCAAAAATATCAAAAAAGCTTTTTGAAAAAGAACTAAAAATCAGAAAAACAATCGAAAACCCAAAAACAATCCATCAATCACAATTAAAATTAAATTATCCTTTGCAAACAACAAAAAGCATTTCAACAAATCATGTATCAATAGACAAACTACCAAGCTAGTCTACAACCTAACCGATCAATGCCTATCAATTGTCAACATCCTTATCAAACAACGTGCCTTTACAAAGACATCATTCCTAAAACAAGCACCTATCAGATATCATGTCCTAACAGATACATCTTTTCTACAATGGACATCATATCAAACAATCATCCTATCAAGAAACACTTATCCTTGGTAAGAGATCAGTATGGTTGTTGGCTTGTATAGTCAAATTTGTCTTATCTTTCATTGATTTATCTTTTATCAATTTATGTCAAATCATGTTACTATGCTACTCAAGGATGTCCAAAACTGACTAGAGGAGTCATGATGGGCATGATCTTTTCATTTGTTTGTTGTTTGTGGTGTGAACCAATGAAGTTCTGGGGCAATAGTTCTAGTGGGTTTTTGTGATTGGTATGTTCATTTGGCAAGTATATTATGCAAAATTGAAGTCAGGGATATCTATGTTTGTGACTACCACACATACCTCAACCCCTAGCGATATTCCCAGAATGGAGGGTTCATTCCTTGTCTGCTACCTGCTTGTTCTTTGCAATGAGATATCTATACATCTTGATTCCTTATACCCTGGTGTACTAAGCTTCATTGTTACATAATAAGGCTCAATGATGATAATATGTTGCACTGCGAATAAAGGAAAAGAAGAGTATTCATCACCATAATTCACTATCATCATCAATCATATCAGTTCATTCCATTAAGATTGACTCGTGTATCATCATCAATCTATCATTTCATTTTCTCATCTCATCATGTTAATTCTATCTCAATGATCATTTTCTCAACTAATTTATTCTACTCTCAATGAGTTCATTTCAATTTCTACTCACACCTTTCTAATTCCATCTCAAATCATTTCCTCATATCAACTATTATATCTATCAATCTTTTCATTCAATCAATCTACAAATCACTCCAACCATGTCTTTTCTCTAATCAAACGCATCCATTCTTCCATCTTTCATCTAACATTCTTCTTTTTTCGAGAGATCATTCATGCCTTCAATGCACAAAGAATCTCTCGAGGGGGCATTATACCCTAACATTACCAAGGCATACTCGGGCAGATTTTTTTTGTTTTCTTTGAAACAACATCGTTTCGACATTGTCTCAAAGAGGGGCAAATGTAGACACTCAAAAATGTCTTTTTTCATCATCACTAATTATTCATCCTAATTAATTATTTAATCAAGCTAATTATTCTTCTAAAAATGACTCAATCATCACATTCAACATTTCTAATTATCGAATTTCTATTCTTTAATCAATTAATCAATTAACCCTTTCTCAAATATTAATTAAATATTCTTTATTTAATTAATTATGATTATTTCCTTAATTAAATAATCTTTATTATTTAATTAATCATATTTCTAATGTTTAAATAATTTAAATTAATTAACTTATTCCTCCAATTCCCCAAATGTGAATTTTAATTAATTTCATATAATTCCAAATCATCAAATTCACATTTCACCAAATTTGAATTTCAATAAATTTCATGTGCATTTCAACATTTGAAAAATCCAAATTAAAAATGAAATTGAATTTCAATTCAATCTCCTACAACACATGTTGAAAATATTAATTGATTCATCAAGTCAGTTAAGTAATTGTTGGCAATATGTTGGATTTGGTTAAGTGTTTTCATTGATGTCAACATTGTATCCCAGTTGGAGGCTATCTCGGTTGGACCTATCCTGGTTAGTCTTGGTGATCATCTTGGTTTTGGCTATGATTCTAATCCGATATGATCAGATCTCTAGAATCGGTTTTCGATGCTTACTCTGGATGGTTATTTGTTTGTCATATTATGGTGGTCCATGTTTTGGGTGCTCTGGTAACTATCACTTATGTTCCTGGTTGGTGTTTCCCAGTACCAGTTAGCTTTACCGGTAAGTGATATTTGATATTTTGGTCAGACGATTTTGGTCCAGCTTATGGAATCGGTTTCTATCATGTTGAAGGTGCTTCTTCATCATATTCTGAGTGTTTGGTGACTTTGCATTGGCTGGTGTACTATTATGGTGGTCCTATTTGGATCCGGTTAGACTT
Organism: Cryptomeria japonica; assembly: GCF_030272615.1. Taxonomy (NCBI): domain Eukaryota; kingdom Viridiplantae; phylum Streptophyta; class Pinopsida; order Cupressales; family Cupressaceae; genus Cryptomeria; species Cryptomeria japonica. Next base: position 635,713,717 of record NC_081405.1, on the reverse strand, counting down.
TCTATGTTACTTCACTAAGGGTTTCTACCCGTTGATGAAGCGTGTTGGATTTTTGTATTAGTAGAATTTCCAACAGATGGAATTGTTTGGTTACTTGATTTAGGTCCATGCTATGTAATATAAATCATAATATTGATCTGGTGATACCGTGTAATGTAATTTTTGTTATTATGGGTCTATGGGTTTAGGGTTTAGTCGATCTTGTCAATAAGGTTGATGATTTGTATTAATAGAAGACTTATTCATATAATTTGGGTATCGATAAGATCGATGGTTATGTCTGCATTATTAGAGGAAGGTTTATGTGCGGACAAGTGATATATCATTCAGTAAAGGTTTTTGTATTGTAGGGCAAACAACTGTGCTTAACCAGAATTGTATCAAGCATTAGAAGATGCTACTTTCACAGTTCATTTTTTTCGGATTGTAGTCTGATGTTTTGTAAGTCAGTGAGACTTGTTTTTGTGATGAGTAGTGAGCTCTAGGCAGTTGGATTGATTGCAAGTGCAATCCCCATTGTAATTTCACATACTGCTACAGAAGTATTATCTGATTATGGGTAGGGTTTCCCACCATGGTTTTTCCCTTTACCAGGTTTTCCACGTCAAAATATTGGTGCTTTGTGTATTGTGCTTTAATGTTCTATCCTTCATTATTTTAGTTTCTTTGTGCTCTATTTTATTGGTTTTGATATGCATAAGTTATGGTTTCTGATGGTAAACTGATTCAGCCCCCCCCTCCCCCCCCTCTCAGTTTACTCTTAGTATCAGATCTGTCTAACAATTGGTATCAGAGAAAAATTCTCTCTATAGAAGCTTAACCGCTTGAGGAGATCTGATGGCAACTATATCTAGTTCTAAATTCAATCCCTATCCAAAGGAGAGTCCCAGATTTGATGGTATGAATTACAAAATATGGAAGGAGTGAATGAAGTCTTAGATGTCTTGGAGCTAAATTTTGGGAGATAGTGGAGAAAGGGTATATACCTCATTATCCTAATTCTGGAACACTGGCACCTGTTGATGAATAGAAGAAAGTTGAAAATGATGTTAGAGTAAAAGAAGCATTGTTAAGTGCCCTATCTGATGAAAAGCTATTGCATGTCATAGAGTTGGAGAATGCAAAGCTGATCTGGATAAAACTTGAAACTCTTTATGAAGGCGACCAAGCTGTAAAAATTACAAAACTTGAAGGTTTCCGGGTAAGGTATGAAACTTTGAAGATGAAAGAAGATGAGAAGATAAGTTCTTTCATGGATACAGTAAATGAGATTGTTATGGGAGTTAAATGTCGTAGTGGATCAGTTAGTGAGCATGAGATTGTGTCAAAGGTTTTGAGAGTTCTACCTCCGGCTTATAAGATGAAGGCTACTGCAATCAATGAACTCCAGACAATGTCAAGTACCCCTATTACCAAAGATACATTGCTTGGGAAATTGACTGCTTTTGAGCTTGAGGAACTTGGAGATCAGAGTGTTGCAAATACTGAAAATGAATTTAAAGCATTTGCCTCCGGTAAGAAAAAGATAGATTGGAAGATGTATGCTAAAGATTTGGAGAACATTGAAAGAGAAGAAAGAGAACTTGAAGAGCTGGAAGCCCTGATTGCTAGAAGAATTCCTAAAGGACCAGGTAGAAGTAAGTATGAAGGAAAGTCCCTTTTAAATAATTTTCATGCAATAAGATTGGTCATTTTGATTCTAGATTCTCTGAAAGAGCTGCTAGGAATCATGAAAGATTTTTGAAGAGTTATAGGCCTAATATGGAATATCAGAACAAACCTAGATTCAGAAGGAATAATGATAAATCATTCTATTATGTTGGTGATTATGAGTTTGGTATTACTGATGATGATGATGATGATGAACTGTTGAGTGGATATGGCAATGGAAGCTCTAGTAAGGACTAGGTTTTAATTGTTATCAAGGATGATTCTCTATAACCTATCATTGAAGCAACTCCTATTGAAGAGAAGGCTTTAGCTACTAAAATTGAAGAAAGGGATGAATGGGTTATAGACAGTGGATGTTCACATCACATGACTAGTGACAAGAGAAAATTTCTATCACTAAAAGAATTTAATGGCAGATTAATTAGATTTGGAGACAAAAAGGCATGTAGGATCAAAGGCAAGGGAACAATATCATTGGATGGTAAGACTAACACTGATAATGTTTATTATGTTGAAGGCTTAAAGCATAATCTTTTAAGTGTAAGTCAGATGGTGGATAGAGGATTTCATTTACAATTCAAGGATGGGAAATGTAAGTGTTGTCGCATGGATTTGCACCCAATGCAAGCTTGAAATTCATTCAATCCAATGACACATTGGACTGCTCTGAGGTTGTGGGTATCCTATTATGAGAGCAGGCCTCCGGATTATAGGTTGGCTTACTATTGATCACCTAAACAACTAATGACTTCTTGACTGGAAAAGAGGTAGAAGGATATGCATAAAACCAAAAATTAATACTGCTAGGTGATTCGCCAATGATTGAGAATGACTTTCAATGATAAGGAACTCACAAGAATCCAATAAGGAAAACTAAAACACTCACAACTCCAGATTGCATACTTTGCATAAACACCTCATGTGAAAGGTTCATTCTTTCTGATATTTTTCTGAAGGAGAACAAAGATAGTTCCCACAACTTCATTTACCAAAAAGTATAACTCAAACACTGATCTGCACTATAGTATGCTTCACCATGCACTAAAAATTGAAGGAATAGAGATAAAATGAAGAACTATTTGATAATAATCACAACTAATTCATCCAAAAATATTCACAACAACATTTACAACACGGAAAATAATAGAAGCATTTCAGTTGTTTATTGAAAACAAGGACTATTTCTCATTATGAAGTCTGAATAATGCTCATGAAAATCTGAAAATATTCATTAAAAAAATGAGTTACGAGAGCAAAGATCTCTGCTATTGAACATGTACCAACTCTTTAACTACCTCTCTAAGTGACAAGATGTCCCTTATACAAGTAAACTATCAAAAATTCAAAAAAAATGAATTTTGGCTCCCAAAAACACGTGTTGTCATCTCTTCACCAAATCGGGACTCTAACTAAAAAAAAAACTCCTCCAAAATTGATGACTTCTCGTCATTTCTTGTTGAGTTCACCTAGACATGACAACTCGCTCTCCTTCTTATCGGGTTATCGGCATAGCGTAAAAACACTCCCGCTGATATCCGATGGCGCGCTCCCAACAGTATAATGTTCCATCAAATTTTCGATGTAGCTCCTAAACATGTTGTACCAATAGCCAATGGTGCACTCCAAACATTGACTTTCGATGACTAATGACAACTTTTTGTGCTCTGCCACGTGGCACATCCTGATTTATTATGAGCCAACCTGGATGACAACCTCAACTTGCCACCTTTCCAATCATTATGCCACTGGGATAACTAGGCGTGTAACTTTTCCTTGCACCTTAGCAACAGTCGTCGGATCATTCTTGATCACCGTTGATCTCTCTTAATCTGCTCGACCCTAAGCCTCTCTGAGTGGCTCTCTCTTATGCCACGATGTCACCATGTGTCAGCCACTGGTTCGCTCACAAGTCCACCTTGTCTGCCATCTCAACCTGCCACATCGCTAGTCGCTATGTCATAGGGGATAACTATCAAGCATCTTCATCTTGCGGTATAGCGACGGTTGTTGATCTGCCCTCAAACTGCTCAATCCTTAGCGCCTAAGCTACTCACCTTTTCTGCATGTAGTTTGTTGCCAAGTCACAGAGATAAATGGCGAGCTTCTTTTTATAGCGGTATAACGGCTGTCGTTAGATCTCTTGCATCACTGTTGGTCTTTCTTGATCTGGATGCCCGTTAACCCTGACTGGTCTACTCCCCTCTGTCGCGTGTCACCATGTGGTACCCCTTGGTTCGCTCATGAGATCCGCCTGGGCACCACCTGTCTGCCGGGTCTACCACGCATCAGCCTACGGCCTGCTCGTGGATCCACTTGGACCGCCACGTCGCTAGTGGTTATGTTGGATATCATTCTTTTGGACAAACTACTCCCTCAGCGAACAGTTTTCATGTCTCATCGAAACTACAGTTTCATCAATACCTCTTATTTTTATGAAACGGATGCCTTTGGTGAATCCATTTAGAGATCCATCAATGCCAAGATCTATTCGATAGGTCACTCTCTAGTTTGACTGCACATCTAGCAGGCCACCATCTGAGCACCACCTATCTGCCACGTGTCAGTCTGTGACTCCACCACTGGATGCCATCTCATCAGTCGCTAAGTCACAGAGATTAACAGTCGAGCACTTTCGCATAGCAGTATAGCGATCGTCATCAGATCCTTTGCAACCTAATCGCCTATTAATTTGCCCTTTTACTACAAAATTTTGCTGCTTTGAGACGCGCGTGCACGCGGGGGGGCCACCAACACTGAGCTACAACTTGCCAAAAGCCCTTAAGCTTTGACACTAAGGATATATGCAGCCTTGCATATAAATGCAATAAATTTCCTCTGCACAGCCAATGTGGGATAAATGCTTTACGCATCCCCAGCTATTGCCTCTGTTCTACACCTGAGTCTTTGTATTGAAACCTTCTAAGCCTTTCTTTGTCGCTATTTCTTCACGCAGCAGGGAGGATTTGGAAAGAGTTATTTCGGTTTCATGCCTGGCTATAATGCATTCATTTGAAAGTTTGATAAGCCACGCCATTTCATCTGCAATGGAGCATAAATATTTCTGTAATCTACAACATGTTGAGCTCAACCCTCATGGGAGCCACATTTTAACCCACATGTTGTAATTCAATGAACAAAAAGTTATTTTCCCTGTGTCTGCACATGTAGCAAACAAGTTAGACAAAAACATGTATTCTTTTCATTTCTTGCTAATGATTTGACCTGATATTTGTTGATTTGCTTGGCACTTTTCATTAGGTTCAATGGTTCAAGTTCAATTTGAGGAGACACGACAAAGAATTCTCAACTTGCAGCTCAAAACAACACCGGGAATGAGCAAAAACCTTTAACAAACAGAAAGGGAAATTTTGAATCTTAAACCTTGAACCAATTTGTAAATGGTTCAAAACTGACTTAACACATTCACACTTGCTTGTTAAATAACATTACAAAGCCGCGACTCATGCAAGAGAACGGGTTGAACCTTGAACCTTGAAACAAAAAGGTTCAATGGTTCAAGTTCAATATGAATTACAATATTGTGCTTGCCTTACCATAAAAACAAAATCCACGAAGAAAATTCCTTAAAGCAAGGCCTCATTAGGTCACCAATTTTAGCATGTGCAAAAAATTTGGTAACATTTTTGGCGACCTCTACGGAGTGGTTGCCTGCTAAACACTATAGACCAGCTGCCTAACTCTATCTATTGGGCACAGAGTCACTGAAACTTGGTAGAAAACTCAAACAACACATCACACATGACTGCAAAAACTCTATTTTCCCTCAAAAAACTATCCTAATCTATTGAGTACAGATGTGTGGTTTATGGCAGTGAGCTTAACACCTTACTGTCATGAATTAGTCATGTGTATTGACAGATTAGGACAGGACAAAACAACAAAACACTTTTGAAACACTGCAACAATTTATTGCAGCTATATAATGGATAAACATATTCTTTGTTTCATATAATGGATACCTCTCTTTTATAGCTTTGATGGATTGCAGCAGTATGACTCTTATTACTCCTTCAGAACTATGCACTAGGCACTTAGGGAAAACAAAACTACAAACTGACCTACTATGCAAAGCACTTATTACCACTAGAAAAAACTAAAAAAATGTACAAATTATAGGCATACCTCAAAAGCAATGCTTGAGGTGAATCCCATTAACTGGGATTGGTTCAACTTTACCATCCAACTTAGATAGCTGGAAGGCACTGTGCTGCTTGCAATCAAAAATCATATAAGGCCCACTCCAAGAAGCATCAAACTTTGTATGCTTGCCTAGCCTACTCTTGAATTCATCCCATTTGAGGACTATGTCACCTTCCTTTAACACTCTAGGAGAAGCCCTCTTATCAAAAGATCTTTTCATTTGAGCTTGGTGATGCTCAATTTGCCTCATTGCCTTATTTCTAACTTCCTTTAGCTCAATCAGCTAAGCCAATCTTGCTGATATAGGCTCTTCTTCAATCATATCCAGCTAGTTAGATAGATCAAGGGCTGGAAACTCAAGTGAAATAGGCAACCTTGCTTCTTTCCCATACACAAGCATGTATGGAGACATTCTAGTGGACCTCTTTGGTGTGATTCTATTAGCCCATAAGGATGATTTGAGCTTGGTATGCCAAGCTCGTTGATTTCCTGCCATGGTCCTTTTGATGATTCTAAGTAGATTCTTATTTGTGGACTTAGCTTGTCCATTGCCCTGAGGGTAATAGTTAGATGAGGTGTTGAGATAAACACCATTCCTTACTGCCCAATCAGATATTCGGCTCCCTACAAAAGCAAGAGCATTATCTGAAACTATAGATTCAGGGACACCAAATCTAGTTATCAACTCATCATAAAAGTTCAAAACAACTATCTCATTTGCTTCCTTTAGTGCTACAACCTCAGTCCACTTAGTAAAATAATCAGTGGTTGTGAGCACCCACTAGTGGTCAGCACTTGAAGGTGGATTTATGACTCCAATGAAATCCAAACCCCGCTTCATAAAGGGTTGTTCTACCTGAATAGGCTACAATGGCAGCGCTGCCAACCTCTCTTTTCCTACAAACATGGCACATTCTTTACACCTTCTAACCCAGGAATGTGCATCTTTGAAATAATTAGGCCAATAATAGCCTCCTTTCATAACTTTTAGAGTTGTAGCTCTTGTTGAAAAGTGTCCTCATGTTGATCCTTCATGAAACTCATCCAATACCTTATCAACCTGATCAACATCTATGCACCTCAATAATACACCATGAAAATCCTTTCTAAATAGAAAACCATTCAAGAATACATAGGGAATGGACTGAAATCTATAATACCTTCTTCTTGACTTACTCAATCCATGAGGACACTCATCGGTCAACAAGAAATGAGTCATTTCTTATACCTAGCCAATAGGAGGAACAGGAACACCTACTTGTTCTTCATCTTGGAGGGCTAAAACAACCTTCTCCTCATCCTCTTCACTGTTGTTTGTATGATCAGCAAGCTGCTCACACAGTCCCTTACCTCTGACTAGCTTGGTGACCTTAATATCAACATCAAATTCCATCACCCTAGTCACCCAACCAGCCCTCTTATCATTTAAGTCTTTGCTGAGCAAAAACTCTTTAACTGAGGGGTGAGCAACCATCAACTTAATCCTATTGTTAGACAGCATATACTTAAACTTTTTCAAACTCCTAACAACAGCAAGAACATTTTTTTCAACAAAAGAATATTTCTCCTCGTGATCCTTAAGGCCTTGACTGAAAAAGACCAAAGGCTGCTCCAAACCATGCTCATTTTCTTGAACCAACATAGTTGAGATGTTGTCAATGCTGCCATAAGTATACAAAATAAAGTCTTTTGATAAATCTTAGTTTAGCAAAGTAGGAGCGGCTGCAAGTGCCTCTTTTATAAGCTCAAAACTCCTCCTCCCATCCTTAGACCAGTTGAAAGGAATATCTTTTTTCAACATAGAAGTTAGAGGTTTTAATAATTTTGCAATATCTGGAATAAACCTCCTAACAAAATTAATCCTACCCAAGAAGCTTTGCAAGCCCTTCTTGTGTGCTGGTAGAGGTAAGGAAATAATAGCACTTACCCTCTCCAGATCAATAGTAATACCCTCTTTTGACACCACATAGCCCAGAAGCTTACCCTCATGAACAGAAAACACACATTTCTTTGGGTTAAGAGATATACCATACTCTCTACACCTCTCAAAAAATTTATTTAGGTGAGCTAGGTGTTCAAGTTAAATTTTTTGGAATAAATAGTGATATCATCCAAATAAACAAGTACAAATTTATATATCAAACCATGAAATGCCATATCCATAGCACGTTGAAAAGTGGCACCAGCATTTGACAAACCAAATGGCATCTTTTTAGATGCCATAGTGCCCCATTTAGTTGTAAATGTTGTCTTAAATTGATCTTCCTCCTTCACTAAAACTTGGTTATAACCTGAAAAACCATCTAGCAAGGAGAATCTCTCAGAACCTGCAACAACTTGCAGAATTTGCTCCATAGAGGGCAGTGGATATCTATCCTTCAAAGAGGCTCTATTGAGATCTCGGAAATCAACACAAAGTCTGATTTCACCATTCCTTTTCCTAACTGGGACAAGGTTTGACACCCAAGAGGTATGTTTAATAGGAAAAATGATGTTGCTCTCAATGAGTTTATTAAGTTCTTTAACCATAAGGGGCTCAAACTTTAGATTAAGAGGCCTCTATTTTTTCCTCACAGGTTTAGCTTTTGGATCAAGCTCTATGGTATGTTGGGAAATACTAGGGTCAAAGCCTTTTAAATCAAAATATTGCCAAGCAAAATAATCACTAAACTCTTGGCATAGTAAAAAAAATGCATGCCTTTCCTCTAAAGTACACACCTTGCCAATCTTTAACAACTTATCCTTGAAAATCTCAACATTTTCATAATGTTCCTCCTTGATCTGCAAGCTGGATTTTTCTTTTCTCACTTGATCATCCTCATTGAAAACTGACTCTAATGTGACCAAACCCTTAGGTAGCTTGTTTTTTTTTAGCTGTATGACTTGATCATCATATTGTTTCTTAAGCTTCTCTTGGTTGGTATTTGAAAACTTTGCCTCTTCCCTCAAAAAGTTAATAATCTATTGATCACTATCAAAAACTTGCCAATGATCAGCATTGTTAGGAATGGAAGACCTAACAATCACTTTTACATATTGATGTTCATTAATATTACCGATATCACTTGGAATATCATATTGTGCTCCTATTGCAGCAAGTCTATCAACATGCTTATTAAGATTTCTAGGAATAGACAGTAGATTGAAAGCTTGGAAATCTTCAATAAGATCTCATACCCTATGTTTATAAGACTTTAAAAGATCATTCTTAGTGGTATGGAAACCTCTTACTTGGTTGACAACCAGTTCACTATCACCATAAACCTATAAATAGTTGATTCCTCTCTTCTTTTCCCATTGCAGACCATGAATTAAGGCCTCATACTCAGTTGTATTATTGGTGCAGCTAAAATAAAACCTAAAAGCTGCATAATACTTATCATCAATAGGGGAAATCAACATGCAACCACCACCAGCACCATTCTTACTTCTTGACCCATCAAAATAGAGCTTTCAAAGCTCATTTTGATGTTGATTATCTTGTTGTCCTACATCCTTCATCAAGTTTGGGACAACAGAACCTTGTTCATAAGACATATAGACTCCAAGGTTTACCTCATCCATATTTTTTAAAGGATCTTCCTCAAAATTCTCAGTTGCCCATTCACCCAGATTAATGTCAGGAATGTCATCAATAGGAGTGTTTTGATCACATGGAATGGGTTGGTCATATTGCTCATGAATGGTCAAATTGGCACTGACATCACTAGGAACATAGGGTTCTATATGTTCATTAGCTAAAGCTTCTGATTTAATATTAACTTTAGTTCCATACCTAGCCCTAAAAAACATATGTGACCAATTAGATGACAAATAACCCCCTAATTTGGCTATAAAGTCTCTTGATAAGCAAATTGAAAAGTAGGGTGGCAGGTCTATCACATATGCATCTTGCAGAATAGAGAAATTGGGGCAAGCATGGAGTGTTAGACTCAAATTTTTAATGAATCCTACAATATTTACAACAGTCCCATCTAACTACACTATACCCTTATTCAATGGCTCATAAGTCAACCCTAACTGGTCAACCAACTGCTTGGGCATAACTGAGCTACTTGCACCTGAATCTATCATGCAGTTATGCACTAGGTGATGGCCAATGATTAGAGTGACATAAAAAGGAGGTGGTTTGTTTACCTTGGATTGTTGAGACTGTTGTTCACTCTTTTGTTGAGGCTTATTGGTAAGAACAAGCTTTGAAGCTTACTGATTAGATGGTTGGGTATTCAAGGAAAGGTTAGACAAAGCATCATGTAACAAATCTTTTTGCCCAGGTAGAGCTAGTGAATCCCACATTGACATGCTAACATGAGTTTTCTTCAACTGGTCCAAAATATTAAAATCGGTCATACTAACCTTCTGTTGTTCCTTAGTAACAACAATGTCATTTTGCACTTGTGCTAGCTGAGGTTGGTTTTTGGTTGATCTTTGGTCACCACAGGCTATGATCTCTGAAGAATCTATGTATTTTGAGAGGAGAAAGACCCTGCCTAAGCTTAGGTACTTGAGAAAGGCTGATTATTATTCTTATCAGTCTATTGCCTCATGTCGATAACCCTTTTCTTGGATCTTATGTTGTCTGCTACAGGGATATATGACTAATTTTGAGGTTGATTAACCTCACAGAACTCCTCACCTTGCCAATTCATCAAAGTAACATCAGGACTACCTTGTTCCATGGGTGCAAATTGTTGTTCATTAACTTCTTGAGACTGATTTCTTGGAACAACAACACTATTTTGCACCATCAATACTTGATTTAAAATACTATTGGAGCATGTAGATTGGTTATGTGGTTGGTTGCAAGGAAAACACCACTCGTAGTCAACTACCATGTTGTTCTGGACTGGAACAATATCCCTTGAGGAACTGGGTGTATTAGAATTATACTGTTGAAAAGTCCTTTGGTTAAAATTCCTTCTTTGACCTTGAGAGTTTGGCTAGTACCAGGCCTAGTAGGGAGCTTGGAGAGGAATTTGGTAAGATGGTTGAGTTTGGGCTTTCTTGATATTAACCAACTCATTACCAAAATTTTGCAAAGTCTTCTATAGGTTAGCATTTTGCTCCTTAATACTTATTATCTCCTGCAAATGACTAGGGACAACATGCTCTTGAACTGCAACTTGAGCATTATATGTTGGAAATGAAGGTACAACAACTATAATAGGTGGAACTATGGGGATAATGGGTTGTATATCAGCAAAATTTGGCATGGAAGGCCTAGGTGCTATCTTCCCTGCTTGAATAAGACTATTCTCAGCCCTAACAACAACATCAAATATTGATGGTAAAGTATTTCCCCCCATAGATTGTATCATGAGTGCAATATCACTATTCAAAGCCTTTAGGTAAAACAAAAAAGCATAATCATTAGAAGGTTTTACCGATGTTGGAATATGATTCCATGTCCTTTGAAACTGGTAGTTGAAATCCATCATATGCTCAGGTGGAGATCTTTTGATGGTAGTGAGCTGCTCCACCAATGAAAGATGATCTAAATTGTCTTCAAAATGATGATTTAAAAGTTGTCCCAACAAATCCCATGTAGCTATTGTGTTCACAGGCAGGCCCCTGAACCATTGAAGGGTTTTCCCTTTGAAAGAGGTTGCCAAAATCCTCAAAGCAACATTTTTTGCAATAATATGATGCACTCCACACAAGGAAGCCACATCTCTAATATGTTCAATAGCTGTTGTTTGATCTTCTCCAATGAAAAATGGTAAACTCTTAAGTGTTGCAACTGGTATGTCATCATGTTGAACCAAATTTAAAGGACTACCCTAATTAAAAGGCACAAATGGATGAACCCTAGGGGGCTGATTAAGAGCCATATTGTTGTTAGAATAAGGAGCACTATTAGAACTAGTGGGATTTGGTGTATTCTGATTGAAAGAAATTACAAACAATGGATTGTTATAAGCTGTAACAGTAGGGTAAGAATTGGAATTAATAGGCAGCACACCAACTATTGGATCTAGAACTTTGTTAACTACCCTAGCTCTCCTTTTTGGGGATGATAACTGGGTATGATTGACTGAGACTGCACTTTACCTAGTCTAGTATTTTCTCATAAGCTAGGAAGGTTGGACTGCTAAAATACCAAAGATTTGAGTTGCCAGCTTTGAAAGATAACTTGTTGTTGCACACACCAAGACAGCATACGATGGCCTTCTATGAACTATAAAGTCCAACAGTACCACCGGGCGTGCCAAAAACTGTTGGCACGTGGATTTGCACTCCATGCAAGCTTGAAATTCCTGCAATCCAATGACACATTGGACTGCTTTGAGGTTGTGGGTATCCTATTATGAGAGCAAACCTCTGGATTATAGGTTGGCTTCCTATTTGATCACCTAAAAACTAATGACTTCTTGACTAGAAAAGAGGTAGAAGGATATGCATAAAACCAAAAATTAATACTACTAGGTGATCCGCCAATGATTGAAAATGACTTTCAATGATAACAAACTCACAAGAATCCAATAAGGAAAACTAAAACACTCACAACTCTAGATTGCATACTTTGCATAAACGCCTCATGTGAAAGGTTCAATCTTTCTGATATTTTTGTGAAGGAGAACAAAGATAGTTCCCATAACTTCATTTACCAAAAAGTATAACTCAAACACTGATCTACACTATAGTATGCTTAACCATGCATTGAACATTGAAGGAATAGAGATAAAATGAAGAATTATTTGATAATAATCACAACTAATTCATCCAAAAATATTCACAACAACATTTAGAACACAGAAAATAAGAGAAGGATTTCAGTTGTTTATTGAAAACAAGGAGTATTTCTCATGACAAAGTCTGAATAATGCTCGTGAAAATCTGAAAATACTCATTAAAAAAATGAGTTACGAGAGCAAAGATCTCTACTACTGAACAGGTACCAACTCTAGAACTACCTCTCTAAGTGACAAGAAGTCCCTTATACAAGTTAACTTTCAAAAATTAAAAAAAAATGAATTTTGGCTCCCAAAAATACGTGTTGTCATCTCTTCACCAAATCAGGACTCTAACTGAAACAAAAACTCCTCCAAAACTCTTGACTTCTCCTCATTTCTCACTAAGTTCATCTAGATTGAGTCACTCATCTGCAGATAGTTTATAACTCGCGCACCTTCTTATCAAGTTATCGACATAGTGTCAAAACACTCCAGTCAATATCCGATGGTGCGCTGCCAACATTATATTGTTCCATCGGATTTTTGGTGGAGCTCCTAAACATGTTGTACAAATAGCCGATGGTGCACTCCAAACACTGACTTTGGATGACTGATGACAACTTTTCGTGCTCTACCACTTGGCACATCCTAATTCATTCTGAGCCCACTTGGATGGCCACCTCAACTTGCCACCTCACCAGTCGCTATATCGTAGCGATAACTGGGCGTGCAACTTTTCCTTGTGCCTTAGCGACAACCATCGGATCATTCTTGATCACCGTTGATCTCTCTTAATCTATTCGACCCTAAGCCTCTCTGAGAGGCTCTCTCTTATGCCACGGTGTCACCATGTGTCAGCCACTGGTTCTCTTGCGGGTCCACCTTGTATGCCATCTCAACCTGCCACGTCGCTAGTCATTGTGTCATAGGGGATAACTATCGAGCATCTTCATCTTGCAGTATAGCGACGACCATTTATTTGCCCTGAAACTGCTCGATCCTTAGCATCTTAGCCTCTCACCTTGTCCGCACGTGCTTTATCACCAAGTCGCAGACATAACTGGCGAGCTTCTTTCTATAGTGGTATAGCGACCGTCGTTAGATCTCTCACATCACCGTTGATCTTTCTTGATCTGCATTCTCGTTAACCCTATTTGATCTACTCCCCTCTATCGTGTGTCACCATGTGGCACCCCCTGGTTTGCTCATGAGATCTGCTTGGGCACCACCTATCTATCGGGCCTGCCACGCGTCAGCCTATGGCTTACTCGCGGATCCACCTGGACCGACACATAGCTAGTGGTTCTATTGGATATTGTTCTCTCAACCAAACTACTCCCTCGGCAAACAGTTTTCATGTCTCATCAAAACTGCAGTTTCATCGATACCTCTTATTTCAATGAAATGGATGCCTTCGGTGAATCCATTGAGAGATCCATGAATGCCAAGATCTATTTGATAGGTCACTCTCTGGTTTGACTGCACATCCAACACGCCACCATGTGGGTGCCACATGTCTGCCATATGTCAGTCTGTGACTCCACCACTAGATGCCATCTCATTAGTTGCTAAGTCATGGAGATTAACAGTCAACCACTTTCGCATAGCGGTATAGCGATGGCCGTTAGATCCTTTGCAACCTGCTTGCCTATTAATTTGCCCTTTTACTACCAAATTTGGCTGCTTTGAGATGCACGCGCATGCGGAGGGCCCACCAACGTTGAGTTGCAACTTGCCAAAAACCCTTAAGCTTTGACACTAAGGATATATGCAGCCTTGCATATAAATGCGATAAATTTCCTCCATGCAACCAATGTGGGTAAAATGCTTTACACATCCCCAGCTATTGCCTGTGTTCTACACCTGAGCCTTTGTCTTGAAACCTTTTGAGCCTTTCTTTGTCTCTATTTCATCACGCAGCAGGGAGGATTTGGCAAGAGTTATTTCAGTTTCACGCTTGGCAATAATGTATTCATTTGAAAGTTTGATAAGCCATGCCATTTCATATGCAATGGAGCATAAATATTTATGTAATCTACAACATGCTGAGCTCAACCCTTGTGGGAGCCACATTTTAACCCACGCTATAATTCAATGAACAAAAAGTTATTTTCCCTGTGTCTGCACATGAAGAAAACAAGTTAGACAAAAACATGTATTCTTTTCATTTATTGCTAATGATTTGACCCGATATTTGTTGATTTGCTTGGCACTTTTCATTGGGTTCAATGGGTCAAGTTAAATTCAAGGAGACAGGACAAAGAATTTTCAACTTGTAGCTCAACGCAACACCGGGAACGAGAAAAGACCTTTAACAAACAGAAAGGGAAATTTCAAATCTTGAACCTTGAATTGATTTGTAAATGGTTCAAAACTAACTTAACACATTCACACTTGCTTGTTAAATAACATTACAAAGCAGCGACTCACGCAAGAGAACTGGTTGAACCTTGAACCAAAAAGGTTCAAGGGTTCAAGTTCAATACGAATTACAATAATGCGCTTGCCTTATGATAAAAACAAAATCATGAAGATAATTCCATAAAGCAAGGCCTCATTAGGTCACCAATTTTAGCATGTGCCAAAAAATTGGTAACAGTAAGATCATCAATAGATCTGGATTGGAAAGTGCTTCCAGAACCCAGACCAATGGAAACATCTTTCATTTGAACTTCGATGAGAAATCTTGCTTGATTACTCAAATTGATGAAAGCTTGTTATGGCATAAGAAAATGTGTCATGTAAATTTTGATTGCATAGTGAAGATCAGTTCAACACAGGCTATTAGAGATTTTCCCAAGATTGTCAAACCTCATAATCAGGTATGTAGAGAATGTCAAATGGGTAACCAAGTCAGAATTTCTTTTAGAAGAATACATGATAAATCTAATGAATTCTTGATCTTATTCATACTGATACTTTATGTTACTTATTGATGATTATTCTAGAATGATGTGGGTAGCATTTTTGAAAGAAAAATCTGAAGCTTTTGAGAAATTCAAAATATTTAAAGCTATGGTTGAGACTGAGACATGATTGAAGATAAAGTGTTTGAGATCAAATCAAGGCGGTGAGTTTACATCTGGTGAATTCAACAACTTTTGTGAGAAGAATGGAATCAGAAGACAACTTTTTGCGCCTAGAACTCCATAGCAGAATGGATTGGTGGAAAGGAAAAACAAAACCATATTGGATGCGGCAAGGGCTATGATGACAGAAGCTAGATTGCCTGATATCTATTGGAGGGAAGCTGTCAATATGATTGTATACACTTTCAATAGAGTACACATAAAAGGTGATACCGGTAAGACTCCTTATGAATTATGGTTTGGTCATACCCCTACTGTCAAATATTTCAGAATTTTTGGAAGTAAATGTTACATTAGAAGAGATGATGCATTGGGCAAATTTGATCCTAGAAGTGATGAAGGAATATTTTTGGGTTACTCTACTAAGAGCAAAGCATATAGATGTTATAACAAATGATTCAATAGGATAACAGAGAGAATAAATGTCAAGGTGGATGAACAAGGCAGTAATCAAATCAGATCATATGACTGTGGACCAGAAGATGAATTTATCAGATCTAAACAAGTAAAGCAAGAAGCTGCTCAAAATAGTGAACCTGTGACTTTGGTAACATCAGAAAGCTCAACTATGATAGAGGAATAGCAGAAAGAGTTAGTAAATCAAGAAAATTCAAAGACTCCTAGGTATGTGAAACTAAATCATTCTAAAGATCAGATCATTGGAGATAAAAGCAAAGGTGTGATGACTAGGAGAAGGCTAGCTATTGAAGACGCGTGTTTGATTTCTCAAATTGAACCGAAATCATTTATTGAAGCAAGTAAAGATAAAAATTGGATAAAATAAATGGAAGAAGAATTAGATTAGATAGAAATGAATAAGACATGGGAACTAGTTCCTATACCCAAAGACAAGAATATTATTGGAACTAAATGCGTTTTCAGGAATAAATTGAATGAGCAAGGTCAAATTGTGAGGAACAAGGCTAGATTGGTTTGTAAAGGTTATTCACAGGAAGAAGGAGTTAATTATGGTGAGACTTATGCCTCGGTTGTAAGAATTGAAGTGGTAAGACTATTTCTTGTCTATGCTACACACAAGAACTACAAATTATATCATATGGATGTCAAATGCACATTTCTGAATGGAGATCTTGAGGAGGAAGTTTACATTGAGAAACCTGATGGATTTCCTTTATCAAAAGATAAAGACATGGTTTGCAGATTGAAGAAAGATTTATACAGACTAAAATGAGCCCCTAGGGCATGGTATGCTAGATTATGGATGATATCATTTTTGGAGGAGAAGATAGTCTAAGCATGAAATTTTCTAATGATATGAAGAATGAATTTGAAATGTCTATGATTGGTGACATGAAATTTTTCTTAGGTTTGTAGATTACTCAAACTAATAAAGGTATTTTCATTTGTCAAAATAAGTATGTGAAGGGGTTACTTAAGAAATTTGGACTTGAGAATTTCGAACTTGTCAGTACTCCTATGGCAACCGGTTGCAAATTGTCAAAGGATGATGAATCCCCTAAAGTGAATCCAAGTAGATACAAATAAATGATTGGTGAATTGTTGTACTTAACTCAAACTAGACCTGACATTATGAATGTTGTTTGGATTTCTTCTAGATTTTAGTCAGATCCTAGAGAAACTCATGATATTGTCATTAAGAGGATATTCAGGTGTTTGGCAGGTACAACAGACCTTGGGTTATGGTATCCAAAGAATGATGACTTCAGATTATGTGCCTATATAGATTCTAATTGGGAAAGAGATGTGGATGACAGGAAGAACACTACTGGTGGTGCATTCTTTCTTGGGAAGAAGTTGGTTTCATGGCTTAGCAAGAAACAATCATGTACTTCATTATCTACTGCTGAAGCAAAATATGTAGTTGTTGCTACTAACTATACTAGATTTTATGGATGAAACAAATGTTAAAAGATATAAAGGTAAGTTATGATGAGCCTATTGTTATTCACTATGGCATTACTAGCTCTATTGGTATGTCAAAGAATCTGGTATTTCGTTCCAAATCAAAACATATTTCTATAAGGTACAATTTCTTGAAGGAAAAGGTTGAAGGAAAGGAGGTCGGATTGGTTTATGTGCCTACTAAGGAGTAGATTGCAAATATTCTAACAAAACCATTGCCTAAAGATACGTTTGAATATCTCAAAGATCAGTTGGGAGTTACCAACCCTCCGGAAGAGACTTGGAGGTGCACGAATGCATCAATCTGGTAAGCTTATCAGATATTTTCTTTGATCTGGGTTGATGAGATGATGCTACTACTCAGGGGGAGTAGTCAATTGTTTTGTTTAGTATTTTTGGTTTGGTATCTGTCCTTTGTCATTGATGTCAAAGGGGGAGAGATGGTATTCATGTGAAAATCGGTCATATCTTTGAGGGAGATTGTTGGCATTCCTTGGCACTTGGATATTTTTCACATTCAATGTTGTCATAAACACCAAAGGGGGAGATAGTTGGCAATATGCTAGATTTGTTTAAGTGTTGTCATTGATGTCAACATTGTATCCCGGTTGGAGGATATCCTAGTTAGTATTGGTGATAATCTTTGTTTTGGCTATGATTTTGATCTGGTATGATCAGATCTTTGGAATCAGTTTTTGATGCTTACTCTGGATGGTTATTTGTTTTCCACATTCTGTTGGTTCATGTTTTGGTGCTCTGGTAACTATCGCTTATGTTCCCAGTACCAGTTAGCTTTACCGGTAAGTGATATTTGATGTTTTTGTCAGACAATTTTGGTCCGGCTTATGGAATCTTTTTGTATCATGTTGAAGGTGCTTCTTGATCATATTCTGAGTTTTTGGTGACTTTGCATTGGCTAGCATGCTGTTATGGTGGTCCTATTTGGATCCAGTTAGATTTTTTGTGTTACTTAACTAAGGGTTTCTACCGGTTGGTGAAGTGTGTTGGATTTTGGTCTTAGCAGAATTTTCGGCTGGTGGAATTGTTCGGTTACTTGATTTAGGTCCATGTTATGTAATGTAAATCATAATATTGGTCTGGTGATACTGTGCAATGTAATTTTTGTTATTGTGGGTTTGCGGGTTTAGGTTTTAGCCGACCTTGTCAATAAGGTTGATGATTTGTATTAATAGGAGAGTTATTCATGTAATTTGGATATCAATGGGATTGATGGTTATGTTTGCATTATCAGAGGAAGGTTTATGTGCGAGTGAGTGATATATCATTCAGTGAAGGTTTTGGATTGTAGGGCAGACAAATGTTCTTAACCGGAACAATATCAAGCATTAGAAGATGCTACTTTCACAGTTCATTCTTTATGGATCGTAGTCTGATATTTTGTAAGTCAGTGAGACTTCTTTTTGTGATGAGAAGTGAGCTCTAGGCAGTTGGTCTGATTGCAAGTGCAATCCCCATTATAATTTCACATATTGCTACAAAAAAATTATCTGATTATGGGTAGGGTTTCCCACTGTGGTTTTTTCCTTTATCGGGTTTTCCACGTCAAAATATTGGTGTTGTGTGTATTGTGCTTTCATGTTCTATCCTTCCTTGTGTTGGTTTCTTTGTACTCTGCTTTATTGGTTTTGATATGCATAATTTTTATTTCTGATGGTATATTGATTCATCCCTCCCCTCTCAATTTACTCTTGGTATCAGATCTATCTAACACTAATCAGTTAACTCACTTAACTCTCCAATCACCCATTTTGACTCCAAAGCACCTTTTTTAACTCATCAATCAATTATCTCTCCAATCTAATCAGTCATCTCCTTAATCAATCCAATCAACTGAGCAATCTATTCAGTTGACTACTCAATCTATCTAGTTGACTACCCAATCTATTTAGTTAACAAATCAATCAACTTTGTTAACTGATCAATCAAAATCATTTCACTCCCAATAAAAATTGAGTTCAAAATCCTTCCCCATCTATCATGAAAATCTATATAAACAACATCAATTTCTCAAATCAAGCTAGATCACACTCTTCAAAATAATTGCCATCTTATGCAGGAATTTCAGTGCAATGCCTGAGAGCCACCTACACCAGCAATTTGGAGAAGAACAATGGAAGCCATGATGCAACTAAGGGATTCTTTAATTAGTTTAATTGTTTAAAATCTCTTATTTATGTATATATTTCATTGATTTGTGTTTGATTTTAGCTAGATTAGTTAAGGATTCGTGATCATCCTTTTAGCTCTAATTAGCTTAATTTACATGATTTCAAGCATGGAAACACCTATTATCAATAAAGCTATCTTCTTTAGTATTGTATCCATCTAAGGAGATAAAAACTCTACAAAATATCTCCTCCCCCTATAACTCATATTCCCTATCTACAACCCCTATAATTCAAAATGGGTTTACAAACTAAGCTATAACATATCTTATTAATACATATAGAACAACATATATAAAATAACATGAACTACATGACCCCTATTCATTTTCTTCATCCTCTTCAGCTTCATCATCTACAACATCTAGCTCATCTCCTAGGGTTTATTGCTCCATCTCAAATCGATACACAACATGGCATTCACAGCTACAAGCATAATGAATTGGCTCTCAAGCCATTGCCATAAACTCTTTTATCTCATCCTCCATCCATTCATTGTCATATTTTTCTACATCAAATCTTTTTGTTTCATTGGAGACCCGAGTTCATTAACCAACAAACTTTCCTCTTTCATGTATGAGTTGACCCAACCATCCTCTTCACTTTCAACAACACCCATTAGATTTTACAAAAACATGATGTTCCTTCTAATTATTGCCCTTATATTCTCAAATTCCTCCTCTTGCAATGTTCTAATAAGGGGAAACATTCAAATTTTCTTATCCCTATTTCTCACTATATAGTAATTCTACGACATGGGAATGGTTGATTGCCCAAAGACATTGTCCAAATCTGCATCTATTTTGTCTAGAAATTCATGCTTAAAGAGGGTTTGGCATAGCTTCTTCTCCTTACCATTTTTCACTCCAAAAAACAAAAATAATTCAAGGAACATTGCAACAATGTCTGAATTAACTCTATAGCAGTGATAAGCCCGCAAAAACTCATCACCCAGAAATTCCCTCATCACATAAAGCACTAAATGATGCCTTGTTTTCATGATAGAGGCAAGCCTCTTGTTAGTAATCTCTCTAATAAATATCATTTTTCTTCGTAGACCTTAGCAGCACAAGCATATACATACTATAATGCCACCATTCACTAGATTAATTGAGAAAAGTTACTTTGTTTTTGTTGGTGTAATTATTTATTCTTATAGCATATAATTACACTTTGATGATATGATGAAAGAATAAGGATCTGGTAGAATACTAAGAGGGAGGGGTGAATTAGTATACTCAAAAACTGATAATAAACTCCCAATCTCAAAATAAACTTATCAACAAATAACTCTATCAAGATAATGTCTCAAAGATTACCAACATCAATCAATCATCAACCAGTTTGACTATTATACCAACTTTATAGTAAACAACTTCAATCTTGTAAACATCAACAATGCTTAATCAAATATCAACATGTTCATCTCTCATGCTTCCAGTTATCATGCCTTATCAGAATAGTTAAGTAGTTAATCAAATCAACAAATAAGATCATAACCACAAAAGCATTCACCACTAGACACAAATATTTATATGTGGAAAACCCAAATAGGTAAAAACCATGGTGAGATGAGACTCACAAGGATAGCTATTTGAACTCTTCTGAAGTTCGCCCTGTTAGGAGCCAAGCCTGTTAAAGCTTTACAATAAGTCCTGTTAAGAACTAATTCCGGTTAGGAATCACCCGGTTAAGGGATTTATAAATATGCCTTGATGAAAAGCACAATACCCTGTTAGGAGTAACCTTGCTGGAGGATTTGAGAATCCAAACTAATGGACCACCTTGTTAGAGGATTTAATAAGTAACCAAGCTTGTTAGAGCTTACCAGATTAGGGGATTTTGATTTATGTTGTAACTGTTAAAAAATAATAGGTTTTCTTGATCTGTCTAAATAGCACTACATCTGCTTGATCAGATCCTTCTTAAGCTTCAATCCACCTTTACACAAACTGTAGATCCATCCACCGGTTTGGCAACCACACACTCAACTAATTTCTGCCAACTTTTCCAACTCTTTTTACAAACAACTTCATCGATCTTAAATACAAATCAACTAGGTCGGTAACACAACAAAAACCTAATTCTCATAATCAAGATTACAAACAAGTCAGTACAATCTTGACCGTTAGAAATCATAACAATCTCTTCACATTAATCAATAAAATTTCAACCACTCCATGATCACCGCTTCATCGAACTCGTAACTCATCACGCGCTATGCATTTGATGCAATCCACTTTTCTCCTTTCCAAGATAACAAATGTGCCAAATGAATCTAAACTTATCCTCATACAATGATCACATGTGTCTCCATCATTACCGCTCAACATAAACCAACAAACTTGATCGGTTAGGGTTTAACACAAAATGACTGGTAGGGTTTACCAGTTTACATAACATAGAAATGTTTAACCTTATACACCGGTTCAACTTACAAACTACCATATACCGATTTACAACATCTTCCACAAAGTTTATCATACCAGTTACAAGACAAAAGCAATATCAACTGTAACATTAGCAATATTATGAATATCATTCACCGGTTCAATTGACATCAATGACAACATATTATTAATGTAATCTATATGCAAAATGCCAGCAATCTAAAAATACCAACATACTTTACTTAAGTTGACTGAGGATAATGCATCTCATCATAGTTTGGATATGAGACACTTAGGGAAGTGTGCACATAAGGATGTAGCTTGTAGGAGAAATTCCACCTTTTGTAGTCTTATCTTACTGTTACATTCCACATTCAGTGGGTGATCCACCTCTTGTGGAATATTATATTATTTCTCTTACCTACCCCTACTTTTTCTTAACTACCCTTGTTTCTCATTGAGCCACATGTCATGATTATGTGCTTACATATCCATTTGGCCTTACCTGCATATGCAGGTCTATATTCATTATATTGGTTAATCCAGATGATCATTTGTATATTGATGAGAATACAGTTTGTTCTTGTCATACTATTGTCTCTCTTTTGTGTTTTTCATTGTGCCCTTGATCTTGGAAAAATCTCACATGGTTTCAGAGCCATCGGAGCTTCATTGATTGGTTTTGGGAGACATCTTGGAAGGCTTCTATTTTTGGATCCGAGTTACTGTGCATTTTGGAGGCATCCTAGAGCATTTTCAACCTCACCATTGCATTCGGGAGACCATTTCCATAAAATCAAGTATAAACTTCACCTACTTTGGCGAAAGTCGGTGGGTGTTGGAGAAAAAAATTGCCCAATTTGGGCGCTATGGTATGGATTTTTAATAAAAAAAATTACCTTTGAAAGGCAGGAAATTATTTTGTTGAAAAGTTGTCAAAAAAAATAAAAAATCTTTTATGAGTTTCGAGGGGATCCCGTAACCACCCCCCCCCCCCCCCCCAAACCCTACTCAGCTTGCAGGGCATACTACAGACCATACCTCCTGCTGCTACTCTGACCTTCTGTTCTTGCACCATTGTTGGCCTCTCTCCACTCCGCGCCGACACCACCGGCTCTGGCCAACCCGCCAACCACCGGCAACCGTAGCCCACCGACCATAGGCACGGCCGCTCTGCCCACCAATAGCCGGCAACCTCCTTCCAAGTGGCACCTTTCCTCGACAAACGCACGCCCACTGCGTGGTAGGAGACGACTGGCCCATGGGAAACATAGCTAGTATTTCCATACAGTACGGTCACCACCTAGTCATCTGCCACGTCAGCTTTTCCGTATGGTTAGCCAGAGGGTACGACGACCATTTTGACAGTCATATGTCTGTCAAATTTAACATAGTGATTTGCTGACATCAGCCTATGTCAACACCTTTTTGAAAATTTTAGACCCCTCTCCGTTGAGAAGTTTGGTTTTTTGGGTCAACTTTGGAGGCTCATAACTTGCTCGATTTTGCTCATTTTTTGGTGTAATGTTTTTTTATTTGGGCTAATTTTTCATGCTTTTCATAGTGGTGTCGTTATTTTCTGATTTTGGTGCACAGATTTTTCAGAATTTTTAGATTCTCTCGGTTGTACTTGTCGAATCCTCGATTTTGCAACTTCAAAGGCTTTGTTTGGGCTCATACGACCTCCTTTTCAGGTGTTGTTTTGTTTTAAAGTGCATAATTTTTAGTCTACTTTCATAATTTATGATCAGTTTGTACAGATTTTGAGTGGATATTATACTTTCAGATAGTGGTATTTTTTGGCCTACTTGGTACTTGTAATTTGCTTGGATCTTAGTTTAGATCTCTTGCATTATCAGTTTGAGTCTCCTTTGGCCTCTTTGAGGCAGTTGTAAAGTTGAAATCAGAAGTCCACTTTGTCATTTGCTACAAGTACCCCATTGTACACGCACTAAGTATAAAGTGTCAAATCATCAATTTGGGGGGGGGGGGTTCTTTGATTGAGTGAATTTTGGGGGGTGTCTTGTGTGATTGTGCCTCTGTTTCCTTGTGCTCTTTCATTTTTTTTGCTATGAGTCCACATAAATTTCCACCTTTAACTCCTCATAATTATGCATCTTGGAAAATTAAAGCATGGAGCAAATTAATGGAAAAAGGACTCATGCATTACATAGATGGAACAATAGCAGCACCACTTGATCCTAAGGCTGATCCAAATTCTCAGTTAGAATGGCTCACTAAAAATTGCATGGCTCTTGGAACTATGTGTAAGTATGTATCAGATGACCTTATTTTTCACATTGAGAAGTGTTCTACAATCAAAGCGGCTTGGGAAATATTTCAGAAATTGTATGGTCAAGTTGATGAAATCAGAGATTACAAGATTGACAATGAGCTCACCAACTTGAATCCCAAGATTTTTGATACAATCCAAGATTATGTCACCAAAGCAAATGAGCTAAGAGCAAAGCTTAAGGATTGTGGAATTGACAAAAATGATGCTCAGTTGATATTCAACTTGTTGGACAAGCTTGCACCTAAATATGTAGCATTTGTTTCTAGCTTCCAAACTCATCGTTTGATAGTGGGGATTTCCTACACTATACCTACATTTGATGCTTTCACATAAATGTTGATGTTGGAACAATATAAGTTGTTCAACATGGGGATTCTCAAGTCTTCAAAGTCCAAGGCTTTGGTGGTTAATCAAGGGAATCAAGGGAGTCAAGGCAAAGATTCCAACAAGAAGAAGAAGCAATCTAAGTCAAAGCCACAGCAGGAAAAAGGACAATCATCCTCTCCATCACAAGGCAATTTTTCATCCTCTTCCAAGAAGGGGAATCTACCTAAGAAGGATAAACCAACTTGTGCTTATTGCAAGAAGTATAGTCATCAGAGTTTACTTTAGTGGCGAATATTCGCCAATGGCAAATTTTTCACGTCAGCCATGTCGAAAATGGCGAATATTTTGTACCATTTGGGGGTGGCCATGTCACCAGAACATTATCAATTTCCGTCATAGTCATGGCCCGATCGCCATGTGTTTTATGCAAATAAATGTTTCTATGCGATGATTTCGCCAATACAATATATGGTGGACACACAGTAAATTTAATTGTTTCGCCTACACTCTCTGAGGTTGCCTTAATAGATGACCTTAATTCGCCTATAGGCATGTGAAGATTTGTTAGCCAGGGGGACCCAATTCGCCTGACATCTTGTTGACGCATGTCTCCATTGACCCCAATTTTCGCCAACTATATTGTATTCGGCTATTATTTAGACGACCTATAATCGCCTCAAAAATTACATAAGTCGTATTTGGATGACCTATAATCGCCTCAAAAAATACATAAGTCCTGTTATAGTTACGCGAGATTTGCCAAATATTTGTATACCATATAAAATTCCCACGGAATTCGCCATATAAGGATTGGTATAAATACATGCAAAGATCAGATCTATCTCAATATCTCAACACAATCTGGTGGGTTCTAGGCTCTGAATTCTGAACAATAGCAAAGTTTCAGACCAAGGAAAATCATTGTTGTTGAGTCATTGACTGTATTGGCGACTGCTAGTGACCTAAAGCCTAAAGGTGAGCGATCATATTTTTGAAGTGGTATATTATAGTTTATACATTATAGCCTATTATTGCTTCTTCAACAAATTGATATTTTTTTGGCAGCCTTTATTTCATTGGAGATGTCGAACAGGAAGAGGGGTAGGAAACCTACAAGTGGGGAAGGCCAGGAGAGGCCAACAAAAAGCAGAACATTGTCTTCGTACTTTGGCATTGGATGTGAAAATCGGGAAGGTACATCATCACAAGTACAAGTACAAAATTTGCCACCTGCACCACATGTTGAAGACGGCGACGAACCTGATATCTCAGATCAGGATGATCTTGAAGAAGATTATCTGGTAGGTACCCAAGTTAGTTGGAATGATATAATCGACTTGGGTGATAATGCCATTGATGATAATGCACGGAAGGGGAAAAGAATAGCCATATCAAAAAAGGGTGAACCACAATCAAAAAAGGATTGGGAGAGGGATATGTCAGTGAGAAATTTTCAAATTAATTGGGCATCAAAGTATCCATTCATTGAACCAGTCAAGAATCCAATTGAAGGCGAGCCTCCAATAGAATGCAGGTGTAAGATTTGCACTTGGAAACATAACAAGGAAATTAGGTTGCAGCTAAAATTTGACACCATAGAAAAGCATATGGGTAAAGTTTATGAAAAACAAATGATAGACGGGGTTGAAAAATCAGTGATAAGATGGGAAACAAAGGATGAATGTAAGCACGTGAGGAATGTCGAAGAGTATTATTTTCATGAGAAATCACAGACGAAGCCTGCTGAAGTTAAAGGTTCTATTGAAGTTGTTTTTGGAAAAGCAATGGAAATAGAACAACTGGGAAAAGTTGTTCGGTTAAGTGTTGTTTTTCATATTTTGAGCAGAGGGTGTGCTATGACAGATTTCCCATCAATTAGTGGTTTATTACACTTTTTGAAAGTTCCTAACTATCCTAATAGACACTAGTCAGTAAACAGTGGATGGGAATGGGCAAGTTGTCTTGCTGAGGTTGAAAAAGAAGATATACAGGAAAAAATAAGAGAGTCAAACTTCATTGCATTTTCTTTAGACAAAGTTACCATAGTAGACAATACTTCATGGGTATGCATGCATGTTTATACTGTAGAGAATCATACCCGCCAACCTCATCTACTATCTGTTGCTAAAATGAAGGAGAGTGCAACAGCGGAAAATTTATTTCAACTAGTTAAGAGAAGTTTAATTGAATATGGAGGTATGGATGACATGACGGTAACCAAAAAATTGGTTTGTGTTGGAGCAGATGGAGCTTCAGTAATGCAAGGTCACAGGAACGGACTTTGTACAAAGATTGAAACTTCATTTGCACTATACATTACTGCAATTCACTACATGGCTCACAGAATGAATCTAGCTTTTGGAATTGTGAGCAAGTTTACTTCGGTTAAAAAAATTGAAATTTTAATTAGAGAGCTCTACTCACACTTCTGTCGAAGTCCCAAGCGATTTATGGAATTTCAAAACTTTGCTGATGGATTAACTAATGGGAACAAGCTTCTCAAGGATAATGATACCAGATGGATCTCTTTGTATGGTCTAGCACATCAAGTGTTTTTAGAATATCCATCCTTGATTGGACTATTTCACACAACTCGCGATGAATAAGATCAATCAAAATTTCCAGAACTTCTTGGCAGGTTAAGTAATTTAGAGACACTCTTAACTTTAGCAGCTCTTCTGCCCATGCTAGAGGAAATGAGGAATATTATGAAGGCTGCCCAAAAAAGAGCTCTGTATATTGCAGAATATGCTACGCTACGTAAGGGGACATGCCTGACCCTCGACAATCTCTATCGAAATCAACCAACACTATCTGATGAAAAATTTGTTAAGTGGCGGACACTCACAGATTTGAACAATACTAATAACTTTTTACAAATCGATGGAAACAGGGAGGTATGTGCCAATGTACAGGGAGTTGAGATACTGATGCACTTCTATGCCATGGTCGACCCTGAGGAACCAGGAAAGCGTCCCAGGAAGAAACTAGCAAGAGTTACAAAGGAAGATTTCGACAAGATTGTTGAGACTGTAACTACTTTTGTGAAGAAAATTGCATATGATCTTTCCTCACAAATTAGAAGTAGATTCCCTCCTGACAACCTACTCGAAGCCATGTCTATTGTGTTTCCTCATTATTGGAGGCTCAACAGTGCATCTGATTTTCAAAGTAAGCTACTGACTTTGGTAAAACAATTTTGCATTTCCAGAGAATTTAATGGAGTAACTATAAATGGAATATTAGACGAAACTCATCTTCGAGAGCAATCAGCTCATTTTGCATACACTATGAAAGAACAATATGCCAAAATGGATAACCCTTGGGAAGAGGGATCAGTAACAAGGGTTTGGAAATATATAGCTGAGAACAAAACCTTGCGTGATTCAATGCCAGAATATGTGAAGCTTACTGATTTATGTCTTACCATGATATTGGGTTCGGTGGAAGATGAGAGAGTTTTTAGTGCTTTGGGGTTCCTAAAATCAAAGCTAAGAAACAAACTAGACAAAAATTTGGAAAATTGCTTGAGGCTCTATACATCTAGGTATGATGTCCACACTTTTCCTTACGATAGGGCAATGCAAATCTGGAGGTCCAAATGTGAAAGAAGAGGTTTGGGCAACACTTAGAACCAAAGTGCCAATGGGACTACTGGAGCTACTGGTAGCATTGAGATGCAGTTTGGCGAAGATATGCAGACTCAAACTCAGAGTGAAGAAACCACAGACGGGAATCAAGAAAGCACTGAATTTGATGAGGATGAATGGCAACTGTAATAGTAAGAGATTGGTATTTATTAATCTTATTACTGTATCTCATCATTCATATTACAAAAGCATATTAATTTTTGCAATTAGAATTTAATATTGACTTGTAATTATATTTTTCAACTTTCTATTTCCAGATTTAAAATAGCATAATAAAAAAAAAACCATAATGTGTTTATTGATACAGAGATGTTTATTGTTTATTTATACATGTCTGAGTCTCAAATTTGTGTGATACATTTCAGAACCATATGATACAATTCATTCAATAGTAATACACGTGTCGAGAACTTAGATTTTCATTAATTCTTTCAAAATATAGCCATATGATACAATTCATTCAATAGTAATACCCCAAATTCCAATATGTATGATTCTCCATACCAATTGCAAAAGTGAATACAAAGTTTCAGAACCCTTTGCAAATGACCCTGAATTCCCTTTTATAAAAACAAGAGAGCAACAACAACTCCTGTGTGATTCTCCAATGTCCATGCAAAAGTGAATACAAAGTTTCAGAAATAGAACCCTTTGCAAAATTGCAAATGACCCTGAATTCCCTTTTATAGAAACAAGGGAGCAACAACAGCTTCAAGTCAAATTGCAAGTTTGCAACATATGAACACTGAACATCAAAATCACAAACTCAGCACATATTTATATGGTCATCACAATCCGTATTAGCAATTTAACATCTGCTACATGTTTGATGTCTCCTGTTCAAAAAACAGAGTTCAAAATTAAATATTAATTCACGCCATGACAAATTAAACATAGATAATAGCAGTGTCTAAAACCTACTAATCAGAAATAGAGAAATGCATAAATGTTAAAGCAAGGCAGAATTTGAGAATACAAATTTACTGCCTGAAGTTTTGCACTGTGCATCATAGATTCATAGGCTGGATTAGCAAAATAGAAATAGCGAGTGTTGTTTTTTTCCTATTCATAAAATAGATTCATAGGCTGGATTAGCAAAATAGCATTAGCCAGTGCATCATAGATTCATAGGTTGGATTAGCAAAATAGCAAACATAAAAAACATAAAACCTTGAAATTAAGAATAAAAGAAGAAAATTGTGCAATACATACTATGATTCTTAAGAATTCTGTGCCAGTTTTTGTAGGGTACTCCACTCTTTGTCTGATGGAAGGTCAATATTCTGTAAACTATGGAAAGTCAACTCCAACTTCGTCAACATTCCATATTTATAAGATTTACTTGACATCACCGTTTCATCCAATACCATATTTAGAGTTGTAAATGGTTGGATGAATTCCAGAAAGCTTTTGGGAGTTGTGTCCTTTGGAAGCAAGTCTAAATCAGACTTCATTTTTATCTCCATCATTTTTTTGTAAGCTTCTTCTCCAATGAATTTATTTGATGTGTCAACAGGCTTAGGCAAACCAAGTTTAATCAAATTATTTTTCATTTCTTGCAGCTTCACTATCTTGTTTCCACAATTGTCCATAACTTCTGATGTTTCCCTTAGCTTCTAGCATTTTTGAATGATAGATGATGTCTTAATTGTGGCATCAATGCAGCTCTTAATTCCCTTGGATGCCAAGTAGCTGTCACTGGAACTGTAGACTACTTTCAGAATCTTTTTTGCCATTTCCTCTTTTGAATAAACATGTGTGCTCTTCTCATAGTGCCCTTTGATTTTTATAAAAATTTGTCTCATACTTTCAGTCAATTGAAACCATTCACACAACTTCTCACTACTCTGCATTATTCGCCGCCAAATGTTTTCTTGTATATACTTCGTTGTATTTTTTATATTGTCTTTCCCTCTATCCTCCAAAGTTTTTATTTTATCATTTGCATTGTGCAGGTCTTCTTTCATTTGTGCACATTTTTTTCTTTCTTCCTCTACTTCCTCTTGCAAATGTTTTTCTTTTTCCTTCCCATGATCCAATAGGTCCTGTAACTTTCTCATTTCTGTGGCAGCAGACTCATAACTTTTATATAATTTTTGAAAACTAGCTTTTTCCTCAACAATTTTTTTACTGCTTTTAGCCAGTTTTTCAGTCAGGTCCTTCAATTCTACATCCTTCTTCTCCTACTCTACAATTTCTATTGCAAATCCTGAATTTTAATCCTTTTATGTAAATCATTGCACTTGCTATTTTCTACTTTCCTCCTTGATTTTTTCATTTTCCAGGTCTGCCTTTAACTTTTCTATTTGTTTCTCCAATTTATTTTTTTCTCTCTCCACCTTTAGCAGTGAAGTGTAGACCACTTCATTAGTCCTTTTTGACACACTAATTTTGTCCACATTATGTACTTTGGAAAAATCCATTTGGAGGGTGGTAACTTGAAATTGAGAGGGATCTATGTGACTGTGTGGTGGATTTTTATCTTTAGATGTGTCTGGGGGCATAACAACCATGAACTCCATCATATCTTTATGTGGGTCATATGTTGGAAATACCCTGTTCCTTGCAGGTTGTTCATTTACAACTTCAGACACGGAATTCCTATGAAATGCTTTCTTTTTTTCTTTTTTTGCTTTTGTTGTGTGTTCATATTTTTCATAGTAATCATGAAATTAAAAATCTGGGCTTGCTGAAGCAATTGAATGTTTGAAAGTTGACATAGGAATACCATAGGCTCCAGTTCCACTTATTCCTGTGGTTTTAACTAATGCTTGACAAGGATTACTAACAACAGTTCCTGATGCTGTCCCACTCCCACTGACACTTTCAAGTGTAGTTTTCATAGTCTTTTGAGGTGTGTGATCTGAAGCTGCAAATGATTGATTTGTAGTGTCAGTGGCACTTGATATAGGATTCTCAAAAGTATGAGATTGAGCATCTACCTCTAGTGGCCTCTTGCGAGAGATTTTTTGTTGTTGCCCTTGTCCAACACCAAGACAACTAGTATCAGTAGTAGTACCCATGCCAACCCCACCAATCACAGCAGCACTTGACTGAATATTAATAGGAATACTATCCCCAGATTCCCCACCAGTGGCAGTGGCACTTGATTCACCACCAATGGGAATACCATGATGTGGTGGTGGTTGTGGATTTGAACCTGAAACAAATGTAGGTGGACCCTGAGGGTAATTAGTAGTACCTATCCCTGATGAATCTGAAGAATCAAGTCCAATGACTGGTTTATAAGTGATAGTTCTGATACTTAATATAAGTACAGATCTAATAGCCAACAAGATGAGAGGGGGGGGGTGAATCATACAAACTTAATCATCCATAAAAACATCAGATTCAACCTCGATAACATATATATCAGCAATATAACCAAAACTGTTAAACATGCAAACTCAAAAACATATGAACAATATAAACCTCATAACACCAGATTTAACGTAGAAACCCAAATAGGGAAAAACCACTGTGGGATTTCAGACCCACTAAGAAATATACTCTTCTAGAGTATGCTCGGTTAAAAGCAAATCCTATTAAAGATTACAAACACATTGCTAGATGTGACCCGGTTAAGGGATTTCCCTCAGATCTGTTAGGATCTTCACTTTGTTAGAAGTGACCTTGTTAAAGGATTTCAAACACTCAATCAAAATGTCACCTTGCTAGAGGATTTACATATAAGACTGTTAAGTCCACTCGGTTAACAGATTTTCTGTCACTTTCACAAAATAATAGTAATAAAAATCTATCTGCAACTTCACATCTAAAATGCTAAAGCAGATTCTTATTTGTTCAATACAATCTAGACATAGAACTAATCTTGTCTATCTGTTGGGCTTCTATACTCTGTTATTCTAGCAGGTCTTCAAGCTTCTGTGCTCAGTAATCACTATGTAGCATCCCTGTGCATACACTTTCTCGCATACATTGTTTATCAACAGTTTCCTATTTATAAACAATTAGATAACCGCTTAATCTCCTTAATCACATTTCCCATGATCAATCATAGCCATCAGATCTTCAATCTTGTCTAGGTTCAATGCATCTTTCGACCTGAAATTGTTTTATCCCACCTTGGAACTTGTATACTAGTCTTGGAACTTGTGCCAGGATATTGCGGTTCAATCTGAGCTGTAGATCTTCATGCCGACTTTTCATTGCCTTAGATTCGTTAACAAACTTCTTCCACGGCTTACCAATCATTTAATCTGCTCCAGCTCATTAGCTTCCTTCATTAAATACCGCATGTAAACATTTAATGCATTCTATTATAGCTCGATTACAACTCGGTAACAACTCAGTGGATACTAAACTTCACTCGGTAGACATTCCGCCTTCATTAACCGATAGCGATAACCTTAGGGTTTACTGACTAGGTTCCTTAGGGTTTACCGACTAGGTTCTTTGGTTGATAACATAGTATAGTATCAACCTTTACAATTTATAACATATGTATGATGTTAAAACAATCTAAAACATCATGATCTCATCATTGTCTGACTCGGTAGTAGTTTCCCATTGAATACCTTATTCATCCCCTTTTCATCATATTCTTTCCTGTGTCTTTTACCAACATCTTTATAATCTTCATATCATACTTCTCAAGATATGGCAACATCATACTAAATTAGAAAATCAATTTCTTGACATCAATAACAAAATAATAATATCAAGATAGTAAAACATCTTTAATCAGTTATATCCATAATCATCAACAACCTTCTCAATATCCTTATGAAATGCCAACAATCTTTCATTGTCTGTTATAATGCAATATTGCCAACAATCTCCCCCTTTGGCATTGATGGGAAAACCAATTGATTTGACCTTAATAGATTTGGATTGTTGTGATTCTAAAATGCTGAAATACTCTCCCACATACATTAGACTTCTCCTCATTTATGTCTTCTTTCCAATCTGTAGTTTGCTCTTAGTCTTCTCCCCTGATAGGTCTTTTCTCAGTCGTCTTTCCTTCATAGTAGTCTTCTCCCCCTTTGACAACAATGCCAAAAAGTAAAGAACTAAAACATAATTTCTTTTTGTAAGAAGTTATTTCCTGTTATTTGTGTATCAACTGAGTCTCGGTCAGAGCATTTGTCTTCAATTCTTGTACCCTGTAATATTTCCTGTATTATGTCTTGTACACCATTATAAAACATCCTAAAGTGTATAACTCAGCATCAACTCCCAAAAGGTATTCATTAGTCATCAGATTGATGCTTTCACCGAACTTGGTCAGTGAGCAGAAGATAGGGGTAGGACCCTAACTTACTTCTAAGATATTCAAAAGTGTCCTTTGGTAGTGGCTTGGTGAAGATATCTACTATTTGCTCCTTTGTGCTAACATATTCCAACACCACTTTCTTCTCTTGAGCTTCTTCTCTAAGATAATGATATTTGATAGATATGTGCTTTGTTTTAGAGTGCATAATAGGATTCTTTGAAATATTAATGGCACTAGTATTGTCACAGAATATAGTTACTAGCTTGGTAACTTTTTCATTTATACCTTCCAATAGTTGTTTGATCCATGCAATGTTGGTACAATTCAATGCTGCAGCAACGTATTCAGCTTCTGTTGTTGACTGTGAAACACATCCTTGTTTCTTGCTAAGCCAACTCACTAGTCTTTCTCCTAAAAAGAAAGCTCCTCCACTTGTGCTTTTTCTGTCATAAATGTTGCCTGCCCAATCAACATCAATATAAACTTTTAAATCAAAATCATTTCCTTTCTGATATACTAAGCCATAATCCTCTATGCCTTTCAAGTATCTAAAAATTCTTTTGATTGTTGTCATGTGTGTTTCCTTAGGATCTGCAGAGAATCTTGCAACTATACCTATTGCATGTGCTATATCTGGTCTGGTGTGAACAACATATTGTAGTTTTCCAATCATGGATCGGTAGAGTGTCTCATCAACAGATGCAGATCCATCATTCTTTGATAATTTGCAATTGGTAGTCATAGGAGTACTTACTGGTTTTGAATCATCCATTCCAAATTTCTTCAAGATTTCCTTTATGTACTTGGATTAAGTAATAAAAATCCCATTTTTCATTTGCAGTATCTGTAAACCTATAAAATGCTTTATCTCACCGATTAATGACATCTCAAATTCTTTACTCATTTCATTTCCAAAGTTCTTGCATAAAGAGTCATTTCCACAAAATATAATATCATCAACAAATATGGCTGAGATCAGTATTCCATTTTGATCATTCTTCATGTATATGTTGTTGTTCTCACTTGTCCTTATAAAACCAATCTTAATCAAATAAGAGTGCAATCTTTCATACCATGCTCTTGGTGCTTGTTTCAAACCATATAAAGCTTTGTTCAATTTACATACCTGATCTTTATTATTGTCTTCAACAAATCCTTTAGGTTGTTCAATGAAAACTTCTTCTTCTAATATTCCATTCAAAAATGCAGATTTGACATCCATTTGATATATCTTGAAGTCCTTGAAAGCAACATAGGCCAACAATGTTCTAACTCCTTCAAGTCTAGCAACAGGTGCAAAAGTTTCACCATAATCAATTCCTTCTTCTTAAGCATAACCTTTGCAAACTAGTCTTGCTTTGTTTCGAATGACTTCACCTTTTTCATTTAGCTTGTTTCTGAAAATCCACTTTGTATTGATTACATTTTTGTCCTTCGGTCTTGGGATTAGTGTTCATGTATCATTCTTCTTGATTTGATCAATCTCTTCTGTCATAGCATTTACCTAATCTTCACTATTAAATGCCTCTTTTACTATTCTTGGTTCAAATTCAGATATCAAGCATGTGTTATGTCTCAGTGTGTTCCTTGTCATCACTGGATCATCCTTATCTCCTATAATCTGACTTGGTGCATGATGTCTTTTGACATACTTGGCTAATACAGGCTCGGTAGGCTCTGTATGATCTTCTTCATCACTCGGTAACTGGATATTCTCTTCATTTTCTTCAGCAGTCTTCTCGGTAGGACTTCTCGGTTGAACATAGACAAATTCATCATAGTCTTCTGGTTCCTTGGAATTTCCTTCATCATTTCTTTCTGCAAATTCATCAATTTTCACATTTGCACTTTCTACTATTTTATTAGATGATTTGATCAGACATTTAAATGGTTTGCTTCTAGAAGAGTAACCTAGAAACATTCCTTCTTCATTTTTCTGATCAAACTTGTCATTTATATCATCTTTATGAACATAGCATCTACTTCCAAAGATTTTAAAATAGCTAACATTTGGTTTCTTATCATACCAGATTTCATATGGTGTCTTCAAAATACCTTTCTTCAATTGAACTCGGTTCAAGGTGTAAACAGCTGTGCTTATTGCTTCTCTCCAAAATGTTTGTGGCACCTTCTTTTCAATCATCAGTGTTCTAACACAATCCACAATAGATTTGTTTCTTCTTTCAACTATTCCATTCTGTTGTGGAGTTCTCAGTGCAGAGACTTGTCTTTTAATACCATGATGATTGCAAAATAAGTTGAACTAATCAGATGTGAACTCTCCTCCTCTATCTGATCTAAGACATTTCAGTTGTCTTCCTGTTTCATTTTCAACTCTTTCCTTGTACCATTTAAACATTTGAAAAGCTTCTGATTTTTCTTTTAAAAACATTACTGACATCATCCTTGAATAGTCATCCACAAATAATATGAAATATTTATCACCATAATAACTTTGAACTTTCATAGGACCACAAAGATCAGTGTGCGCTAGATCTAAAATTCCCTTAGAAGTGTAAGACTTACTTGTAAAGCTTGATCTTGTCATCTTACCCATCTGGCATCCTCAGCACATAGCATTCTCAGGTTTCTCAAGACTCGGTAGACCTCTTACTCTGTGCTTCTTACTTATTTTGATCAGATTATCAAAATTGACATGACAAAACATTTTATGCCATAACCAGGTATCATCAATCTTTGCATGCAAACACTTATTTCGAGTTGAGTCAAGGTGAAATGTATTACCTTTTGTTTGTGTCTCGGTAGTAGCTAACTTTCCATTTTTGTCATGAACTTTGACAATTCCTTTCTAAAATTTTATTCGGTAACCTGTGTTGTTTAGCTGTGCTACACTCAACAAATTGTATTTCAAACCTTCAACCCAATAAACATCATTGCATCTTGCATTATCAAGAAGTGTTATAGATCCTTTACCTCTTACCGGACATGGTGCATCATTACCAAATCTAACATAGGCTCCATCATAATCTTCTAATATAACAAACTTGTGTTTATCTCCTATCATATGATGTGAGCATCCACTATATAATCCAAGAATCATTAGTGTTTATGTGAGATATTAGGGCTTTTTCTTCATACCTTTCTTCATCTGATCCATCCTTGATAGCCACATAAACTACTTCCTCTGTATCAATCTCATCTGATTTATCATCGTTAGATTCCTCGTCAGCTATTAAGCATGTCTTTCTATCTCTTCTTCTGAAGTCTCGATGTCCTCTATAATGATTATCTTTCTGTCTATCCTCTCAGTAATCTCTTCTTTCAGTAAAATCTTTGTCAAGATAGTTAGAAGCCATATGTCCTATCTTATCATAATTGAAACATTTCAAAGGTAGTTTTCCTTTATACTTACCTCTGCCTCTCGGTAACCTTTTGGCTAATAGTGCTTCAAACTCTTCTTGCTTTCTGATTTCTTCATACAGTTTGTGTACTTCTTCCATGTTCTTTCAAAATATTTCACTTGCTCCATTGTGATCTCCTTCAAAGTACTTATATTTTCTTTCATTGTAATCATTAGATTCATCAAGATGAAAAGAACTAAATGCAGATTCAACTTTATTTACCAAAGATCCACTGTTATCAAAATTACTTAACTCAAATGCATGTAGCTTACCAATAGTAGCATCTAAAGAACCTGGCATATTAGGTATAGACCTCAATTCATTGGTTGCAGAGACTCAGATTGCATAAGCTGGTAGAAGGGTTCTCAACAACTTACTTGTTATATCCTTTTCTTCAATAGTTCCACCTGCTCCTTTGATTTGATTGACAATCTCCTTTAGTCTTGTACTGTACTGAGTTATGTTCTCACCTTCAATCATTCTCATAGATTCAAGTTGTCCTCTCAGACTATCTACTTTTTCTCTTTGAACATGTTCATCTCCTCCATATACTGATATAAGCTTATCCCACATTGCCTTTGCATCATTGCAGCCTTCTAGATCATTAAACTCTGAATCGGTCAATGCAGATGCTATTTCAATCATTGCTTGAATATTTTCTTGCTTTGCCCTTATCTCTTCCATAGTCAATGGATAGGTTCTCGGTGCAACAAAATCATTCTCTAGATAGTATACAACATATTCTCCAACTCCTGATAGATGTAGCTTCATCCTTTTCTGCCATGTTGAGAAACTTGATTTGTTCAGCTTTGGTGCATCCCTCTTATAAATCTTTGGATCTTTAACTCAAGTGCCTTTAAACTTTCCTTCTGGAGTCCAAAGCCAGATACCAATTGATAGTTCTGATACTTAATATAAGTATAGATCCAATAGCCAACAAGATGAGAGGGGGGGGGGTGAATCATACAAACTTAATCATCCATAAAAACATTAGATTCAACCTCGGTAACATATATATCAGCAATATAACCAAAATTGTTAAACATGCAAACTCAAAAGCATATGAACAATATAAACCTCATAACACCAGATTTAACGTGGAAACCCAAATAGGGAAAAACCACTATGGGATTTCAGACCCACTAAGAAATATACTCTTCTAGAGTATGCTCAGTTAAAAGAAAATCCTGTTAAAGATTACAAACATATTGCTGAATGTGACCCGGTTAAGGGATTTCCCTCAGATCTGTTAGGATCTTCACTTTGTTAGAAGTGACCTTGTTAAAGGATTTCAAACACTCAATCAAAATGTCACCTTTCTAGAGGATTTACATATAAGACTGTTAAGTCCACTCGGTTAAGAGATTTTCTATCACTTTCACAAAATAACAGTAATAAAAATCTATCTGCAACTTCACATCTAAAATGCTAAAGCAGATTCTTATTTGTTCAATACAATCTAGACATAGAACTAATCTTGTCTATCTATTGGGCTTCTATACTCTGTTATTCTAACAGGTCTTCAAGCTTCTGTGCTCAGTAATCACTATGTAGCATCCCTGTGCATACACTTTCCTGCATACATTGTTTATCAACAGTTTCCTATTTATAAACAATTAGATAACCGCTTAAT
The DNA here is from genome assembly GCF_030272615.1 of Cryptomeria japonica. Taxonomy (NCBI): domain Eukaryota; kingdom Viridiplantae; phylum Streptophyta; class Pinopsida; order Cupressales; family Cupressaceae; genus Cryptomeria; species Cryptomeria japonica. The sequence continues at coordinate 635,675,158 of NC_081405.1, read as the reverse complement.
CTCCTTGATCACATTTCCCATGATCAATCATAGCCATCAGATCTTCAATCTTGTCCAGGTTCAACGCATCTTTCGATCTGAAAATGTTTTACCCCGCCTTGGAATTTGCATACTAGTCTTGGAACTTGTGCCAGGGTATTGCGGTTCAATCTAAGCTGTAGATCTTCATGTTGACTTTTCATTGCCTTAGATTCGTTAACAAACTTCTTCCATGGCTTACCAATCATTTAATCCACTCCAGCTCATCAGCTTCCTTTATTAAATACCGCATGTAAACATTTAATGCATTATGTTATAGCTCAGTTACAACTCGGTAACAACTCGGTGAATACTAAACTTCACTCGGTAGACATTCTGCCTTCATTAACCAATAGAGATAACCTTAGGGTTTACCGACTAGGTTCTTTGGTTGATAACATAGTATAGTATTAACCTTTACAATTTATAACATATGTATGATGTTAAAACAATCTAAAACATCATGATCTCATCATTGTCTGACTCGGTAGTAGTTGCTCATTGAATACCTTATTCATCCCCTTATTCATCATATTCTTTCCTGTGTCTTTTACCGACATCTTTATAATCTTCATATCATACTTCTCAAGATATGGCAACATCATATTGAATTAGAAAATCAATTTCTTGACATCAATGACAAAATAATAATATCAAGACAGTAAAACATCTTTAATCAGTTATATCCATAATCATCAACAACCTTCTCAATATCCTTATGAAATGCCAACAATCTTTCATTGTCTGTTATAATGCAATATTGTCAACAATAAGGACCTTTTGATTTTGACTGTGATGGAAGTTGTACCTGAAGTGGATACCAAATGCCCTCTCCTCTAGGACCTAGACCGCCACCTTCAAAACCCATTTTTTCCACAAGGTTTGCCCCTTTGCTATATTTTTCTTTCATGGACTCACTGACTCCACCTAATATTTTAGGGACTGTAGTAGTTGTTGGAGGGGGCTCAATGGCAACCTCATGCTCATCATCATCACCTTCAGTCCTGCCATGCTCCATATCCTACAATTTGCTAAACTTTTCATCCTCGTCGATGCTCTCAAATTCTGCACTTGTCTTTGGTTCACCGAGATTCCTCCTCATAGTCCAAAAATCATTTATTTTGGTTTGAGTGAAATAATTCTCTTTACATTCGTGCAGAATTAATTTGTGAATAGTTTTTTTAGATGGATTAGCAAATTTTAGGTAGAAATTATACAACCTCCTATTTTGGATGCACTGGCCCTCCTCTATTGTCCTCTCTGTGTGCATTTGCAATGCCATAATTTGTGATGAAATTTCTTCTGTTGAAATGTTATTGTCAGCTGCAATTTTCTCCATCTCTTTTTTAACCTCATCCCAGGAGTCCTTGTTTCTAAGCTTTTCTAGCAATGGCTTACTTTCATGTTGACATAACGTTGAAGAGTTCCCATTTTTCTTAAGCCTTGCTTGAACTACACCGATTGGATCATACTACCAAAGACCCTCATCACCAAAGTTAAAAACTGTCAAGAAATCATGTGCCACAATGAATGCTTTTCTCTCAAATGTGAACCCTCCATATGAGAAAGGCAAGGAAGGAAATATGCTCCTCTTTTTCTAACCATGGAAGTGTCTATCTGTGCTCTCCAATTGTCGTACATACTCTAATGCAAATACCCTCTTTGTCACATGTATTGGAAGTCTGTATGGTTTTACTGCCAATCCGTAAAACCTTAACACGGTGAATTCTTCCATGAAGAACCAGTCAGCCAATTCTATTTGACTTCCGAGTCGAATGCAATCTCTACAAGACACAAGCAACCTAGGCATTGGAGTGCTTGTAATTTCATTATACATTGGTGCCAAAAAGAAGTCTACAAAATGGTTGTAGTTCTTTCTGTTATCATGCATCCTTATCTTTGGGGTCCAATCATATATTGGACACTCTGTTCTCTTCCTAGTCTTCTTAGCAATCTTATAGCTCACAATTTGAAGCTTGTTGGTCTCAAATATTGCACGATACTTGGATAGAAGGAGATAGCACAAGTAGGATGAGAACCTAAATGTCTTACAGGAACCTTTTTTGATCATTAGTAATTGTTTTTGCATGGATTGTACAATTTTCTCAATAAAATTATATCTTACTGGCTGACTTGCAAAATGGATATTATAAATCAATTCAAGAAGGCTTACACCCACTTCCCTATCATTTTCCAATCCCAGGCAAAATGACAGCAAGGAAATAGTATCCCCAACCCATGGAACAAAAATTTTAGAATCATAAGGAGGCTTATGATTCTGATCCAACACAATACCAGTACCAATCTTTATTAGAGCTTTGATAAATGAATCTCTGCAACTTGGATCGAGACTCTCATAATTCTCTGTCAGCTTTCCTAGGTCAATTTGGACGTTTGAGTTTTGGGCTTCAAATCCTAGGTTCAACAAACGAGAAAATTCTCCCTCATTTATGGATAGAATTTCCTCTTTTGTATTTTTATTGACAATTGCTTTTTTATCTTCATCATAATTTTTGGCGCAGACCATGACAAAATCAGGGCAAGGGAATACTTCAGGTAACACCATGCTTCCAATCCAACATCCCATGATGCAATTTTATTTCTTTTTTGTTGTAACATTGGTTGAAAATAGTAAATTTTGCCCTGGATGCATCTGCCGCCTTACTAGACAATGTATATCTAATATCTATGATACACTTTTCACCATGGATAGCAGGGTCATAAATATCATGGTATTCATTAGTGAAACCTGGTGTTTTAACCAGTTCGGTTAGGTACATTTTGTTTTTCACTTGGCTTCTTGTAGAACTATTGCTTCCCATTTTCCCCATCACTATTATTGTTAATAATTCAAAATAATGCTAGATAAAAACCTGAAAAATGCTAACCCTCAAATTGGACCACGGGATTACCAAAAGCAAAAAAGGCAGGATGTAGGTGTTCTAGATTTTACCTGGAAATTGGAATTTCTATTTCACTAGATTGGCGCAGATAGTCTCTGTTGCAACTTGCATTCCTCAATCTAGTAGTTGTTTCTAAATCTCCCTCGATTTACAAGTTTGTCCAAGAAATGAAAGACGATTATGATTTACGAGTCTCTTATTTTGAAAACTCTAAAAAGTAGAAAAGTAAAACCTAAATGGCAAAATATCAAGAATCATGTTGTAATTTTATTAATTATTATTAATAACTATTCGATGCCGAAGGACAAAACATTCATTACTTCAGTATAAATTTTGAGGACATTAAGAATCATGTTGTAATTTTATTAATTATTATTAATAAGTATTCGATGCCGAAGGACAAAACATTCACTACTTCAGTATAAATTTCGAGGACATTAAATGTAATACGTTCAATTCCGGGTGAAGTTCTCCCAAATGTGTTCACTTCCCACATTCGGGCCGAAATCCATCCTAAGTCGTTGATCTTTACTCATCCAATGGACGAGGGACCAAGGTACCTATTGTGACTTTACGGGTCTATTTTTTAATTCTGTTTAATAATTTTAAACTTCCATCCGAAAAAGTGTTTTATAGACTTACTTATATTTAATTAAATTTAAAACGTTTCAATTATGGGCAAAGTTCTTCCAAATGGGTTCACTTCCCACATTTGGGCTGAATTCCACCCTAAGTCGTTGATCTTTGTTCATCTGAGGGTCGATGGTACCTGTTTAAAGATGTAGTGGGTCCCACGACTTCTGCCATTTTTCTGGCACATCACCATAATCGTGTCACTTTTCGGGTTTGATTTTTAGTCTATTTAATCATTTTACACCTTCGTCTGAAAAAAAGCTTTATAGACTTAATTATATTTAATTACATTTAAAATGTCCAATTCCGGGCGAAGTTCTCCCAAATGTGTTCACTTCCCACATTCGGGCCGAAATCCACCCTAGTCGTTGATCTTTGTTCATCCAACGGTCGATGGTACCTGTTTTAAGATGTAGTGGGTCCCACGACTTCTGCCATTTTTCTGGCATGTCACCATACTCGTGTCACTTTTCCGGTTTGATTTTTAGTTTATTTAATCATTTTAAAATTCTGCCCGAAAAAGAGAATTTTAGACTTAATTATATTTAATTAAATTTAAAATGTCCAATTCCGAGCGAAGTTCTCATAAAGGTGTTCACTTCCCACATTCGGGCTGAAATCCACCCTAGTCGTTGATCTTTGTTCATCCAACGGTCAATGGTACCTGTTTTTAGATGAAGTGGGTCCCACGACTTCTACCATTTTTTCTGGCATGTCACCATACTCGTGTTACTTTTCGGGTCTGTTTTTAAAGTCTACTAAATCATTTTAAAATTTCTCCCGAAAAAGAGATTTATAGTCTATAGACTATAGACTTTCACTTAATTCTATTTAATTAAATTTAAAATGTTCAATTCCGGGCATTGGGCAATAGTTTGAGATAATTATTAAATATAATTTTAATAATAAATATTAATTGTAATTAAAGATGTGCAATAGTTTGAGATAACTATTAAATATAATGTTAATATTATTTGTAAAAATTTGAAATTCAAAAATAGTATAAAACATGAAACTTAGTTTCTAGAATAAAACAAATAACTAAATAAAAATAAAAATTTTGATAAGCAATTTGAAAGGTAAAAGTTTAATATTAAAAAGAAAACATTCAATATTAAATCTAAAATATTAATTTAACGTTTAACAAAATTCTTTGAAAATATGTTTACGATATATAATTTTCAAAAAAAGTTTAAAAATATATATAAAAGTTCAACATAAATTTAGTGTATTAATTTAAAAAAATGTGCAACTGCAGTCCTCAACCTATTAAGGCGAGCAAATTTGGAAAGTACAAATGCCAAGGTGGCTATTAATTGTTGCACAAGGAGTTGTCTGCGGCATGCTGCACGAAAGGAGGAAGAGGAGGATGGCAGGAAATCTTTTTCCTGATCTCATGGCATTAATGTCTTATCGTGCACATTCATTACCCAGCCTATAAGACGAAGGCAGATTTTTTTACCTTTTCATCTGTGTACCACTTTTTGCTTTGAAGCAGCTGCAGAACAAATCTGTAGTTCGTAGAATCGTACCTTCTGTAAGACATTTTTTGCAGGCAGTGATTTTGAAATTGTAGGTGACAATGGAGGCCAATTTCACACTTCGAACAGACAAGAAGTTGGTGCCCTTTTTGGGCAAAGTATCTGATAAATGAATGCAAGGACTATTTAGGTTTAAGGAGGAGAAGTTGTGGGTGGTAGCTCAACTGATGCTTGCAGAGGAGGTGGCACATATCAGTCACTGATATCGAACTAACATGGAGGTTTACTCTCTGATTATGGCGTGGGCCTGTGAATTTGAACCGGACGTGGAAAAGGTAAAACTCACATTGGTCAAATTGATTGATGGGGAGTTTTTTATTAACCCGGATTCAATCTTGGAGTGGGTGGTGTCGGGAGTTGGCATTCGAATTATGGAAGGGGACGACCAGGAGGAATTGCTTCCTTTTATTCGTGGCCCAGAGGATGATATCAAATACCAGTGCCGTGAACGAGCCCCAATGGGGTGGGAAGTGATGAAACTCTTTGTTAAATTAACGAGGGTGGATGAAGTCCTGAATGCTTTGCATGTGGTGGCAAGGATGGAGGTTGGTAGGGCATTGAGAGATAGGGCTAAAGAAGGAAGGGCCATACAGCTACTGGCAAGCTTGGAGGGCGACCCCAACTTCGGTTTCCTAAACTGCATTCCAAAAATGAAAGTTGAAGCGGCAAAAGGGAAAGCCAAAGCATCGACCTCTGAGGAGGGAAGGGACTGGAAGGAAGTGACCCAGGGGGATAGTGAGACTAAGTGAGCGGCCTATCGGCAACGAACTAGTTTTTTTGTCTGCTTGCTATAAGCTGTGGACAAATTTTGTATCTTGAAACATTTCAATTAATTGAATGAAAAAACCTTGACCGATAAACTTTTGTATCTTGCCACTTTTGAAATTTTGTATTTTGAATGACTATATAGTAATAGTATATATTTATAAAATTATAATCAACCATAATCAATGTACAAATAATTAATGGAACGAATTCAATTTTTTTTATAGCATTACATAAAAAGATCACGGTATTAAATTTATTTCCATTGTTTAACAAATAATTGATATAATGTAGCTCATATAAAAAAGCCATTGAAAGAAATTAATTAATAAAAATGAAATAGAATTATAGAAAGCATTTTTATATCCATAAGACTGTAAGAGGCAAAGTGAAACAAACTGGAATTTGAAAAATTATCATTAATATTTATGCTTTTGAAATTTACAATTTTTTTGTCAGAGACTTGAGTCCCCCAAAAACTTAAAAGCCAAAATGAGTGAGCCACTAGCACTCAGCCTATTAGGGTTCAAGGACATAGGAAAAAAAAACTACAGGTAGTGGAATTGTTTACAATTTTTCCCTAAGAATCTGGCCCTCCTTCCATGTAGAATTCTTCAGACAACATAAGTTGAGAGAATTCTTCAAGCCACATGTAGTTTGGAAAGTCGTCCAGGAGGAACCATTTCCGGAGGAAGTCCCTACCAATCCGCGCCCATTTTCTGTGACGCGTCAGTTGCTCTGCATTCAGGTTTAGGACAAATGGTTGCCTGGCCACTGGCAGTGTTTGGTCAGGGAGGAGAAGCTTGGATAAATCACTCGCCCAAGGGATCCCCACCCCTACTTCTGCAAGAATGACAAGAGTAATGTCGTCTCCGAGGAAGTCTTCCTTAAAAACCTTCCTCAATAGCATCAGCATATCCACCTTGTCTCCTCCCAAGTCCAGAAGAGACGCTAAGAAGTGGGATGTAAGGTTTGTGTTAACACGGTACCTATTTTCGTTTCACAGAAATTCTCTGCCCAGCACCATCCGCACAGCTTCATTGGTGAACGACCCAACCTCCTTGCAGACTGATTGGAGGGTTGGGTCTCTGATGGAGCCTAGAAAGGCCCTCTGGTCCTCTGCAAAAATGCTTCTCAAGCAGATGGGATTGTCCATCTTGAGAAAACAGATTAACAAATTAAACAACCTGAGCAGTGAGCCTATAAACCTAAAATACTGTGAGCTCTAACGATTTATCTACTAAATGGGAAAGGCTAATTGAAGATGAAAGAAGCAGAGATCGTATATAAATTGTTGAAGCTCTTGATTGTAATAATTACTTCTTTAACAGTATTAACTACTATAAAAAAATTTAAATCTTTCATATCTCTGTAAATCTTTCTCATAAATGCACGAGTGTGTGAAATTGGAAATAGCTATGAACTGGTACCAAATTGGCAAGTATCACATTGGAAGTCGTGGGGACAGAGTGGATTGCCGTAAGTGAAAAGATATATATTAAATGAACAAAATTATCGATCATGATTCGTGACATTTGATATGTGTCTATTGAATCCAATTCCATTTCGGGCACTTTCTGGTGATCTATGTTCTCTTCAGAAAATTGGGCCAAAATAAAACTTCAGCCATTGATATACGATCATCAAACGGTTTAAAATCATTGATAGATTTTAGGTATGTGTCACCCTTTACATGTCAAAGAGGTCGCGCTTATTGATACATCGTGCAGAGTCCGAACTCAATGTATTATGTGATGTGATGTGCCTTGTCTATTAATGGCAATGAATTTATGATATCGCCAATGAATTACATATTGTACCATAAATAACAAAATATTCGCCAAAACAAATTAAAAAAATTTCAAGCGGTGGATGAAAATCGCCAATACATTTAAATAATTTTCAAGTGGTGGATAAAAATCGCCAGTACATTTAAATAATTTTTCCTTCGAAGTAAAAATTTTCACTCATACAATTATATATTTGTTCCTTTTAACAATAATTATTCGCCTCCCACAATAAATATTTCCCCCATAGAACAAGGTATTATTCGCCAAAAATTTATGGCATTTTTGCACCCTAGAAAAAAAATTTCCAATACAAAATAATTTTTTCGTCATTGAAAAAAATTTTTTTGCCATCGATATAAAAATTTCCCCCCGAAAATAATGTCTGATTCGCCAGGATTTTACACAGTTGCCTAGGGGGGGTTTCTTAAAGTTATCCCTAGTAGCTCTTCATCATAAGGATTGGTCTAGTAGGTTGTTTGAAGAAGTATGGGCCTATAGAACCACATGGAAAACCACTACAAGGTTTACACCCTTTGAAATGGTGTATGGGACAAAAGCTATGATGCCTATGGAATTTGAGCATAAGACACTTAGAACAGCCATAGCCTTGGATATGACTCTCTTTGCAGCACAACAGGAAAGGCTCCTGCAACTTAATGCCTTGGATGAAATCAGAAAGTCAGTCTTGCAGCACTAATAAACAATTCAAAATCAACACATGAAGTGGCATGATAGATATATAAAAGACAAAGCATTCAAGCCAGGCGATTCGGCCCTTCTCTATGATTCAAGGTATATGGACAATTTGGGAAAACTGTAGACGTGTTGGTTAGGGCCTTATGAGGTGATTGAAACATTCTCTACTGATGTTGTATGATTATCCACAATTGATCCTATCAAATTCAAATTGTTGGTGAATGGTCATCACCTACACCTCTATCATAAACCTCTTTCCAAAGAAAAATTCCTACAGCAGTTCACTAAACTAGAAAATGTTGAGATTCCTGCAACAACAGGCGGCGGTCTTTTCGTTTCGCCTTCTTCCTAAATCTTTGCTGCATGCTCATAATAAATACTTCCATATTCGGTGGAAGTACTTTTCTGTGCAATAAATATTCTATTTCCATCTTCACTAATTCCCTTCCACTTTTGTCATTCATTTCTCTACCTCACTTGTTGTGCATAGCGGATCAGCTTCATACATAATGAATTCCTCCAGCTGTAGTCATTATGGCACGATATCAAGTACGCTCGTGTGTATTTATTTTTGTTACATACATGTAATTAAACCATATTTCATATCATAATGATATTTGCATAATGTCATTTTCAGTCCTCGTTTGCATGTGTGGACACCTATTTAACCTTAGGTTAGGGGGGAAGTACGACGTGAATTATTCTCATGGATAATTCTTAGGTCATCTCAAATTGAGTTTTAATTTTTAATTTTCTGGGTATGTTGTGATATTATTGATGAATAATGATGAACAACAAGTACCAAACCGATACTGAGAGGGGGTGAATCAGTACAGACAAAAACTTTCCCTCAACTAGTTTGACTGCAAAGACTGCACTTAACTGGTAAACCATAACACCGGTCTAAATCAGGGCATTATCGGTACACACAGTGAGAGTATGAATAGCATAAACCGGTAAACACTTAGATCTCTATACAATCTAATATCTCATTTCCACTTCACCCTTATGCACAAACAGGTAATATATCATCAGAAATATAATGACTACCGATTCAACATGCTTTACCACTTAACAAAAAATATTAAAGCATCACATGAAAATCATCACACATGACACACAATTTTTTCATGTGGAAACCCAACTGGGAAAAACCATGGTGGGGATGAATACCCACAAGTTGTTCTTTGAACTCTTTTGAAGTCCGCTCTGTTAGGAGCCTAGTCTGGTTAAAGACTTTTACAATAGGTTCTGCTAGAAACCGATCCTGTTAGGGAAGGGATGGCTAAATACCCGGTTAAAGGTTAGAACCCTGTTAAAGGTTACCTCGCAAGAGGATTTGAAGAACTCATTGAATTGAGTCACCATGTTAAAGGATTTACACAAAACCCTCTTAAAACTACCCAATTAAGGGATTTTCCAACTACTGAAATGGTTAGAAATCAACAAGTAATACACTGATCTGATAACATCACTCAATGCCAAGGTGGATCCACTTTAGCTCCTTCTCTTTTGCAATCACACTCTGCAGGTATCAACACACTTCTCTAATCTGGCAAGAATCAAGTATCTCTTCACTTGGATACACACATAACGTTTGCCAACAACTTCAAAATGAAAAACATCAACGACCTAATAGAAAATAGATAGGTCGGTAGCATAAACCCTAAACCCTAAACATTTAGGTTTAACAATTCAATTGATTCAATCCTGACCGTTAATCACACTGCATTGAATACAACAGTTTGAACAGATCTCAAGACATTCTCCAACGTTCATTCTTTGTTGCTTCAGGAAGCTGATAACCCATCACAAGCTCTCCATTGTTTACAGAGACTTCGCACATTCCCGAGGTAGATAGGATCAATCTCCATGCAAGATCCTCAAGGAAATCCTTCACGCGCACAAGGCTGACGTGGCAACACTATCTGGTCTTCATTACAATGCCAACTCATCACAAGATGTCATTGGTTGAATCACACAAGCTTGGAATGTATCAACCGGAAACCCTGAAGATGAGACTACCAACCGGTATTCATGCCAAATGAAACCCCGATACAAAACTTTCATATACCGGTTCTTATTCCAACATATCGTTTCACCTTGAACAAACATACCACTTCACTTTTTCACATATAGCGGTTTACATCATCATACCGGTTCTATTGCCAGTTAGCTTACTACAATATATCGGTTCATACTTCAGCATATTGACATCAATGACAACATACACTATCATCATGTCATCATGCTCTGCACATATGCCAACAATTATGTACTATGTTCCTTTTGTCTACCTTGGGTTATTTTGGAATTGTAGCTGGGTTCTTGGCAAATAGAGCATATTTCTTTTAAAAGTTACAAAGTTGGGCATATTTCCGCCATTGTTGAGTTGAGAGTTTCATTGTTACAATGGGTGGTCCACCAGTTCATCGTGAACCTACATTCAATGATATTCTTCTACAAGACCAAGATTGTGAACCAGAATTCTACAATAGTGGGTGGTTAGATTATTTTCTCAAGCTAACTAAGTTTAATGAGGAGATTGCAAGAGAATTCACCTGTACATTTTCAGATGGAGAAGCTCAGGGGAAAGGATTGAGAGTTGTAGCGATAGAAGAATGGATTGCGGAAGTGACTAGGTTGCTAGCAGATGGGGAAAAATACTCTAAATCAAAGAACGCTTGAAGTGCAAGAGAAGAATTTACACGACAGGGAGACCCACCTTTAGAAATAGATTAGAAGGGGGCCAGACGAGAATCCCTTCTGTCTGAATGGAGAGCATTAGCGTTATATGTCATGAAACATTTAACTTGTGAAGGGATATTCTCATGTCTACATTCCCATCATTTCAAAATTCTGAGTCATCTGCGCCATGGAAGAAGAATGAATGTTTTGAATGTATTGTACAATCTTCTTTCCATCAGTGCAAGAGAAACATAAAAAGGTAGGCCTCACTTTGTTTCTCATCATTGTTTGATTAAGTTGTTGATTGAAAGTTCTTTAAGAGATGTTTCCCAGATGTCTTGGGATGAATTTGTAAAAGTTAGAAGATTTAGGGTAGATAATGTGGGTCCAGTGGAACCACTCCCATCTCAAGAGCGGGAAAATTTAGAAAGACCTGGTCCTGCTAGTGAACCCTCATCCTCTGAGATATCACCAAATCAAAATGTTCCTGCAGCAGAGGAACCCTCACAAGGAGAAGCCATGTCTGAAGCAGAAGAAGCCTCAGCAGGGGTTCCTTTGCAAGTCCTAATAAGAACTAGGGATGATGCATGGAGGGAGAAGGGAAAAGAGAGACAGATTGACACAAAAAAGAAGAAAGAGAAAGGAAAAAGTGGGGATTTAGCCTTTTCTATTGCAAAGAAAAGAAAAGTTGCAAAAACGGTTTCTCCTGCAACCACTGAAGTAGCTAAGGAAGCAAGTGAGGAATTAGGTATAGGAAGTCATCCTATAGCCACCAAAGAAATGTCTCGGAGAAGAAGCGGCAAGCTTCGGAAAAAGCCTAAGGATCAGAAGCAATTAGCGGATCAGAAGCAATTAGCGGAGCCGAATGTCAGCATTCTGGTTGATTCTCCAGAGCACGAGCCACACAGTCCTTACTAGGATAATATTCCTTCATCCTCACCTAAAGAGATTAGTAAGGAAGAAGATAAGGATGAGGAAGAAGAACTCCAAAACCCTCATGAGCAGCTATAGGAAGGTGTAGGCTTTGATGGACTTAATAGTTTGGCCTCCATTACAGAGAAGATTGTTGAAACAAGAAGTGGGGCTAGAAAGTTCAAGCCTAAAGCACCTATTCATAGACCACCATCTTCTCTTACCAGTCATGCGGTTGCACTTGTCTTTTACTGAGAATGAGAATTAGAAAAAGTAGAAATGCAAAGACTTATTGACCAACAGAAGAAGGTTATTGAACAGAAAGATGAGGAGATTTCTCAGCTTAAAATTAAGGTGGAAATGGTAGCCACCATGGTACCACAGCTAATGCAATGTAGAGAACCGCCTCGAGTTTACTCCTTATATTTGAAGGAACAACATATTTATTTCCAAATGATGAGAATTGTTAGGGATTTAAGCCCCGCTTTAAAGACACCTGAGGAGTTCTATCATCTCTACCAAACATCTCCTACAACCATCAATAATTTTCTCTATGAATTTTATTTACATAATTACATTGTTTCTGATGACATTGATTGCAACCCTCTGCTTTACATTGGAGATATCCAACTGAGAGCTCTCATGTCATGGGTTCAAAATGAAATTACAAGGGGAGAAAAATTCAAGATACATAGGAAGGAAGAAATTGATCTCTCACTTCTGTTGAGAGATGAGTCAAGAAATCCAAGGAGGCTCTATTACGACTGGCAAAAAATTATGTATCAACCAGATTTTGGGAAATATATGCTACCCCTTAGAGAAGAAATATACGGGGAATATGAGCAAATGGCTAAAGGAGAAGGACAGGTAGCAATAATACATTTAGTCCAGCGCTAGAATAGCCCATTGGATGAGTTGAAACAGTATGAGCCACACTCCTTATCAAATTATCATGTAGTGCTGAGGAGGGAACCCAAATATATACAATTGGGAAGAATGAAAGGAAGACATTGGTTGCCCCTTAGCTTCCAGCCACCAATTCTCCTATGGCCACTAATGGGATGTAGGAATAATGACCCACTATATGATGAAGCAACAAAACGCTCCAGGTGGACACAATTGGAAAAGATGAAAGGTCTCTATGGAGTTTGTCTACAAGTTTTGGGCAGGTTACCCCCAGCAATTTCAGAATCAATGCTAAAATTTGAAAATTTCCTGTTGCTGGAGGATCAACTAGAAGCTAGGTTGGGGGGCAATGATGATCCAAAATAATAGCTTTGTTTTGATAGTTTTTTGTCATAGAATTCCTGCTTAGGTCTTGTGTCTGGATAATATTTGGGTCAGAAGACTTTCCTAGTTGATGTATTTTTAATTATTTCTGGAATTGATTCATCATATACCTAGGGTTGTTATCTAATGATTTTTAAATGATTCATCTATGCAAATTATCTAAATCAATATTATAATGTGGTTTAATTTATGTTATGTTAACATCAATAGATACACATTCTTTTGTGCACATTAACATCATGATGCAGAGTCAACCAAGATGAAAGAAAGACTAAGCTGGCGGTTAAGAGGAACATCAACATGTCCCTACGATGAAGACCCAGTCAAAGTGGAGCAGCATTGAAGAAGATCATAACCACTTGATCACTTCCTTAGCAGAGTGGTTTGTGGGACATTCATAATTGTTCCTAGTGGAGCTTAAATCCAAGAAGGAAGTCACGCTATATCTTCTCAGCTGCATGACAGTTGTTGTTGTTCTGTTTTCCTGCACTGACTTCTTCTTTAATATAATAAACTTGTTCGCCTATTCCTTTGGGACATGGGTTGATCAGTTAGGAATTTGTTATAAATTTTCCTTATAAATGAAAGGTCTCTATCTCCTCTCAAGGGGACAAAACGATCATAGAATTTGTAGTATCCAATTTTCAAACTTATGTATTTTGCAGTCAATTTGGATTAAAGAAGACAATGTCATTTTGAGCTTATTAGTTGTTATCTAGAGTTCTGGGCCCACTTGGTGAGTAGTCCCTTTGTGTTTTTCAGTTAATTTCCATCTTGCAATAGTTTTTGTTTTGGCATTCAACTGTTCCCGCAGCCACTGGAAACAGTTCCTGCAGCCACAGCGGGTAGAGTAGTTCCTATCCGCTGGCCAGAACATTGTCATTTAGTAGCAATTGCTTAAGTTACTTTTAGTTGTGAGTTCTGATAAAGTGTTAGTTCATCATGTTCTTGCATATTTATTTCAAATAATTTCATTTCCAGGAGTAGGATAGAATGGTTGCGATTTGAACTTAGTGCACATATAGTGCTAGCCTGTTTCAAGTTTACGTCCCTGGTCGATAAAAAATGAGCCTTTTCTATATGAGAGTTAGTTGTTCAGTAAGGATGTCCAATCCCTGAACTAAGTTTTTAGATCCTAGTTGTTATTCCAGTTGTAAGGACCAACACTCACTCGGTGCTTCCTCTAGTGGATGTGCCCAAGCAGGTTATGATGGTTACGTGACTCACAAAATGAGAATGAGGAATAAGAAGATAGATGTGGGTATGGAAGTGAAGACAAGACGCCCATCACATAGACTCGCTAGACATAAAGAAGAAGCAAGTGAAATTGCTAATGGAAGGTAGAGGACCCTTGATTCTTCAACTAGAATTAAAAAATGAAATTCCTAACACAGAATATGAGAGGTTTAAACAACTCCCAAAAAAAGTTGGCCCTCAAGGATTGCATTCTTGAAAAAAGGATTGATATTTTGCTACTTCAAGAAGTTAAGATGATAGACAACTCTTTTAGTAATATTGCTAGAAATATTTTGTCAGGTTCCTCTTTTCTTATTAGTAATTTGAAGGGTTCCTTGAGGGGTGTGGTCACCATGTGTGACCCCATGAAACTAGATGGCTCCTATATATCTTCTTCTGCTAGTTCCTTGACTGTCAAGTTTACTTCTCAATCTAATTGTTGCCATCTTGTTAATGTTTATGTGCCCAATAGCCAGATTGGTCATCTATTTCTTTAGGATGAGATCTCCTATTTGATGTGTCAGGATCAGTTATCCCATTGGATGGTGGCTAGTGATTTCAACTCCCCTGTTTCCTTCCAAGAAATTTGGAGGCTTGATTGATTACTCAGATAGTATAGCTGATCTAGCAGACTTTAACAATAATAATGATTTGATGGATGTTGGCTTGAGGGGGAAGTAATTCACATGGTCCAATAATAGGAAGGGGAATCACCTTATCCAAGCTAGGATGGATAGATTTATGGTCTTGGCTAAATAGGATATTGGATACAATGCCTCTCTTCATGGTCTTTGTTGAATGGTTTCAGATCACAACCCCATTCTTCTAGAATAGTTTTATAGACCTGTCAATGGAAAAATTCCTTTCTATTATTAAATTATGTGGGCAATGCATCCAAAGTTTAGATATTGTATTAGTGAATGGTGGAGCACCCCAATTCAAGGAATTCCTATGTATATAATTGCTCATAAACTTAACTTAATAAGGAAAAATATTAAGGGGTGGAATAGGTTCATGTTTGGTAATATTTTGCTAAGAGAAAAGAGATTGATGCAAGATTGGTTATTATTCAGGTGATAATGGCACAAGGGGACTTCTCAAAATCTACCCATAGGATTGAGGAGGAACTAAGGAGAAAGTGGAAGGAAAACCTGAAGCAGGAGGAAATCTGCTAGAAGCAAAAGTCCAGAATCCAATGGTTGAGAGAGGGTGATAGAAATTTGACTTTCTTTCATAGATCAACAAGTAAACATAGGAGGAGTAATATAATTCTAAGCCTTAGAGATGAGTCAGACTGAGAAGTTAAGGATGATACCCAGCTGAGTATCATGTCATCTAGTTACTTTTATAATACTTTTAGAGATGAGAGCAGGGCCAAAAATTTTCTTTTGGAGGACCAACTTCTCCACTGTCTTCCTATTTCTTTGGACGTGGCTGACAATGCATTGCTAATAGCCCTAGTCACTAATGAGGAGGTTAAACATGTTGCTTTCTCTATGGGGGCCTACAAAGCCATAAGGTCTGATGATTTCCCCCTACCCATTTTTAAGGAGTTTCGGGACATTGTGGGCTTTGATGTGACCATGGCTGCTAAGGATTTCTTCATAACTAGTAAACTGCTGAAAAGACTAAAAACCTCTTATATTGCTCTAGTCCCTAAAATTCAAGAACCCTTAAGGCTTATTGAATTTATACCTATCAGTTTATGCAACACCTTTTATAATATTTTTTTCTAAAATTTATTGAATAGGATCAAGCCTTTCCTGGATGGTTTCATTAATTGCAACCAGAATGGATTTGTTCCAAGGAGATAGATTCTTGATGTTGTGGTTACCACACATGAAATTATTCATTCTATGGACAAGAACCACCAACCAAGGATGATCCTCAAGCTTGAGATCTCTAAGTCTTATGATAGAGTTAATTGGGACTTTCTTTTTAAAGTCCTAATGAAATTTTGCTTTGGGAACAAATTAATTGGCTCAGTCAAGGATTGTGTTACTGTTGTGAGGTATGGAGTGTCGGTTAATGGAGTTTCTAGGGGATATTTTGGAGTAACTAGGGGTATTTGACAAGGGGACCCTTTATCTCCTTACTTGATCATCCTTTTGGTGGAGGTTTAGGGGAGAAATTTTCTAAATCTTATTAGCAAAGGAAAACTTCAAGGGGTTAAGCCTACTTCTTCTCTATCGCTGATTGTTATACAATAATTTATTGATGATACCATCTTATTTGGTGCATCTTATGTGGTGGAGGAAAGGGAGTGGAAAAAATTTCTTAACCAATATGCAAAAGCCTCGTGACAACATATAAACTACAATAAAAGTAGTATTTTTTTTTTAACACTTCGATGAAACTGCAAGATTAAATCAAGGCTATTCTAGGTTGCCAAAGTGTTGTTCTTTTGAGGGTCTACTTGGAGTTTCCCCTCATGGTTAAAGAGGTCTCAAATACCTTCTAGAACACAATCCTACAAATAATTTAAAGGAAACTGGTTGGTTGGAAGGACAAACTTCTAGGTAGTGCAGGAAAACTTCAAATCCTTGTTGCTTGCTTACAAGGCATCCTTGCCTATTTCCTCTCCCTATTTAAAATTTCGAGTTCCATGGTAGAATAACTTGAAACGATTTAGAATATTTTCATATGGACAAGTATGGAGGAAAATAAAATAATGACCCTGGTCAGTTGGGACAAGGTATGTTGTCCTAAATATATGGGGGGCTTGGGAATTAAGAAAATTATTTTGCTTAACAAGGAACTTATGGTGAAAATCGGATGGAAGCTATCCCTACATAAAGCGGATTAGTGCAGAATAATGTGTGTTAATTATCTCAAACAGGAGAAGTTTTATAGAGTTCTTCCAACTCTTGAGGGCTCCCTAGTGGCTCTAAGTTATGGAATAATGTTCTCAAATGCAAAAATATCATACAATCAAGTTTGCTATTATTGATTGCTTATGGGGACAATATCCGTTTCTGGGAGGTTACTTGTGTTAGGTCTCAGAGACAACTGAGAGGGGGGGTGAATCAATTGTCAAATAAATTCAAACCAAAAACAACTTAACCAACTTAATGCTTAATACCGATAAACCAGTTAAGTATGTTGGTAGACAGTTTTAACAGTTAATTGTTATACCGGTAAAGATTAGTGCATGAAACATAAACACAAAGTCATCCACAACACATAACACCAATATTTGTATGTGGAAACCCTGTAAGGGGAAAAACCACAGTGGGAAACCTTACCCACAATCAGATGATACTACTGTAGATAGTAACTGTACATAAAATGGGATCTGCACATGCAGAAAGGCCAAGCACCTAGAGCTCACTGCTCAATCACAAAATGGGAGTCACACTAACTAGAGTTGGATGGTTAAATCCAATAATAATGTACTACACAAAATAGCATCTTCATATGCTGGATTCAGTTCTGATGTAATGTTGATATGCTTCCACAAAAACCTAGCTTCACCTTCAAATGATGTCTTTATGTATAGCTCTGCTTAATCTCGCATATACCTTCACACAATCCTTTTTCGCATTCCACACTTGATCTTACAAATAAGATCTTACATTTATACCATAACCTAAGACCAATTTTAGTAGTCAGCTCTACAAGATTTTATAATAAAAATATTTTACAAACAATATAATATCTGATGCAATAACCGATTGAACATGTCAACTTAATGCATTTACAACAATAATTAATCATCTCCATAGCGTGTCATGCTGATCTGGAAAAGATAAACCTGCCGGTGTAACCCTAGACCTATTTACCGGTAACAGCAAATATGCAAATATGAATATACCAATTATTAATTCATTAAGATAAGATGTCCACTCGATGTCTTCGATATTACCAAGTGTCTTCCCTATCATTCCAAGTGTTGGTGATCATTATATCCTGTCGGTGAACCATATACTAGTAACTGTGCAATAGTTGCTTGCCGGTGAATGTTGTTGGATCTCCAAAGTGCTAGTGTTTTAGTAGGTGTTGACATCAATGACAAAACCATACCAAAATACCAACAATCTCCCCCTTTGGCATTGATGGCAACACAAGATGGAAAAACCATCAAAGTGCCAAAATAGAAATGCCAAATACCAAAAACCAACAATCTCCAAAAAGATCATAACCAGAAATCAAAATACATTCAGAGAGTAATAATCTCTCCCCCTGGGAGCAACATGTGTTATCCAAAGTTTTTCAATACCAATCTCTCCTCAAAGGATAATGTGTTTTTCCATAGATATCTCTCCCCCTTTGATATCAAATGTCAAAGTCACAACAAAACTAAGTTCATATACAAAATACCAATCAATTCAATATACCAACGACTCCCCCTGAGAAGTAGCTTCCTCATCAAAGACTGGAATAAAAGATTTGTCTGTTAATTCTGCCGGTTGATGACAATCATCAACTTCCTAGGTCTCTACCGGTGGTGGTATGACTCCAAGCTGATCTCTGAGATATTCAAAAATCTCCTTGGGCAAAGGTTTTGTAAAAATATCTACAAGTTGTTCCTTAGTATTCACATAAACCAGTTTTATCTCCTTTTCTTCAACTTTTTCCCTTACAAAATTCAGTTTGATAGAAACATGTTTTGTTTTAGAATGTAGTACTGGATTCTTAGATATATCAATTGCTGCAGTGTTATCACAATATATAGTTGTAGTCACATAAATCTGTCCAGCTTAATTAAATGAATATTTGCTATTTATTTGATTAAAAATACACTAGCCATGAGTTAATTAAATTAACATTTAAATAATTCATCTTCAAAATATTCTTCTATTAATTAAATAAATTATTCAGTTTATTTTAATTAATTCATTAAACCAAGTTCACAAATCAATTAAATGAATAAAATATATTTATTTAATTAAATCCCCCTATTCCTCTTTTAAATAAATTAAATTAAACATTTATTTAAATCATTATCCCCCCCACTTGCATTCTCCTAAAAATGCAACTTGCACACATTTGTTGAAATAAATTAATTTATTTTAATTAAAAATCCTATTTTCCCTCACCCACAAAACCCACTTGCAATTCTAATCTCCTTCTAGATTCTTCTGAACCTCTTCCTAATTAGCCTAATCCATCCCCTAATTATTGTCACATTCCTAAGCAACTTGGAGTCACTTCTCAAAGACTTCAAAGTCTTTGAAAAGCATTTAATGTTTTGTGTGTTCAACAATTTAACCTCCAAAGTCTTCCAGAACCACTAATGGCTCTTACATGACCATTAATGGCTCTTATATAACCATTTATGGTTATTTCAACTTGTCTCCTCAAGCATTTATTGCTTTGACCATGTTTATCCCTTTTGCCTTTGCACAAGAGTTTATCCATTGGATAAAAGCTTTATTCTTTGAATAAAGAGTTTATTCATTCAACTAACCTTGACCTTAACTCCCAAAGTCATCTCAAGCATTTAATGCTTATTCCCTCTCCTCTCAACCTATCTCACATTGACACATGTCATCCTGGGATTGGGTTGAAAGCCCTCACATAGATTTGAAATCATTCAATCTTGACCCTTGTTGAGATTGCTCAATCTCAACCATCCATTGCTCCATTTTTCCTATAAATAGAGCCCATTTCTTCATAATCCAGATCCTAAAAACTTGTATGCATTTAAGCTATAGTGAATTCTAGAGAGCATTTAGCATAAACCACTAATATCTTGTCATCTTGAATAAAATAAATCATTTTAGCATCAATAGCATTTAGTATTAGCTTTTTTATTCACATTTAGAGCAAAATACTTCAATCTCAATCCTCCATAAGCATCCATAGTGCAAAAAGTTGCTGAGAGCTACACTATTTTGGAACTTGGAGAAGAAATCAAGAGCATGTTAGGAGGCATTTGGAGATGTCTCATCATATTTATCTTCTTAGTTAGATATTTTGTCATGCTTTTGATATCTCTTTTGATATGCCTGTTTAGATTAGTTTTTGATTGATTAACACTAATGGTTTCTTGTGTGTTGTGTGTTATTTATCATTGACTAACCTTCCCTTTTTGCAGAGCATCATTTGGTGAACTTGACGTGAAGCCAAACACCCAAAAAATCATTTATTTTTTTACCAATAACATGTTTGAATGTTGAAATTGTCACACGAGTTGCGCTTTAGCACTATTGATCACGTTATAGCGCTATTGAAACTTGTTGTTCTAGTGCTATTGTTCTTACAATAGCGCTATTGTATCAAGTTTAGCGCTATTGACATTGTTTGAGCACTTTTGACCCTATTTTGGCTCTATTAATCCTATTTGAGCACTTTTGCCTTCCCTGACATTTTTCTTCTTTTAGCGCGTTTGTGTTAAATAGAGCGTTTGTTCAAACACAAACTAGTGCTATTGTAACAGAACGTTGTAAAAAAGACCTTGTAACCGAAAAAGTGAAAAATTTTAGGCTTGTGGAAGCCCCCCTTAGATATGGATTTTACTAACTGGTTATTGTTTGTGCAGGTTTAAAAACTCACCTCTTTAAAATCAAAAACTTTATTTTGGTGTTTTAAGAATTGAACAAACAAACTTTCCCTTGCTTTCCAGTTAGGATCACTTATTTTTGGTGCATTAAAACTGAACAAAACAAAATTTGTTTTCTTGCAAGTTAGGAATCACACTTTATTTGGTGCTTAAAATCAACACTTCAATTTTCTTGCATCAAACTAAAGAATTTACAATCCACACTTCAATTTTTGGTGCACATAAAATACACAATCAACTTGTTTAAAACCTTTGCAAAGTGATTTTCCTTCATGCATATGTGCTTCAATTTCAGTTGACCAGGATTTTCAAAATTCTAGTTTACTCAAACCTTTGCATTTGAAGTTAAAAATAACACCATGAATGTTGGAGCAACATCTCCAAATAGTTAGATCACATTGCAATGGCAAGTTAAAAAGAACAAGTGTTTTCGTGCTTGGCACACTTGTGCAAAAAGTTGGTCGGGTGGTCCTACTTCTAACACACACTATCCTCTCCCTTGGCTTTCGTGGTCCTAGGTGCAAGAGAAAAGTGTTAGTAACACTCAAAAAATTTATCTTTTTAAGAGAGGTCTGCCAAGAGACACATCACTCTTGGGAACGACCTCGCGCGGTAAATCCTTCGAGCCGCTATAAAAATTAGGTGAGATCGAAAGCTGTAGCCTTGGGTATAGTTGTTCCTACAGTGTAACTGGCCGAAAGGACAAATGGGCCCCACCACTAGTTACAAGGCTCTTAAGTGAGTCACTGCAGAATGAACTTATGTCCAAAAACATCAAACATGACTATACACCTTTAAGTAGTAGCCCACCCATTCTATTGATTGAGGATATTTGCGATATAATTTAGTGCAAGAGCATAGATGGTTTTGCTCCCAAGATACTCACCATACATATTTCCTTGAGTAGAAACATAGCTTTTTGAAAAGTCACTTGTGGCTTGATAAAAGTGGTGACTCCCCCATCATAGGGATCATCTATTTGATATGCTCGTGCAAGACTTAGTATATCACATCCTTACCTGCCACAGCGGGATTCATAAGGTATGTAGTACCAAAGTTGAAGAAATATCAAGATGTGGGCTAAATTTATCACAACTGGCCATTTGACCTTAGCGATAAAAAGTGTTTGAAGTGTTTTCCTTTTAGTCAAGACCAAGTACAAATTGAGCCGACTTCAGGCTTTGGAAATACACCTTAAAATACATCTAAAAGGAAGGGTCATATAAAAGTCCAAGGATTGGGTTGATCTAGACCCATACTCATTTGTGCCTTTGAGGCAACATTCTTGTGTTTGTGTGCTTGCTTTGTTTTCTTGTCAAAGAAACATCAAAAAAGCAATTCCAAAACAAAGTATTCATCCAACCAAACATCTTTCAAAGCAACCACAAAAATATCAAAAACAAAGTGCAAACAACAAAGTATCAAACTTTATGACCATTCTTCACATCTTACGAAAGAAGAAACGCCATCAAAATATCAACTTGAAAAGAAGACCATTGAGCTCAAAGGCTTTGATCAAAAGGAGGAAATTCTTCTATCTAAATAGACAAATCTTTGTCTCCCATAGAGTTTTTCTATGTCACATGCATCTCTACCTTCAAGGCAAAAGAAACGAATTTGATTCAGAGTCATTGAACCGCAAAGCTTTTATGCAATATAGAGCTTTGAGTTATCACAAAAACCAAGGAGGTAAGATTAATCCCAACTTTTTCCCAAACATTTGTATCACGTACAACATAGCTCGAGAAATACCACCAACACCCGAAAGGGAAGAGGTAGAGTTTGTTCCATTTGTAATGCAAACCTTTTATTGAAGTTAAACATCCATTCTCACATTCACATCATCAATCCACCTTTCAACTCTCAAAACATTAAGAGGTTCTTGTCCCAAGTTCTCTTTTAGATATCGCTTGAATCAAACACAACCAAATCACTTTTTAGATTGTTTCTACATCTAGGATAAGCTCATCCTAAGAGACATATCTACGCAGGTTAAAACTAGTGTATGAGTGAATCCTCTCATTACTAGGTAGTTAAATCTGTAACACATCTCAGATTTCTCTACACCTTATCACATCCAACCTTATCAAAAACAAACAAGCAATTCAAAGAAGGAATTTCAGTTACATCTACCTTAAAAGTGCTAGAGATCCACATGCAACACAATTCACCAACCATCAATCTTTCATTTCATCAAAAACTCATCATCATTTTCACTCAACTTCAACAAAAACTTGTAAACAAAATGGCTCACACCCGATCCCACTCAAGGCAACGAGAAGCAGAAATTGAAGAAGAAGAGGAGGAAAATCTCAATGAATTCCAAGAAGCACTTGGAGGAAATGCGAATGATGAAAACCCAAGTACTCCTACTCCTGCAGCAATAGAAAGGGCCCAACATAACCCTCTCTTTAATAGACTTTTTGACGAAATACTCAGGAGCAATGCAGTTGCTCACTTTCTGAAGCTCGCTCAAGAAGGAGCAAAACTCCCCTCTGACTTTGATCTTTCCCAATTAAGACAAGCATCAGAATGACAAAGTCGCCATGAAGAAGAAAGAGGTAGAGATCCCATTAGATATAACATTCCTCAAGGTAACCCACCACCTCCTCCTCCAAATGAAATGGAGATGTTGTGGCAACAAGTCGAGAATCTCGCCCATCAACTTCATAGTGGTGTCAAAACTAACCAATTCTCACTCAATGACATCTATCCCTATCCTTTCGATAGAAATCTTTATATGCCACCCTTTCCATGAGCATTTGAAACACCCAAATTCAAAAAATATAGAGGAAAGGGAGATCCTCGTGATCATGTCAGAGAATTTCATTCTGCTTGCCCCGAAGTGGCATATGAAGACACATACCTAATGTGCCTTTTTCCCCAAATATTGGGTGGAACAACCACATCATGGTTTTCCCGACTATCAGGTGACATTAGAACATTTGAGGAACTCATCCAGAAGTTCCTAGCTCATTACTCTCATAACATTGAACGTGACATCACCA
Source organism: Cryptomeria japonica (assembly GCF_030272615.1). NCBI lineage: Eukaryota > Viridiplantae > Streptophyta > Pinopsida > Cupressales > Cupressaceae > Cryptomeria > Cryptomeria japonica. The sequence goes on along the minus strand of NC_081405.1, from coordinate 635,651,173 downwards.
TGGCTGATCTGTGCAACACTAACAAAAACCAGGTGAACTATTCTCAGTATTCCTACAACGATGGTGTCAAATGTCTAGCAGACGTTCTCTTCAGTTACCTGAATGAGAACTAGTGGAAATATTCATTTCCAACTTAAATGAAGAAATGGAATTTCACTTGGATGTCAAAGACACAGACTCTTTTAATGACATGATCACCAAGGGTTTGAAATGTGAGCGGGCCCTCATCAAGAAAGGACTTATCAAAATCTATAATGAATCAAAGGATAGTCCTCGCCCACGCTTCAATAGTGATAAACCAAGCTTTTGGAACAAAAATAAGAATATCGTCAACGATGGGGTTGTGGATACCAAGACTATAAAAAGTGCACAACATGTCGTTCAATTTGCAGGACAGAATCCTCCACCTCAAAATAACACAAATGTTCCTTCAAATCAAGGTCGCATCACATCTCATGATGAACCTAGACCTCTTTAGCAAAAACAAAAATGAACATACACTCCCTTAGGGGAACCCATTGAAATAGTATTGCGACAACTCATTTCTCAAAATTTGGTCACTTTACCTAAAACATCAAACTATGAGCCTCAGGTCAAACCTGCATGGTGGAGAGATACTGAACACTGTGATTTCCACCAAGGGAGAGGACACAAGACAAGTAATTGTCACCGATTGAAAGATCTTATTCAGGATCTTATTGACCGAGGTGAAATTGAAATCGAAGGAAATAACCCAAAAACAACAAACAATGATCATCTGATGTTCAAAAATCCACTTCCATCACAAGATCAAAGGGGTCCTTCCACTTCCAAGTGAGGCACTGATACCACGGATTATACACAGGCTGCATATAATTACACTGTAAATCACCTGTATGATGCCAGTGAACAAGTTGCAACTATAACCATCAAAAATCCCAGCTCCAATTCCAATGTCATTACACGTCGCGGCAAGGTTACCATAAAGGTAGCTCCACAAGGCACCACCTCCATACCAAAGCAGTACAATCTTGTGGAAAAATTAGACAAAATGCCTGCGCTTATATCCATTTTAGAGCTATTGCGCCTATCGCCATCTCATAAAACAATCTTGGATCAAGCGCTCCAAGAGCTGTCAGTCCCTACAAACCTAAATACAGACCAATTTCAAGCCATGGTTGGAAGTCTAAAGTCATCACCTTGTCTCACTTTTTTCGAAAGTGACAACTCTTCCTTCCAACAACCTCATAACACTTTGCTACACATTGAAGGCTTTATCAACCAGCACATGATCAAGCGAGTCTTGAACGATAATGGAGCAGGCTTAAATATTTGTACACTACAGTTGGTCACAGCATTGGGATATGCCATAGAATCAGTGGATCCTCGCAAGAAGATCACAATCAAAGCCTATGACGATGTGGAGCATTCCTCCAAAGGAGTTGTGGTACTACCAATCTGAGTGGGCCCTATGGTAAAGCACATCATCTGTCAGGTTCTGGACCTTCCTCTGCCATACAATCTATTGTTAGGAAGACCTTGGATACATGCCATGCAAGCCATTCCATCTACCTACCATCAATGTATCAAGTTCCCACATAACGGTGTAGAGATCATAATCCTGGGCAATGCAAATCCCTTTGCATATTGCCATAATATCAGCCATCAACCAGAGATTACCGTTCCTAATAATAGAGAAGCCATTTCCTCCACATCATATATAAGTCTCACCTCTCTTTCCAGTTCGAACACCACTATACCAAAGCAATAAAAGCTTAAAATGAAAATAGCAGAGGAAGATCCTGGGGAATACAACTTGAGTCAACTCTTTTGTGTGGGACAAATACCCACTTCTCCTAGAACACATGGTAAACCATAGCAGTTACTCCAGCAACCACTAATCACACTAGCATGTTCTTTGACGCCTTTCATCCTTGGAAAGAGTCAAGAAGAAGAAACCCAAGATGAGGACTTAGCAGAATGGATCTATAAAGATCCCATCACCACTGATATATCGCAAGTTAAGCTTCCCACAAATCAATATGGCAAAGGTCTTCTCATTATGCAAAGAATGGGGTATGATGGTCAGAGTGCTTTGGGATATTGCAAACAAGGATGACATGAACCTCTGCTATCAGAATTAAAGCCCAAAGGTAATACAGGCCTAGGCTTTGAAAAAGAGATCTTTCCTAAACTCAAATTCAAAGGAAAACCCAGCAAACCATTATGTCAGCCTATTGCAAAGAGGATACCTTTCATTATCAAAGCAGCATCAAACAACAGTGCCACTGCCCCAATGAGGCTCAGGATCCCAACACAACCATCACCATCACCAATCCTTCCACCAATCAAACCAACAACCCCATCAACAGCAACAATAAAAGCACCATCAGCAGCAGCCATTATATCAGAATTCCCAATAGTATCAACAACACTGGCAATTCCAGCAGAAGCAGCAAAGTCACCAACATCGATGCACCCTATATCAGATTCATTGATCTCCATAAATCTTCCGGCAGCACCGATCACTACAAAGGTACATCAACCAATCACACCTACAGTATTTAACTCAAAGGACATCCCAGTATGGTATAGTAATCGGATGCTGGAAAGCGACTCAGAGACTGACTCACATGAGTAGGAGTTTGATTTAGTACACCTTAATACTTCAGATGAGGAAGACACATCACTGCCTCCACCACCCAAAGACATCCCTGTTTACAGAGAAGCACAGATAAAGACCTCTTGGGTTCCTGAGCTGGAAACATCTTCCATAGACCCTACGTCTCATCCTACGCCTGATTCTGACAGGGAAAGTGCCATCAATGACCTTCACCACAATGTCTTAACCCTCTCCGATACATCTAACACACTTAACCTAATTGATGAAGTAATGCCCATTATCCACCCTGAACTCATCGAATGGAACCAACCAAATCCCCCATCTCTTGACTTCTTCCAAAACAATGAGGCCATCATTGACTTTTTGGAATTAAGGGATAACCTACCAAGTGGGGATCACAAAGCTGGATTTGTCATAGAACTAAATAGCACAGCATACTTCAGGGCGGATGTCAACCTTTCAGCTGCAAAAATATAACAATGAAACATGGATCTTCCAATGAAAACCACACCGTGGCACTGTTTGATTCAACAAAAGTAAAAAGAAAGAGCGTATCCAATGGTGAAAACCTCTTCGAGGCACCTGAGGATGAAGGGTTTGACATTCTCTATGCTAGTACACAACAAGAACGATCAACGATTCTCATCGAGGAAACCAAAGAATACAATGTGGGGACTCCTGAAAATCCTCACCTCATACATCTGGCATCTCTTCTCACCCCAGAGGAAGAGCCTAAATTTATAGAGTTCTTTCAAAAGCGTCAGATCAACTTTGCATGGTCATATGTAGACATGTCTGGGCTTGATCCTGATTTAGTCATGCATCACCTCACCATAGTGGAAGGAGCCAAACCTGTCAAGCAGAAGCTTCGTAAGATGCATCCTCAGATTGCAGTGCTAGTCAAAATAGAACTCAAGAAACTCCTAGATGTTGGTTTCATTAGACCAATTGATTATGCAGAATGGATCTCCAACATTGTGCTTGCCGGCAAACCAAAAGGGGGCATCCGCATTTGTACTGACTTCAGAGATCTGAATAAGGCATGTCCTAAGGATGACTTCCCCCTACCAAATATCAACATCATAGTAGATCTGACAGCAGGACATGCCATGCTTTCACTCATGGATGGCTTTTCAGGATATAATCAAATAAAGATCGCACCAGAGGATCAACATAAGACAGCCTTCACATGTCCATGGGGCACATATTGTTGGAATGTAATGCCTTTCGGTCTCAAGAATGCAGGAGCGACCTATCAATGAGAAATGACCACCATCTTCCATGACATGATACATACTATGATGGAAGATTATGTTGATGACTTACTAGCAAAATCACTCACCAGAGAAGGGCATCTCAACATATTAGATAAAATCTTTGATAGACTGGAACAATACCATGTTTGACTCAACCCAAAGAAATGTGTCTTTGGAGTAACCTCCGGGAAGCTTCTAGGATACATTGTCTCAAGCAAAGGTATTGAGGTCAATCCAGCAAAGGTCAAAGCAATCATGGACATGCCACCACCAAAGAATATTAGTCAGCTAAGGACATTACAAGGGCAGCTACAATCCATCCGAAGATTCATTGCGCAATTGGCTGATAAGTGTCACCCATTCACACACTTGCTACACAAGAACATCCGCTTTCAATGGGATGCCAGATGCCAACAAGCATTCCAAATGCTTAAAAACTATCTCATGAATACACTGTTGTTGATCCCACTAGATCCAAGTAGGCCTCTACTACTCTATATATCAGCAACAAGTACAGCATTGGGGGTACTACTGGCATAGCATAATGCAGAAGGCAAAGAATGTGTCGTTTACTACATCTCTCGCACACTGGTTGGCTATGAACTCAATTACACACCTATTGAGCAAGCTTGCCTAGCAGTAATCTTGGCAACCACTAAACTGAGGCACTATCTGTTAACACACAAGGTACAACTCATTGCAAACAGTGATCCACTCAAGTATTTACTCAACAAAGAAGCATTGACAGGCCGCTTGGCCAAATGGGTGATGATTCTAAGTGAATTTGACATCGAGTATGTAGACCATAATGCTATCAAAGGGCAAGTTATTGTAGATTAGTTGGCCGATGCACCCCTCATAGGCAATCATCCTCTCATTTCCAATTTTCCAGATGAAGAGATATTCATGATCATAACAACACAACCATGGAAACTATACTTTGATGGTTCATACACTAGGCATGGCTCGGGGGCAGGCATTTTGTTTATCACACCTTATGGTGACAGCATCCCGAAGTCTTACAGGCTCACATTTCCATGCACAAATAACATAGCAGAGTATGAGGCCTTGATCACAGGACTCGGGCTAGCCGTAAAATGGAAATTACAAGAACTACAAGTATATGGCGACTCACAACTGGTCATTCGACAAGCAACAAATGAATATCAGACCAAGGATGATAAACTCATGCCATACAAGCAAATGGTGGACACTTTAAAAATATCATTTCTTACTATCACCTTTGAGCAGATACCAAGAGATCAGAATTGAGCTGCTTACGCCATGGCTACCATCGCATCTCTCTTAGATCTTCCATAGAATTCAACACACTACGAGTTCTTGGTAGAACAGCTTTGGATCCCCGCTTATGATATCCCCGAATCTGAGATGATATGTCGTCTTGTCGGTTCCGAATCCCCATGGTACGGTGAGTTCTACACCTATCTCCGCGATCACACCCTTACTCCCAACCAATCGAATAACCAACGTAAAACCTTCATTCGCCAAACTGCTCGATATACCATTATTGCTGAAACCCTATACCGACGTAGTCTTGATGGTACTCTTCTTTGATGTCTGGAACAAGATGAGATAACAAAGGCCTTGGAAGAGGTACATGAAGGAATTTGTGGGACTCACTCAAGTGGTCTATCACTAGCCAAGAAACTCCTGCGCAATGGATACTATTGGCCATCTATGGAAAAATATTCCTACTACTTTGTCAGAAAATACAAGAAATGTCAAGTTCATGGAGACCTGATACATGCACCGGCATAGGAATTGCAACCAATCACGACACCATGGCCTTTTTGTCAATGGGGTCTTGACCTTGTGGGTAAAATCCATCCGTCTTTATCCAACGGCCACAAATTCATTATTACTACCACCAAATATTTCACAAAGTGGATCGAAGTTGTTCCACTTACCCAAGTCACCAACAAGAAGATCGCCTCATTCATCCTTAATTACATCATCTACTGGTATGGTGTACCCATGTCCATCATCACAGATAACGGGCTTCCTTTCAAAAATCAAGATGTCTGTGAGCTCTGTGAGAAGTTTCACATCCAACACCACTTTTCCACCCCCTATTACCTACAAGGAAATGGTCAGGTTGAAGCATCAAATAAAAACATATTAAGAATCCTCAAGAAGACAGTCAATGATGCTGGCCGTGATTGGCATGTTCAATTGAATCCAGCACTATGGGCATATCGAACTAGCATTCGAACCCCTACAGGCGCAACTCCTTACTCAGTGGTCGATGGTGCGGAAGTTATCTTACCTATTGAGGTCGAAATACCATCACTATAGGTTTCCTTGCACAATCTCATTGATGACGAAGCATATAGAGTATCCCGTCTTCAGGACTTAGAGTTACTTGATGAGAAGCAACAAGCTGCATACAACCATCTCAAAGCCTATCAGCAGCGCATCAGTAGAAGCTACAATCACCGAGTTAGACCTCATACATTTGAGGTAGGTGATCTTGTTCTCTGAAAGAATCCTCGCAACCAACCAAATAGAGAACATCAGGGAAAGTTTGAATCAAACTGGCTGGGTCCATATGTTATCACTGCTGTATTTGGGTCTGGGGCATATTAGTTGGCTACTTCAGAAGGAGAACCGCTCGCAGATCCAATCAGCAGCATGCACCTCAAATGATTTTATACCTAAGTTGTATAGAGCATCAGGCTCCCCTGCATACTAGAAAAACAATCCAAAAACATTCAGATAAATGTCCTGAAGAAAATACAAAAAAAATAAAAATAAAGAAAAATCATGCATCCAAACGATGAACAAACACTCCGATGGCACCTTGGGTAAGTACGATGGTGAAAACCTGGCAAACAGGTGCCACTCATAAAGGCTATGGCTCCATTATCTTTTAGGCTCGTTGCGATCACATTCATTACATACACACATCCATCCACCCAAACCATGGCTTGTTATTTGATCTGTAATCAAAGAAAGTACTTCATGCGTCTTGCATCTCGCTTTTTCAGAGTCATGTCTAACTTGGGGGCAATGCCCTTAATCTAGTTGATGGAAGTGGATTCTACATTACTTGTGATTCATTGGGTTCAAACATTCAAAATTGTCTCACAAAATCCAAAAACATTCAAAAACTGTCTCACAAAATCCAAAAACATTCAAAAATGGCTCACCAAATCCAAAAAAATTCAAAAATGGCTCACCAGATCCAAAAAACATTCAAAATCACAAAAACCAAAAACATTCAAAATCACAAAATCCAAAAACAACGGAAAACATCAAAAATCACACAAAAACATGGCAACACATTGTACATACTCATCCAAGCAGATACTAAACAAACATTGAACAAAATACTTGCACAATGATCACTTATCAAAATTGACCAAAACAAACGACATCAACAATCAAACTATCTTCAACAAGGATGCATCCTTCCTTATCCAAAACAAAGACAACATGACATTTTCTGTGACAAGAAAATTGTGTTAAGCTATCAAATACTTGGTTGATTTGTGACTAATTCATTCATTTATCTGTATCAGGTTCCTACCGCATTGTTTGTATGTCTTCTACATCTTTATCTTGATGAAGTTCTAGGGCATGTCCTAGGGCATGTCCTAATGGTGTCTATGTGGGAAGTTCACTAAGCTACGTGATCTTATGCAAAATGCAGTCATAGATCATTACGGCTTGCTGACTACAACGTATACCTCGACCATCTGAGCATGAACCATTACCAAGGATCCATATTCTTTATTCTTTATGTATATACTATTTGTTAGTGGGTGCAATGCTCTTCCTTTGGTTCCTCCTACCTCATCCAAATTGGATAAAGGTTTTATCTCTTATTACGGTATGAACTTGTCTTAGGATATGATCAGCCTAAGATCAAGGAGGACGATCCAAGTCATGCCTAAACAGAGATGATCCTTGTCTGTTCCACAAGCACTACTCTAGTTAACTTGACCCATTATATCAAGTTACTTGTATTCACTTGCTATATCAAAATCCATGTAAGGAATACTCAGGTCATCTTGAATCATTATGTCAAGATGCTTGTATTCTCTTTCAACATTTTAAAGCTCAATGATGAAAATAAAGCACTATGGATCGTCATTTCATCTCATCTATTTATATATTGCATTTTGTTGCATATCACCCATCCATTCACTCATTCATATGTATGATTTATATGCAAATGTGAACAAGGTTCATATGAACAGTTATGTGAACATTAAGCTGGTCTTGGATACAATCATGACCAAGTACTCTGATACATCATCAATGCATCATGCAAAGTCTCAAAAACCTTGCATTCCTCATGGTTATCTCATCATTACATCTAGTTGCATTTTGCATTAAGTACATTCATGACATTTTAATTAAATTGCATATAGTTCATTTAGTTTATTGACATTAGTCTTCATTAATCATTTGCATCATTGCATAATCATAAATAAATTAGATTCATTCATGAGATCAAATTGTCCTTCATGAGATCAAATTGTCCTTGATTGTATTAAACCATTTGCTATGCATTCATTTAGTGTCAGTTATCCATTATCATTTCATTATCCTTTATCATTTATCATTTGCATACATTCACTTATCTATTCATTAATTGAAAGATGCATTCATTCATCCATTATTAAGTATCTTATTATGCTCATTTTAGGATTCATTTACATTGCATTCATTATCCTCTTTTTAATTGCATTAAGGTGCAATTATTAAACCATAAATTGTAGTACCATCACATTATCATTTTTTTTTACTAAATCATATTTTAAGCATTTAAAATCATAAAACCATTTGTTTCCAAAAAAACATTGGTTCATATCATTTTATATGTCCATTATACATATGCATTCACCTAGACATTATCATATGAACATTTGAACTTTACATTTTGTTTATCCATATTACATTCATTTAAAAACATCTAGATGCATCACCATACATAACATCATTTTTTTTCAAACATTGCATTAAAACATCATTGCATATCATTATCTCATCATTATATCAAAATAGGAAACACCAAAATCATGTTCATCATCATTATGCATACATCCTCATCATGACATTACATTTATACAGACAATGCATCAAACAAATCATACATATATAAACTTGCATTCATATGTCAGTATCCAACATCATAAATCATCATAAAAACATGCATATAAGAATTATCTCATCAATGCATACATATCCATCTAAGCAATAAACTCATAAACTCATCGTCCTGCATAAACATCCATACATATCAAATGCATATCATCAAAATATGGGATCTCCTCATGTATATCATCTCATATATCAGAGTCTAATGAAGTCTACAAAATCGGCTACCAAGAGCCATCCAAGATACAGTCCAAAAATAAACAATGATAAAATACATATATGCAAAAATGCTCTCTCAGATGCCACTCTGACCAGATGACGTACCACCATCGCCACCTGCTCCCCCACTAGTCCCCGCACCATCTGATCTATCTCTCCATGGAGGCCCCATCAAACCCCCACTCACTCCTGCATCCCCTGATCTATCCCTCCGTAGAGGACCCATCACACCCCCACTGCTCTGCATCCTCTGTGATCGCTCTGATCTAGCCTGTCGCATCTGTGAATAGCTCAGTGCTCGCTGACTAGCTGGCACCACCTGCTCATATAACCCCCACTAGTAATCTATCTCAGCCTGTGCTTGTCGGATCTCCCTCATCACCTCCCCCGTAGCACCCTGTGCTCCTACTCCAACCCGGACTCTCTCTTGAAGCTCTGCTAATCTCTCCACTGCACTATCCCTCTCCTACAACACTACAGCCAGCTCTGACTCCCGTGCAAATAGCTGCACATCTCTAGCTGCCACCTCCGCCTCCAAATCCTCTACATGGGTCTGCAAATGTACTATCATATGATCCCTAAGATCTCCAGTGGCTCCCTCCCCTGTATCCATAGTAGCCTCACCTGTATCACCCTCTCCAGTGGCTCTCTCCCCTCTATCCATCAAGATCTCCCTCTCCATACCTCTACCACCTCGTCTAACTCCTCCCTACATCAACGGTCCCTGAGATATCCGCAGTGGCAGTCCACCTCTCCCTCTCCATTGAATCTGACTCCCCAACCCCCCACCTCCTCCACCACCTCCTCCTCCATCTCCACCATCTCCTCTCCCTCCTCCACCTGCCATCAGTCCTTGACCTCCTACCCTCCTCCATCTTCGTCGCCTCTCATCCTCAAAATCAGGCACCGGCTCTGCAGGATCAGATATCCATAGTATCGGATGCGTCACCCGGTACTGCGTGTACTCATCTGATACCCCTGCATCCATGACCCTCGATCGTATGTCCCAAGGTCTTGCCTGCAGTGTCTGAAACTCCGCCAGTGCCTGGTCATATGGTAGCACTGGCCCCCATGCATCTCTCCCGTATCACCTGAGCATACTCCCCTAATCCACTAGGTAGTCCCTGTTGCCGTCCAAACAGCCTCATCACTCTCCCCGACACCTGTCTCTCTACATGGTACGAGGTCCTCCCAATGAGGAATCGGGTCATGAATACATAGGGCAGTGCCTCCGTATCATCATCCCAGGGCTCGTACTCCAGGTACGGTCTCCATATAACTACATCCAAATCATCTAATGTCTGTCGCCACCACTCTAACTTCCCCAGGTGGGGCTGACTCATCATACCACTATACATAAACATATACGGTTGATCCACTACATGGAACCTAAGACTCACTGGTTGAGTCACTGGTAGGTGCTCCCATGCCCAAATATGTAGCAGCGTCACTCCCACTGCTAAGGAACCCCTCCCACGGTAAACCACCTCATGCAACTCCTGATAAAGGTGCACCAGCATGCACGGCCCCCAAGCAAATCGAGTCCCCTTGGTAATCATTATCTCGATCACCTGCCCCCAACCAATGGCCAGCCCATGTGATCGCCTATCAGGACACAGTAGTCCTCCCACAATACCGGCCACGAGTGCTGGTTGTTAGGGTTCCCACAGATACTGAGAGGGGGGGGTGAATCAGTATCTGACCGGTAATGAGATTTTCTTAAAACTGAATATGCAGAACATAAAATAACAGTATACTGGTATGCAAGAATTAAAGTAAATAACAAAATCAAAAACATCCACATGAAAAGAACACCATAACACAAGATGTTTAACGAGGAAACCTGGTGTGGGAAAAACCTCGGTGGGATTTGCGACCCACAATATTCACTTACTGGCCAATAAGAGAATATTACTTACAATGGGGGCCTGCACATGCAGGAAGGCCAACACCTTTTGGAATTTTTGAAAAAGCATAAACAACACCTTTTGGAATTTTTGAAAAAGCACCTATGTTGTCATCTTTCTTAGCTACCTCAGGAACTAGCTGAAACACAGGCCTAGGTCATTTTATAACCTTGACTACTGTAGGGTTTGCTATGAATTCAGGTGTAGAGGAGGATGCCATGATGATAAATACCTTTTTCTGCCTTTGGATGGATTGATTGCTAAAGTGCTTTGCCTCTTTCCTCGGAAATCTTTAGCTCGGAAATCTTCGCACTCTCTGAAAGTTTGAATTCACGGTGAAATGAAATGGAGCCAAAAACCTTATTTTATAAAGTCTTTTCTGCTACCTACCACATTAATTGCTTGTCGGTAATGTATTAGCTTAACTTTATTTGCTGGTAATGAATGATTTTCAACTTTTTTTCTCTAACCGAGGGAATAATAGCACATGTGTCATTAGATTGCCAAACCCTCAAGATAATTTTCTTCAATTTGATGAAGAACATCCTGCCGGTGGAGCATTGCTCTGTCCTGCCGATGGAGCATCATATTGTCCTGCCGGTGAAGTATTTGTTGGTTCAACCGGTGGAGGAGTATCCCCAATATTTAGATCACCTTTTCTAATCCATTTCTTTGAAAATTCTTGCTTAACCTTGTAGTCACATAAATCTGTCCACTTAATTAAATGAATACTTAGTATTTATTTGATTATTTAACCATCAATTAATAATTTAATTAATTATTAATTGATGGTTAAATAATCAAATAAATACTAAGTATTCATTTAATTAAGTGGACAGATTTATGTGACTACATTTGCCCCTCTTTGAGACGGTGCAGTTTATCGCGTCGTTTCAAAGAAAGAAAAATTAGGCTTGTAGAAGCCCACCAAATAGGCGGATTTTACTAACTATTTTTCTCTTTTGTGCAGATTTAAATTAGATTAAAAAGTAGATTTATATTTTTTACTAACTTGTTTTTTGAAGTTGGTTTTAAAAATGAATTCACTTTTTATTTTGGTTTAAAATTAACTTCACATTTCAAATTTGGGCTTTTAAAAAAGAATCACACATTTGTTTGGGGCTCTTAAAAAGAATTTCATTGTTCAAAGGTAAAAAGAACCACAAACTTATACAAAAACAACTTTATTTTTTTTGCAAGTTAGGAAACAAACTTCGTTTTGGTGCTTAAAATCAACAAGGCAAATTTTATTTCTTGCATCAAGATAAAACTCACAATCCACACTTCCATTTTTGGTGCAAATAAAATTCACAATCAACTTGTCTCATTTTTAAAGCAATTTTACTTCATGCAAACGTGTTTTTCATTAAGTTGACCAGGATTTTCAAATTCTAGTTTACTCAAACAATTGCCTTTGAAAATTAAAAAGAACACCATGATTGTTGGAGCAACATCTCCAAATAGTTAGATCACATTGCAATGATAGATTAAAAAGAACAGGTGTTTTTCGTGCTTGGCACACTTGTGCAAAGAGTTGGTCGAGTGGTCCTACTTCTAACACACACTATCCTCTCCCTTGGCTTTCGTGGTCCTAGGTGCAAGAGAAAAGTGTTAGTAACACTCACATTTTATCTTTTTAAGAGAGGCCTGCCAAGGGATCGATACTCTTGGGAACGACCTCGAGCGGTAAATCCTTCGAGCCGCTATAGAAATCAGGTGAGAGCGAAAGCTGTAGCCTTGGGTATAGCTGTTCCTACAGTGTAACTGGCCGAAAGGACAAATGGGCCCCACCACCAGTTACAAGGCTCTTAAGTGAGTCACTGCAGAATGAACTTATGTCCAAAGCCATCGAACATGACTAAACACCTTTAAGTAGTAGCCCACCTGTTCTATTGATTGAGGATATTTGAGGTATAATTTAGTGCAAGAGCATAGATGGTTTTGCTCCCAAGATACTCACCATACATATTTCCTTGAGTAGAAACATAGCTTTTTGAAAAGTCACTTGTGGCTTGATAAAAGTGGTGACTCCCCCATCATAGGGATCATCTATTTGTTATGCTCGTGCAAGACTTAGTATATCACATCCTTACCTGCCATGGCGGGATTCATAAGGTATGTAGTACCAAAGTCGAAGAAATATCAAGATGTGGGCTAAATTTATCACAACTGGCCATTTGACCTTAGGGATAAAAAGTGTTTGAAGTGTGTTCGTTTTACAGACCTAGTGCGAATTGAGCCGACTTCAGGCTTTGGAAATACACCTTAAAATAAATCTAAAGGAAGGGTCAAAAACAAGTCCAAGGATTGGGTTGATCTAGACCCATACTCATTTGTGCCTTTGAGGCTACAATCTTGTGTTTGTGTGCTTGCTTTGTTTTCTTGTCAAAGAAAAATCAGAAAATCAATCCCAAAAACAAAGTATTCATCCAACATCTGTCAACACAACCAAAAATACCAAAAACAAAGTGCAAACAAACAAAGAGTCAAAAATTTATGACCATTCTTCACATCTTGCGAAAGAAGAAGTGTCATCAGAGTATCACCTTGAAAAGGAGACCACTAAGCTCAAAGGCTTTAATCAAAAGGAGGAAATTCTTCTATATCAATCGACAAATCTTTGTCTCACATAGAGTCTTTCTACATCGCATGCGTCTCTATCTTCAAGGTAAAACAAACGAGTTTGATTCAGAATCACTGAACCGCAGAGCTTTTATGCAATATAGAGCTCTGAGTTATCACAAAAATCAAGGAGGAAAGATTAATCCCAACTTCTTCCCAAACATCTGTATCACCTACAACACAGCTCAAGAAGTGCCACCAACGCCTGAAAGGGAAGAGGTAGAGTTTGTCCCATTTGTGACACAGAGTTTTTATTGAAGTTGAAAACAAAAACATCCATCATCTCACTCATACATCATCACTTCATCATCAATCCATCCCAACTCTCAAAACATTAAGAGGTTCTTGTCCCAAGATTCTTTTTTAGATATTGCTTGAAATCAAAACACATCACATCACTTTTAGATTGTTTCTACATCTAGGATAAGCTCATCCTAAGAGACACATCTACGCAGGTTAAAACTAGTTCATGAGTGAATCCTCTCATTGCTAGGTAGTCAAAATCTGTAACACATCTCCGATTTCTCTACACCTTATCACATCCAAACTTATCAAACAAACAAGCAATTCAAAGAAAGGAATTTCGGTTACATCTACCTTAAAAGTGCTAGAGATCCCCATACAACACAAATCACCAATCATCAATCTTTCATCACCAACTCATCATCATCTTCAATCAACTTCAAAACAAACTTGCAAACAAAATGGCTCAAACCCGATCACGATCAAGGCAACGAGAAATAGAAATTGAGGAAGAAGAGGACAACCTCAATAAATTTCAAGAAGCACTTGGAGGAAATGTAAATGATGAAAACCCAAGTAGTCCCACTCCTTCAACAATCGAAAGGGTTCAGCATAACCCTCATTTTAACAGATTATTTGATGAAATATTAAGGAGCAATGCGGATGCTCACTTCTTAAGACTTGCTCAAGAAGGAGCCAAACTCCCCTCAGACTTTGATCTTGCCCAATTAAGACAAGCATCAGAAAGACAAAGTCACCATGAGGAGGAAAGGCGTAGAGATCCCATCAGATATAACATCCCTCGAGGTAACCCACCACCTCCTCCTCCAAATGAAATGGAGATGTTGCGGCAACAAGTCGCGAATCTCGCCCAACAACTTCATAGTGGTGTTAAGACCAATCAATTTTCACTTAATGACATCTGTCCCTATCCGTTTGATAGGAATCTTTATATGCCACCCTTTCCACGCGGGTTTGAAACACCCAAATTTGAAAAATATAGAGGAAAGGGGGATCCCCGTGATCATGTCCGAGAATTTCATTCTGCTTGTCTTGAAGTAGCTTATGAGGACACATACCTAATGCGCCTTTTTCCCCAAAGCTTGGGAGGAACAACCACATCATGGTTTTCCCAACTACCAGGTGGCATAAGAACATTTGAGGAACTCATCCAGAAGTTCCTATCTCATTACTCTTATAATATTGAACGCGACATCACCATGGCTGATCTATGCAACACCAAACAAAAACCAGGTGAATTATTCGCAGTATTCCTGCAACGATGGCGCCAAATGTCTAGCAGACGTTCTCTTCAGTTACCTGAACGAGAACTAGTGGAAATTTTCATTTCCAACTTAAACGAAGAAATGGAATTTCACCTGGATGTCAAAGACACAGACTCTTTTAACGATATGATCACCAAGGGTATAAAATGTGAAAGGGCACTCATCAAAAAAGGACTCATCAAAATCTTTAATGAACCAAAAGATGCTCCTCGCCCACGCTTCAATAGCGATAAACTGAACTTCTGGAACAAGAATAAGAACATCGTCAATGATGGAGTTGTGGATGCTCGGACTGTCCAAAATGCACAACCTGTGGTTCGGTTTGCAGGACAAAATCCTCCACCTCAAAATAACACAAATGTTCCTCTTAATCAAGGTCGCATCACATCTCATGATGAACCAAGACCTCGTCCACAAAAACAAAAACGCACATACACTCCCTTAGGGGAACCCATTGAAACAGTGTTGCGACAACTCCTCTCTCAAAATTTGGTCACTCTACCTAAGCTATCAAACTATGAGCCTCAAGTCAAACCAGCATGGTGGAAAGATACTGAACACTGTGAGTTCCATCAAGGAAGAGGACACAAGACAAGTAATTGTCACCGATTGAAAGATCTCATTCAGGATCTTATTGACCGAGGAGAAATTGAAATTGAAGGGCATGACCCAAAAACAACCAATAATGATCATCAGATGTTCAAGAATCCACTTCCATCGCAAGATCAAAGGGGTCCTTCGACGTCCAGACGAGGTCCTGATACCACTGATTATACGCAAGCTGCGTATAACTACACTGTCAATCACCTGTATGATGCCAGTGAACAAATTGCAACTATCACCTTCAAAAATCCCACCTCAAATTGCAATGTTGTTACGCGTCGTGGCAAAGTTACCATCAAGGCAGCTCCACAAGGCACCACCTCCATCCCAAAGCAGTACAATCTTGTGGAACAATTAGACAAAACCCCTGCGCTTATATCCATCTTGGAGCTTTTGCGTCTGTCACCCTCTCATAAAACAATCTTGGATCAAGCACTCCAAGAGGCGTCAGTCCCTGCAAACCTGAACACGGACCAATTTCAAGCCATGGTTGGAAGTCTAAAGTCATCACCTTGTCTCACTTTTTCCGAAAGTGATAACTCTTCCTTCCAGCAACCTCATAACGCCTCACTCCACATTGAAGGCTTTGTCAACCAACACAGGATCAAGCGAGTCTTGATTGATAATGGAGCAGGCCTAAACATTTGCACACTACAGTTGGTCACAGCATTGGGCTATGCAGTAGAATCAGTGGATCCTCGCAAGAAGATCACCATCAAGGCCTATGATGATGCAGAGCGTTCATCCAAAGGAGCTGTGGTACTACCAATCCGAGTAGGCCCTGTGGTAAAGCACATCATCTGTCAGGTTCTGGACCTTCCTCTGCCATATAATCTATTATTAGGGAGACCTTGGATACATGCCATGCAAGCCGTTCCATCTACCTACCATCAATGTATCAAGTTCCCACATAACGGTGTAGAGATCACAATCCTGGGCGATGCAAATCCCTTTGCATTTTGCCATAATATCAGCCATCAACCAGAGATTACTGTTCCTAATAATAGGGAAGCCATTTCCTCCACATCATATGTAAATCCTGCCTCTCTTGCCAGTTCGAACACCCCTATGCCCAAGCAAGAAAAGCTTAAAATGAAAGTCGCAGAGGAAGGTCCTGGAGAATACAACTTGAGTCAGCTCTTTTGTGTGGGACAAATGCCCACTTCTCCTAGAACACATGGTAAACCACAGCAGTTGCTCCAGCAACCACTAATCACGCCAGCATGTGCCTTAACGCCTTTCATCCTTGGAAAGAGTCAAGAGGAAGAAACACAAGATGAGGACCTAGCGGACTGGATCTATAAGGATCCCATCACCACTGATAAACCGCAAGTTACACTTCCTACGGAACAGTATGGTAAAGGCCTCCTCATTATGCAAAGAATGGGGTATGATGGTCAGAGTGCTTTGGGATACTGCAAACAAGGACGACATGAACCACTGCTGCCAGAGTTCAAGCCCAAAGGTAATACAGGCCTAGGCTTTGAAAAAGAGATCCTTCCTAAACTCAGATTTAAAGGAAAACCTAGCAAACCATTTTGCCCACCTACTGTAAAGAGGACACCTTTCATAATCAAAGCACCATCAAGCAATATTGTCATTGCCCCATCGAGGCTCACAACCCCACCGCAACCATCACCAGTGCCAAACATACCACCAATCGAACCAGTAATCCCGTCAATAACACCAATAGCAGCAGCAACTGTATCAGAACCCGCAGCAACATCTATGGCGCCAGTAGTTCTAGCAGAAGCCACTGAGTCACCATTACCAATACTTCCAGTAACAAATCCTTTAAACCCCATCACGGTTCCTGCAGCACCGATCACTACAAGGATACATAAACCAATCACACCTGCCGTGTTTAACTCCAAAGACATCCCAGTATGGTATAGCAATCGGATGCTGGAAAGTGATTCAGAGACCGACTCACATGAGTGGGAATTTGATTCTGTACAGCTTAACACTTCAGATGAGGAAGACACGTCACCACCTCCGCCACGCAAAGACATTCCTGTTTACGGAGAAGCACAGATAAAGACCACTTGGGTACCTGAGCTGGAAACATCTTCCACAGACCCTACGTCTCATCCTACGCCGGATTCTGATAGGGAGAGTACCATCAATGACCTTCACCACACTGTCTTAACCCTCACTGATACATCTCCCGCACTTAACTTAATCGATGAAGTAATGCCCATTGTCCACCCTGAACTCATCGAATGGAACCAACCAAATCCCCCATGTCTTGACCTCTTCCAAAACGATGAGGCTATCATTGACTTTTTGGAATTAAGGGATAATCTACCAAGCGGGGATCACAAAGCTGGATTCGCCATTGAACTTAATAGCGCAGCATACTTCGGGGCGGATGCCAAACCCTTCAGCTGCAAAAATATAACATTAAAACATGGATCTTCCAGTGAAAACCACACTGTGGCACTGTTTGATCCAACAAAAGTAAAAAGAAAGAGCGTATCCAACGGTGAAAACCTCTCTGAGGCGCCTGAGGATGAAGGGTTTGACATTCTCCCTGCTAATACACAACAGGAACGATCAACGATCCTCATTGAGGAGACCAAAGAATACAATGTGGGGACTCCTGAAAACCCTCATATCATACATCTGGCATCTCTTCTCACTCCAGAGGAACAGCCTCAATTTATAGAGTTCTTCCAACAGCGTCAGATCAACTTTGCATGGTCATATGCAGACATGCCTGGGCTTGATCCAGATTTAGTCATTCATCATCTCACAGTAGCAAAAGGAGCCAAACCTGTCAAGCAGAAGCTTCGTAAGATGCATCCTCAGATTGTCGTGCTAGTCAAAACAGAACTCAAGAAACTCCTGGATGTTGGTTTCATTAGACCAATTGATTATGCAGAATGGATCTCCAACATTGTACCAGTTGGCAAACCAAAAGGGGGCATCCGCATTTGTACTGACTTCAGAGATCTAAATAAGGCATGTCCTAAGGATGATTTCCCCCTACCAAATATTGACATCATAGTGGATCTAACAGCAGGACATGCCATGCTTTCACTCATGGATGGCTTTTCAGGATACAATCAAATAAAGATCGCACCAGAGGACCAACATAAGACAGCCTTCACATGTCCATGGGGCACATACTGCTGGAATGTAATGCCTTTTGGTCTAAAGAATGCAGGAGCGACCTATCAAAGAGCAATGACCACCATCTTCCATGACATGATGCATACTATAATGGAAGATTATGTGGATGACTTACTAGCAAAATCACTTACTAGAGAAGGACATCTCCACATCTTAGATCAAATCTTTGATAGACTGGAACAATATCATGTTCGACTCAACCCAAAGAAATGTGTCTTCGGAGTGACCTCCGAGAAGCTTCTAGGATACATTGTCTCAAGCAAAGGCATTGAGGTCGATCCAGCAAAGGTTAAAGCAATCATGGACATGCCACCTCCAAAGAATATCAGTCAGCTAAGAACACTACAAGGACGGCTTCAATCCATCCGAAGATTCATTGCACAATTGGCTGATAAATGTCACCCATTCACACACCTACTACACAAGAACATCCGCTTTCAATGGGATGACAAATGCCAGCAAGCATTTCAGGAACTTAAAGACTATCTCATGAATCCACCATTGTTGATGCCACCAAATCCAAGTAGACCGTTGTTACTTTATATCTCAGCGACAAGTACAGCATTAGGTGTATTACTGGCACAACATAATGCAGAAGGAAAAGAGTGTGCTATTTACTACATCTCTCGCACACTGGTGGGCTATGAACTCAATTACACACCTATTGAGCGAGCTTGCCTAGCAGTAATCTTGGCAGCCACTAAACTGAGGCACTATCTGTTAACACACAAGGTGCAACTCATTGCAAAGATTGATCCACTCAAGTATTTACTCAGCAAAGCAGCATTGACAGGTCGCTTGGCCAAATGGGTGATGATTCTAAGTGAATTTGACATTGAGTATGTGGACCGTAAAGCTATCAAAGGTCAAGTTATTGCAGATCAGTTGGCCGATGCACCACTCATAGGCGATCATCCCCTCATTTCCAATTTTCCAGATGAAGAGATATTCATGCTCACAGAAGCACAACCATGGAAACTATATTTTGATGGTTCATACACTAGGCACGGCTCGGGGGCAGGCATTCTGTTTATCACACCTCAAGGTGATAGCATCCCGAAGTCTTACAGGCTCACATTTCCATGCACAAACAACATAGCAGAGTATGAGGCCTTGATCACAGGACTCAGGTTAGCCGTACAATGGAAATTACAAGAACTACAAGTATATGGCGACTCACAACTGGTCATTCGACAAGCAACTAATGAATATCAGACCAAGGATGATAAACTCATGCCATACAAGCAAATGGTGGACAATCTAAAGACATCATTTACTACTATCACTTTTGAGCAGATACCAAGAGATCAGAATCGAGCTGCTGACGCTATGGCTACCATCGCATCTCTCTTAGATCTTCCACAGAATTCAACACGCTACGAGTTCTTGGTAGAACAGCTTTGGATTCCCGCTTATGATATCCCCGAATCCGACATGATATGTCACCTTGTCGGTTTTGAATCCCCATGGTACGGTGAGTTCTACACCTATCTCCGCGATCACACCCTTCCTCCCAACCAATCAAATAACCAACGTAAAACCTTCATTCGCCAAACTGCTCGATATACCATTATTGCCGAAACCCTATACCGACGCGGTCTTGATGGTACTCTCCTTCGATGTCTGGAACAAGGTGAGATAACAAAGGCTTTGGAAGAGGTACATGAAGGAATTTGCGGGACTCACTCAAGTGGTCCATCACTAGCCAAGAAGATCATGCGAGCTGGATACTATTGGCCATCTATGGAAAAGGATTCCTACTACTTTGTCAGGAAGTGCAAAAAATGTCAAGTTCATGGCGACCTGATACATGCACCAGCACAGGAACTACAACCAATCACAACACCATGGCCTTTTTGTCAATGGGGCCTTGACCTTGTGGGTAAAATCCATCCATCTTCATCCAATGGCCATAAATTCATTATTACCGCCACCGAATATTTCACCAAGTGGATCGAAGCTGTTCCACTTACCCAAGTCACCGGCAAGCAGATCGCCTCATTCATCCTCAACTACATCATCTGCCAGTATGGTGTACCCATGTCCATCGTCACAGATAACGGTCTTCCTTTTAAAAATCAGGATGTCCGTGAACTTTGTGAGAAATTTCATATCCAACACCGCTTTTCCACTCCCTATTACCCACAAGGCAATGGTCAGGCCGAAGCATCCAATAAAAACATATTGAGGATCCTAAAGAAGACAGTCAATGATGCCGGTCGTGATTGGCATGTTCAATTGAATCCAGCGCTATGGGCATATCGAACTAGCATTCGAACCCCTACAGGTGCAACTCCTTATTCATTGGTCTATGGTGCAGAAGCTATCTTGCCTATTGAGGTCGAGATACCATCATTAAGGGTTTCCTTGCACAATCTCATTGATGATGACGCATACAGAGTCTCACGCCTTCAGGACTTGGAGCTACTTGATGAGAAGCGACAAGCTGCATACAACCATCTCAAAGCCTATCAGCAGCGCATGAGTAGAAGCTACAATCACCGAGTTAGACCTCGTACATTTGAGGTAGGTGATCTTGTTCTTCGAGAGAATCCTCGCAACCAACCAAACAGAGAACATCAAGGCAAGTTTGAATCAAATTGGCTAGGCCCATATGTTGTCACTGCTGTATTTGGGTCCGGGGCATATCAGTTGGCTACATCAGACGGAGAACCGCTCGCAGATCCAATCAACAGCATGCACCTCAAACGGTTTTACACATAAGCTGTACAGAGCATCAGGCTCCCCTGCCTATCAGAAAATACCAAAAAACATTCAGAAAAATGTCCTGAAGAAAATATAAAAACATTCAAAAAAGTAAAGAAAAATCATGCATCCAAACGGTGAACAACCACTCCGGTGGCACCTTGGGTAAGAACGATGGTGAAAACCTGGCAAACAGGCGCCACTCGTAAAGGCTATGGCTCCATTATCTTTCAGACTTGTGGCGATCACATCTACTTCATACATACATCCATCCATCCATCAACCATGGCTTGTTATTCCTCTGCAATTATGATAGTACTCCATACATCTTGCATCCCTCTTTTTCATAGTCATGTCTAAAACTGGGGGCAATGCCTTTAACCTATTGATGGAAGTGGATTCTACATTGTCTTATGATTCATTAAGTTCTTCATTCAAACAATCATCAAAAATCCAAAAACATTCAAAACAATTCAAAATCCAAAAACATCGACAAAACCATTGAAAAATCACACAAAAACATGGCAACACCTTGTACATACTCATCCATGCAGATACCAAAACAAACATTGCGACAAACTACTCACACAATGACCATTTACCAAACAACCACACAATCCACATCAACAATCCAAAACTGTCTTTAAAACAAGGATGCATCCTTCCTTACCAAAACAAAGACAAGATGATGTTTTCTTTGACAAGAAAATTCTGTTAGGCTGTCAAATACTTGGTTGATTTGTGAGTAATTCATTTGTTTATCTGTATCGGGATCTTTTCAACATTGTTTTGTATCGTTTGTGCATTATTTCCGATGAAGTACTGGGGCATGTACTAATGGTGTCTACGTGGGAAGTTCACCAAGCTACATGATCTTATGCAAAATGCAGTCATAGATCATTACGGCTTGCTGACTACAGCGTATACCTCGACCATATGAGCATGAACCATTACCAAGGATCCATATTCTTTTATTCTTTATGTATATACTATTTGTTTACAGGTACAATGCTCATTCTTTGGTTCCTCCTCATCCAATTTGGATAAAGGTTTTTATTTCTTAGTACGGTATGAACTTGTCTCAGGATATGATCAGCCTAAGATCAAGGAGGACGATCCAAGTCATGCATGAACGGAGATAATCCTTGTCTGTTCTGCAAGCAATACTCAGGTCAACTTGATCCATTATATCAAGTTGCTTGTATTAACTTGCTATATAAAATCCATGTAAGAAATACTCTAGTCATCTTGAATCTTTATGTCAAGTTGCTTGTATTTTCTTACAACATTTTAAAGCTCAATGATGAAAATAGAGCACTATGGATCGTCATTCCATCTCATCTGTATATATTGCATTTCGTTGCATTCCACCCATCCATACATTCATAATAGCTGCATATCATGCATACATAGTCATAATAATGCATACTCTATTTTCCTCTTCTTCCATAGGAATGAGTCATAGGTTTTCCATATCTTCTATCTAACATCAAATCCCCCCTCACCCTCCCTATCTTGATCATCAACATCATCCTAATCCCTTCATCGCTTCCCATCCTCACTCATCCACAAAATTAAGCCAGTTACTCTATCTGCATAGGTACATCAACTCACGCACACCTAGACTATCAACAGATACTCTGATCAAGTATCTTCGGGTCTCAACAGGTAATCGATTATGGCAAACCTAGACTACAACAGGCATTTATCATAATGACCTAGTCTCAATGGGGCTGCTATGATTCACCACAACCATCCATCACACGCACATACTATCAATTGATCAACCAATCAAACACAATCCAACGGACAATTACATCAATTGTTTACGTCTCAACGAGTATTTTGCTTCATATACCTTGACTTCATCGGGCAATTACATCAATTGTCTAAGTCACCATCAGGTCACTTTGCTTCACTTACTCAGACTTTATCATGTCCAAGCGACCAACTGACATCAACTGTCACGCTTTGACTTGACCGGGGCAATTAAACCGATTGCACCAAATTGTCCAACCAATTTTGATCAATTGTAGAGCATCAATCCAAACCCCACACTACATCTGCTGTATCTCTTGCATGACCTCAGGGTACTCGCTGGCTTGTTGTTTCTTCATATTCACTCCATTTTCTCCCATTCTTTCATCATTAGTTCTAATTTCTTCTATTCTACCTCCCCTCCACTTTTCATTCTTTTTCGAGAGATCGTCCGATTTTTCAAAAAAATTCGGCCCATCTCTCGAGGGGGCATACCACCCATTAAATTTACATTTTATGGGGCATTTCTTCACACCTATTTTTCTTTCTTTGAAACGACGCGATAAACTGCACCGTCTCAAAGAGGGGCAAATGTAGTCACATAAATCTGTCCACTTAATTAAATGAATACTTAGTATTTATTTGATTATTTAACCATCAATTAATAATTAATTAAATTAATATTTAATTAATTCATCTTAACCCTATTCTCCTATTAATTAAATAAATTATTCAATTTATTTGATTTAATTCACTTAACCAAATTCAGACCATTAATTAAATAAATAAATCATATTTATTTAATTAAATCTTCTCTCACATTTAAATAAATTAATATTTATTTAAAACCCCCAAAATCCCACCTCTCACATTTAAATAAATAAATCATTTATTTAAAATCACCTTTATCCTCCACCCACTTGCATTTTCCTACAAATACAAGTTGCACAATTATTTTAAATAAATAATTTATTTAAATCACCTTTATCCTCCACCCACTTGTATTTTCCTACAAAAGCAAGTTGCACAATTATTTTAAATAAATAATTTATTTAAATCACCTTTATCCTCCACCCACTTGTATTTTCCTACAAAAGCAAGTTGCACAACTATTTTAAATAAATTATTTATTTAAAATCCTATTTATCCTCACCCACTTGAAACCTTTAATGGTTTCCCTTAAAGTATTCAAACTTGATGGCTTTAAAGTCTTCAAACTTGATGGCTTCCTTCTATAGTCTTCTTAAGACTTTAATGGTTTTCCTTAAAGTCTTCAAGCCTTTAATGGTTCCCCTCAAAGTCTTCAAGCATTTTAATGCTTTATCTTCCTTTTTCTCATTTAAATAAATTAATATTTATTTGAATATTTATCCAAATACAACTTGCACACATTTATTGAAATAAATGAATTTTTATTTTAATAAAATCCTATTTTCCCTCACCCACCAAATCCACTTGCAAAATCTAATCCCCTTCTAGATTCTTCTAACCCCTTCCTAATTAACTTAATCCATCCCCTAATTATTGTCACATTCCTAAGCAAAATGGAGTCACTTCTCAAAGCCTAAAAGTCTTTGATAACCATTAAAGGCTTTCAACCTTCAACCACTAAATGTCTCAAAGTCTTGGATAACCTTTGAAAGCTTCCAACCTTCAACCACTAAATGGCTCAAAGTCTTTGATAACCATTGAAGGCTTTCAACCTTCAACCACTTAATCCCCAAAGTCTCCAATAACCATTAATGGTTACCTCAAACCCTCCCACATGGTTAAAACATTTGTTTTGACTCAACCTCTACCCAACCCAAAGGTCTCATCAAGCCTTTAATGCTTTGACCATGATTATCTCTTAAACATTTGCACAAAGGTTTATCCTTGGATTAACTCTTAATCCAATGGGTAATCTTAATTTAGACTTGACCCTTACCTTCTAGATAACCATGAGGTCTTCTCAGACCTTTAATGCCTCCAACCTCTTCTCTCAACCCAATCCTATGTTGAAACTTGTCACCATTTTATTGATGCCAATTGTGCACATGGATCCCCAACTTTCAAACTTGGCCCTTGATTAAACCATTCAATCTTAACCCTTCATTTCCCTATTTCTTCTATAAATAGAACCCTTCTCCTCAAGCAAAAGGAGAAGCATTTTAGAGTATTGTTGTTATACTGGCATTAGCATAGAGCTTTTTCATAGCATCACTATCTACTCTTGCATAGTATTTTCTTATCATATTCAACCATCTTGAATCTCCATATGGCATCCATGGCTAGTGCTAAAAGCTGAGAGCTACACTCGTTTGGGACTTGGAGAGGAGAGGAACAAGGGAGGAGCAACTATGAGCATCTTGATTAGCTATTTCATTTTATGTTTATATGCTTTCTATTTCATGCTTAATATCTCTCTTGATATGCCTGTTTAGGATAATCTTTTGTTGCTAACACTAACGTTTGTTTCTTGTGCTCTTGTGTGTGTTGCCATCAAACAGATTTTCTAATCCTTTTTGCAGAGCATCAAACCTCTTCAACCTTTTCTTTACCTTTCAAGCTAGTACTTCTATTATCTACCGGTGTACCTTTACTTCTACAAAATTTAGTAATATGACCAATCTTGTTACATGCATAACAAGTTACATTATTTTTCTGAATAGCTTTCCCTTAACCTATGTCGGTTTGTGTTCTACATTTATTTGATAAATGACCAAATCTTCCACAAACATAACATCTTACATTCATTCTGCAATTTTCAGAGTTATGACCAATTTTGTTGCATTTGGAGCATTGACCGGTGGGAGGATTGATATTTTGATCATTCTTAGATCTACATTCATTTGCCCTATGACCATATTTATTGCAGTTAAAGCATTTTCCATTGAATTTGTAAGTATTAGAAGGTCTTACTGGTTTGTTGTGATCCTGGGTATTTGCAGTACCAGAGCTTTCTCCAACTTCAAATCCAATTCCAGAAGTATCACCTTTGGGTTTTTGATTCTTCAATAAGGTACCAAGTTCTTCTGAGCTTTTCTTGAATTTTTCTTTGTGTTGATTTGCAATTTCCAATTCCCTTTCCAAGATTTCTTTTTGTCTCATTAGTTCATTCGAGTTATTTTGAGTATGCATCAGATCTATCTTCAACATGTCATTTTTATAGCTAAGTCTTGTGTTCTCATTTGCTGCATCACTTAGTCTTCTGGTCAATTCTTCTTCATTCTTCTTTCTCTCCTCAATCTCTTTGCAAAATCTCATAGTCATATCCTGCATTTCATTTTTTGTTGTCATGATCTCTTGTTTTAATTTGCTTATCATATCATTTAGTGATTCCTTTTCATCATTCTCATTTTGCAATTTTTCACAAAGTTCTCTTCTCTTATTTCTTGTAATAGTAAGATTTTCTTGAAGTGCCTGAATAATGTCCTGAGCTGCTTTTAAATCATCTTCTAATTTGATATTTTTCAACTTCTCTGCATCATAGTTAGTAAGAGCTCCTTCAAGTTGCTTCATCAGATTTTCCATCTTTACCAGTGTCAAGATCTTCCTCAAGCTGTTAGGCTTCTGAAAATAGAGAACCAGGCTCTGATACCAATTGTTAGGGTTCCCACAGATACTAAGAGGGGGGGGTGAATCAGTATCTGATCGGTAATAAGATTTTCTCAAAACTGAATATGCAGAACATAAAGTAACAGTATACCGGTATGCTAGAATTAAAGTAAATAACAGAATCAAAAACATCCACATGAAAAGAACACCATAACACAAGATGTTTAACGAGGAAACCCGGTGTGGGAAAAACCTCGGTGGGATTTGTGACCCACAATATTCACTTACTGGCCAATAAGAGAATATTACTTACAATGGGGGCCTACACATGCAAGAAGGCCAACTACCTAGAGCACACTGCTCAATAAGAAGTCACACTGACTTACAATGAGGATTATGCAAATCCAATGATCTGTACTGCTTTACAATAGCATCTTCAATGCCAGATTTAGTACCGGTTCTTGCTCTGCTCTTTACATATACCCTTGACCTACAATTCGCACATTAGGTCTGCCTTATAATTTTCTTTATGCTTCATATCCATATCATACAAATGTCTACAATGATCTCTTTTATATACAAGAGTCATTTTACAATTTGCCAAGTTGGCTTACAATAATAAACAAAATATTACATATCAAAAATCCTGTCGGCCTCTGTGCTGGTATACATGTTCTTTTCTGTGCCGGTGTACATCTTTTGTGTCGGTGCCGGTGTAGAGTGATCTTGTTGATGCCGGTGCACTGTCTTGTTTGAGTAATGCTTTGCCGGTATAATGTCTTGCCAGTGCCATAGGATTGCAAGGTTGCCTGTGTAATGCTTTGCCGGTATAATGTCTTGCCGGTGCCATAGGATTGCAAGGTTGCCTGTGTAATGCTTTGCCGGTATAATGTCTTGCCGGTGCCATAGGATTGTAAGGTTGCCATCAATGACAAAACCTTCAATCACACACAATGTCTCATTGGAGTGTCCATATGCCAACACTGGTAACGGCTCATATAAAGTAGCTATCTCCTCCCAAGCAATGGAGCCATCATCAATGAAAACATCCTCATCGAAAAACCTCTGAACCGCTAGAGTCCCCCATGATCTGTCATATGTGACCAGCTCCCCCCGAATCGGAATACACAGGATGCACCACACATCCTCCAGGGTCACTGTCATCTCCCCTTGTGCCAGATGAAAGGTGCACGTCTCGCTGTGCCATCGCTCTACTAATGTCGTAATCAATCTGTGATTCATCCGAATCACGGGCATGTACATCACATCATATAATCCAGTCATGGCAATACAATCGATCTCCGCCTCTGTCAACCAATCCCGCAACCCCTGTGTCATCAGATGTCTCTCGCGTAACTACAACACGTGTAGATCCTCCTACACATGGGCATCCATCAATCATCATTAGTTGTTTTGTTTCAAACTTTCTTAAGTTTAAACCTCAACTATCAACAAATACTATGATCAAGTATCTTCGGGTCTCAACAGGTAAGCAATCATGGCAACCTAGACTTCAACAGGCATTTATCCTAACAAATGACATAAGTCTCATCAGACTGCTATGGTTCAAAACAACTCCCACTTCGCCTCCCTATCCATCCATCTTTGGCATCAGGAGATTATCACACAAACTAGGGCATCCCTTATCCTACAAACAAAAGCGTTATTTTATACACAAAAGTGCTACTTACCTACAATAGCGTTGAACTCCTAACAAAAGTGCTCATTTAGCTATCCAAAAGCACTCAAACTACAAAAGCACTAGAACAACAACACGATAGCGCTGATTCATAACAAAAGCGCTCAATTAGGCACTCATCCATCAAATGCGCCTAAACTAGCCTACAATAGCGCGACAATTTTCAAAAGCGCTCAAACAACACCTCAATAGCACCATTGCGGCACAATAATGCTAGTTAATTGGACAATAGCGCCAAAACATAGTTTCAGCGCTATTGTTCCAACTCAACTTGGACTCAGCAAAAAGCGTATCAAAATTGCATAAAATTTCAAATTTCAAATTTGCGTACCGCTGGTCCGTAGTCGTCTGGCCACTAAAACTGACGAACTCGCTCGAGACGGTGCTCTACTACTGGTACTGGCATCCTGACTGCTGCTCGCTCCTCTCAAAAGTCACTGTTAGAGCTATAGTTTCACACTGATCGCGGTAACAAATGATCCTGTTTTCACCCCTTTCTCCCCATTTAAACCCTTCACAATCACTGTAACTTCCCCCCTGCTCATCGTCGTGGTCCCCGTGCACTTCCCGAGCCCTCCATTTCTCTATTTTCCCCCCGATTTTTTCTATTTTTCACCAGTATTGCTAACTTCTTCTCTTCTAACACCCTGCCCATTTTCATTCTTTTTTGAGAGATCCCCCAATTTTTCGAAAATTTTTGGCCCATCTCTCGAGGGGGCATACCACCCATTAAATTTACATTTTATGGGGCATTTCTTCACACCAGTTTTTCTTTCTTTGAAACAACGCGATAAACCGCACCGTCTCAAAGAGGGGCAAATGTAGTCACATAAATCTATACAACTTAATTAAATGAATATTTGCTATTTATTTGATTAAAAATACACTAGCCATGAGTTAATTAAATTAACATTTAAATAATTCATCTTCAAAATATTCTTCTATTAATTAAATAAATTATTCAATTTATTTTAATTCATTCATTAAACCAAGTTCACAAATCAATTAAATGAATAAAATATATTTATTTAATTAAATCCCCCTATTCCTCTTTTAAATAAATTAAATTAAACATTTATTTAAATCATTATCCCCCCCACTTGCATTCTCCTAAAAATGCAACTTGCACACATTTATTGAAATAAATTAATTTATTTTAATTAAAAATCCTATTTTCCCTCACCCACCAAACCCACTTGCAATTCTAATCTCCTTCTAGATTCTTCTGAACTTCTTCCTAATTAGCCTAATCCATCCCCTAATTATTGTCACATTCCTAAGCAACTTGGAGTCACTTCTCAAAGACTTCAAAGTCTTTGAAAAGCATTTAATGCTTTGTGTGTTCAACAATTTAACCTCCAAAGTCTTCCAGAACCACTAATGGCTCTTACATGACCATTAACGGCTCTTACATAACCATTTATGCTTATTTCAACTTGTCTCCTCAAGCATTTATTGCTTTGACCATGTTTATCCCTTTTGCCTTTGCACAAGAGTTTATCCATTGGATAAAAGCTTTATTCTTTGAATAAAGAGTTTATTCATTCAACTAACCTAGACCTTAACTCTCAAGGTCATGTCAAGCATTTAATGCTTATTCCCTCTCCTCTCAACCTATCTCACATTGACACATATCATCTTGGGATTGGGTTGAAAGCCCTCACATGGATTTGAAATCATTCAATCTTGACCCTTGTTGAGATTGCTCAATCTCAACCATCTATTGCTCCATTTTTCCTATAAATAGAGCCAATTTCTTCATAATCCATATCCTGAAAACTTGTATGCATTTAAGCTATAGTGAATTCTAGAGAGAATTTAGCATAAACCACTAATATCTTGTCATCTTGGATAAAATAAATCATGTTAGCATCAATAGCATTTAGTATTAGCTTTTTTATTCACATTTAGAGCAAAATACTTCAATCTCAATCCTCCATAAGCATCCATAGTGCAAAAAGTTGCTGAGAGCTACACTATTTTGGAACTTGGAGAGGAGAGGAACAAAGGAAAAGAAATCAAGAGCATGTTAAGAGGCATTTGGAAATGCCTCATCATATTTATCTTCTTAGTTAGATATTTTGTCATGCTTTCGATACCTCTTTTGATATGCCTGTTTAGATTAGTTTTTGATTGATTAACACTAACGGTTTCTTGTGTGTTGTGTGTTATTTATCATTGACTAACCTTCCCTTTTTGCAGAGCATCAATAGTAATAGGTTCTTCGCATTTTACCTATATGTCTTTCAACATTTGCTTAAGTCATAGTACCTATGTACAGTTGGTTGCTGCTGCAACATATTCTGATTTTGTTGCTGATAAAGATGTACAACTTTGTTTCTTACTCAACCAAGAAACTAATCTGTTTCCAACAAAGAATTCTCTGCTAGTGGTGCTTTTCCTATCATCCACATCTCCTACCCAATTTGCATATGTGCATGCACATAGATCAAAATTTTCATTTCTAGGATACCATAATCTAAGATTTATAGTGCCTTATAAGTACCGGAAAATCCTTTTTACTATTGATTCATGATTTTCTCTAGGATTACTTTGAAATCTTGAAACAATACATATTGCATTCATAATATCAGGTCTGGTTTGTGTCAATTACAGTAAACCTCCTATCATAGATTTGTATCTAGTCGGATTAACATGTGTAGATTCATCCCTTTGAGATAATTTGTCATTTGTAGTCATAGGTGTGCTTACCGGTTCATAATTCTCCATCCCAAATTTCTTTAGTAACTCTTTTAGGTATTTGGATTGACTCAAGAATATACCTCTATCAGTTTGTGAATTCTACAATCCTAAAAAGAATTTTATTTCTCCAATCATAGACATTTCAAATTCTTGCTGCATTTTAATAGAAAATTCTTTACATAATCCATCTTCTCCTCCAAAGACTATATCATCAATTAATACTTCTATAATCAAGATGTCATCATTAGTTATTTTGTAATATAAATTGTTGTCTTCATTTCCTTTAGTAAAACCAATCTTTAAAAGATACTTATCCAATCTTGCATACCAACCTCTTGGAGCTTGTTTTAATCCATACAGAGCTTTTCTTAACCTGCAAACCATATCATTGTCATCTGTCAAAGAAAATCCATCAGGTTGCTCAATATAGACTTCCTCTTCAAGATCTCCATTCAAAAATGCATATTTAATATCCATTTGATAAACTTTGTAGTTCTTGTGTGCTGCAAAAGCGCCAAAAATAATCTGACTGCCTCAATTCTAGCTACCAGTGCAAAGGTTTCATTGTAATCAACTCCTTCTTTCTGAGAATATCCCTTACACACTAGTCTTGCTTTATTTCTGACAACCTTACCATCTTCATTAAGTTTGTTTCTGAATACCCATTTGGTCACAATTACATTTTTATATTTAGGCCGGGGAACTAATGTCCAAGTGTTATTTTTCTCAATTTGTTCTAATTCTTCTTCCATAGCTTTAATCCAAAATTTATCTTCACATGCCTCATTAATAGATGATAGTTCAATTTGAGAAATAAGACATACATCTTCATTTGCCAATCTTCCTCTTGTCATAACTCCTTTAAATTTGTTTCCAATTATCTGATCTTCAGAATGATTCAATCTTACATACCGGGGTGTCTTTGTTTGTTGTTGTTCTTCAATTACTGTGGAATCCTCAGATGGTACCGGGGTAGCTGGATCTTCATTTTGTACCAGTGGATTCAATGTAGGTTCATTTGTCAAAATTTATGTTGCCGGTTCAGAGTCTATATACCTTGAAGTTCTTCTGAATTGTTCATCAATCTTTACATTTGTACTCTCAACAATTTTCTGCAATCTTTTGTTAAAACATCTATATGCCTTGCTCTTAGATGAATAACCAAGAAATTTTCCTTCATCACTTCTAGGATCAAATTTTCCAATATACTCATCTCTTCTGATATAACATTTGCTTCCAAAAATTCTGAAATACTTAAGAGGGGTCTTACCGGTTTTACCTTTGATGTGAACTTTGTTGAATGTATAGACCGTTGTACTGACTACTTCTCTCCAATACATGTGGTAAATTTGTTTCTGATAAAATACTTCTTGCTGCATCCAAGATAGTTCTATTTTTCCTTTCAACAACTCCATTCTGCTGTGGTGTTTGAGGTGCTGATAGTTGTCTTCTGATTCCATTCACTTCATAAAATATATTAAATTCCTTAGATGTGAATTCTCTTCCTTGATCTGATCTTAAACATTTGATTTTCTTACTGGTTTCATTTTCAACCATTGCTTTGAACAGTTTGAACTTTCCAAGTGCTTCTGATTTTTCTCTGAGAAAAGTAACCCAACACATTCTAGAATAGTCATCAATGATTAGCATGAAATATCTATCACCTTGTAAGCTTTTAGTTCTAGCTAGACCACATAAATCAATGTGAATCAAATCAAGAGCATTATTGGATTTTTCTGGAATACTTTTGAAACTAGCTCTAACTTGTTTTCCAAGTTGACATTCCTTACATATTGTATTCTAAGGTTTGACAATTTTAGGTAAATCTCTAACTACCTTAGTAGTACTGATCTTTACCATGCAATCAAAGTTTACATGACAGAGTCTCTTGTGCCATAACCAACTTTCATCTATATGTGCAATCAAGCATGTCTTTTCATTGTTATTCAAATGAAAGATATTACCTCTAGTCTGATTATTGGTTGCAGTTTCTAAACCAGTTCTATTCATGATTTTGCATTTTCCATTTTTAAATTGTCACTGAAATCCTTTCTCAACTAATTGACCAACACTTAAAAGAATATGCTCTAATCCTTCAACATAGTAGACATTGTCAGTGTTATGCTTACTATCAAGAGATATTGTGCCCTTACCTTTGATTGAACAAACTTTATCATCTCCAAATCTTACTAAGCCTCCATTGTATTCTTGAAAGTTCAAGAATTTACCTTTGTCTCCTATCATATGATGTGAGCATCTTGAGTTAATGATCCATTCATCCTTTACTTCAACTTTAGCTGTTAGGGCTTGTACTACCGGTTGAGAAGTAGGTGTTGGTTGATCTTCTGTTATAGCAACAAAAACCCATCCATTGTCTATTGGATCCTCATCAGAATCATCAGTCACACCTTCGTCAACAATGTAACAAGATTTGTCTTTATTCTTCTTAAATCTGTATCTCTGATATTCAGGATTAGGCTTGTATGTTCTTCTAGCTTCTTCTCTTAGTCTAGCTGTAGATCAGGAAATTGGGAAATCATCAAAGCAAATAGATATTAGCTAACCACAAAGCCAAATTACAATGAAATAAATCCTAATCTAATCAATGAAGAATTGAAAACAAGACATTCAGAATAAATGAAAATCCATCACCAATGTCTCTTCCAATTGACCTCTATTGTCCTTCTTTCTCCTCCAAATAGTGGATTTGTGTGGATCTCACCTACAAGTGCAAAAGCATGAAACAAGATTGATTTTGATAGCGCGAGGATACTAGAAGTGTGGTGTTTTTAATCTCAGAAACTCATCCAATTTATAGACAAATTGGAGAGAGGACAAGATTAGCATGAAATTGATATTAGAGGCAATTGATTTCAAAAATGGCAAAATTGAGTTGAAGGAAGAAGGTTATGACACCTTCTATGTCATGAATTATGACATATTGCCAATGCAAAGGTTAGAGGACTAAAAGCCTATGACATCTTGCTATGCCAATGGTATGACACATGAGAAATTCATGCTTCCACCGAAGCACAAAAATAGGGAGAGACTAGAGAGGAATTGATTAGGTGGAAATTGAATTTAGCAAATTAGAAAACGAGGTGGAAATTAGGAATTAGGAAAATTAGAAATGATGAAATAGAAATTAGGTGAATTAATTAATAGGTTTTCATCCATTAATTAATTCATGAAAGAGACCTAGGACTAAATAAATAAATTTATTTAACCCACAAAGAATAAGAAAAGGATTAAATGAACAAATCATAAAACCCTAGAAATAAGAGGACAAGGAATTAGGTCAAGACAATAAGAAATTAATGTAGGTTCGATCATGATTTTGATTGACAAAGGGCCAATGTTGATAAATGATTGAGATTGGTTGACAAAAATCAATGACAAATTGACCAAGATTGACAAGGAGACCAAATTGATAGGCGCCAATTGACGAGGAACAACGACTAATCGATCCAAATTGACATGATTGAAAAGGACAAGGATCGATGACGAATCGATCGCAAAATGACAAGATTGACAAGTTGATAATTGCAAATGATTACAAACAATCTAAAGATGATTGAAAGATTGACAAGAGGACAAAACCCTAATTCTATTATCGAGTAGGATTGACGATGTCCAAAATGATGATAAATAAGCATGCACATTGATAGGACAGGATAAGATCAACCAAAATCATGACTGAAAATTGCTATCGACAAGACCTAATTCGAAAGCGATAAAAATGAGGAATGCAGAAGAAGGACTCGATGCTCGCAAATGATAAAGACCAAGTGTGCAACATAGAAGAAATGTTAATGCGACACAAGAACCCTAAAATAAGGCAATGCGTACATGTTAAAGTATGACTCCGCAAGCGTTGACCATTTTTAGATGTCTACATTAGCATGTCTATCAAGGCATCTCGAAGCCATATGACCAATCTTATTGCAGTTAAAACATTTAAAGGGTGCTTTACCTTCATACTTACTTCCAACTGGACCTTTAAGCATTTTCCTTGCAAACAGTGCTTCAAGTTCTTCAAGTTCTTCATTTTCTTTCCTGGTTTCTTCAAGTTCTCTTGCATAAAAGGCTTTCCAATCATATTTGTCAAATGATGGAGTAGATGATGTTGATGCTTTAAAGGCTAAATCTGTCTTAATAGTAGCAACTAGACCAAATTCTTCAATTTCAAAAGCTAAAAGTTTCCCAATCGATGTATCCCTAGTTATTGATGTATTAGGCATTGTTCTCAACTCATTTATAGCAGTAACCTTCATTTTATATGCCAGTGGAAATCCTCTTAAAACTTTTGAAACAATTTCATCCTCACTTAAGGTTCCTCCACAACATTTAATACCCAAAACAATTTCATTTACTCTTTCCATAAAGGCAGAAATCCTTTCATCTTCTTCCATTTTCATATGTTCATACCTAAATCGGAAGCTTTCAAGTTTTGCAATTTTGACTATGGAATCTCCTTCATTCAATGTTTCCAAATGATCCCAAATAGCTTTAGCAGTAGACCTATCTGATAGTCCCATGATTTGTTGATCTGATAATGCGCTCAAAAGTGCTTTTCTTGCTTTGCAATCATTTTCTTCATCTTTAGTCAACTTAGCTGGACTGGGCTGACCTGGTACAACAACAGTATAACCATTCTTTGTAACATCTCAGATGTCCTTTCCAATGCAATTCAGATGTGTCTCCATTCTGATCTTCCATATGCCATAGTCGGTTCCATCAAGTTTAGGACTATCCTTCCTGAAATAGTTAGTAGACATTGGATCTCCTCAAGCTGTTAAACTTCTACAAAAGATGACTAAGCTTTGATACCAATTGTTAGGTCTTGGAGACAATTGAGAGGGGGGGTGAATCAGTTGTCAGATAAATTC
Organism: Cryptomeria japonica; assembly: GCF_030272615.1. Taxonomy (NCBI): domain Eukaryota; kingdom Viridiplantae; phylum Streptophyta; class Pinopsida; order Cupressales; family Cupressaceae; genus Cryptomeria; species Cryptomeria japonica. The sequence continues at coordinate 635,614,881 of NC_081405.1, read as the reverse complement.
AAACCAAAAACAACTTAACCAATTTAATGCTTAATACCGGTAAACCAGTTAAGTATGTTGGTAGACAGTTTTAACAGTTAATTGCTATACCGGTAAAGATTAGTGCATGAAACATAAACACAAAGTCATCCACAACACATAACACCAATATTTCTATGTGGAAACCCTGTAAGAGGAAAAACCATGGTGGGAAACCTTACCCACAATCAGATGATACTACTGCAGATAGTAAGTGTACATAAAATGGGGTCTGCACATGTAGAAAGGCCAAGCACCTAGAGCTCACTGCTCAATCACAAAATGGGAGTCACACTGACTACAGTTGGATGGTTAAATCCAATAATAATGTACTACACAAAATAGCATCTTCATATGTTGGATTCAGTACTGGTGTAATGTTGATCTGCTTCCACAAAAACCTAGCTTCACCTTCAAATGATGTCTTCGTGTATAGCTATGCTTAATCTCGCATATGCCTTCACAGAATCCTTTTTCGCATTCCACACTTGATCTTGCAAATAAGATCTTGCATTTATACCATACCCTAAGACCAATTTTAGTAGGTTGGCTCTACAAGATATTACAATAAATACATTTTACAAACAATATAATATCTGATGCAATAATCGATTGAACATGTCGGCTTAATGCATTTACAACAATAATTAATCATCTCCATAGCGTGCCATGCTGATCTGGAAAAGATAAACCTGTCGATGTAACCCTAGAGCTATTTGTCGGTAACAACAAATATGCAAATATGAATATACCAATGATTAATTCATTAAGATAAGATGTCCACTCAATGTCTTTGATATTACCAAGTGTCTTCCATATCATTCCAAGTTTCGGTGATCATTATATCCTGCCGGTGAACCATATACCAGTAACTGTGCAATAGTTACTTGCTTGTCGGTGAATGCTGCTAAATCTCCAAAGTGCTAGTGTTTTAGTAGGTGTTGACATCAATGACAAAACCATACCAAAATACCAATAACTTGGCTGGGGGATAAACCATTTGATCTACACCATTACTTCGGGAGCATTTGTGATGATGCTAATGAATTCTTTGGACATCGGGTCTTGGAATATATCTCCCCTTCTAAATCTTGGAGGAAAATCTCACAATGTTGCCATTATCAACCCCTTTTTCTACATACAACTTGGGAGCTATAAAATCTGCTAAAACAAACTAGAATCCCCCTCTTCTAGAGAGAGGACAAATTCATATGGAGGTTGAACCTTGGGGGTGAGTTCACTATTAAGTCTTTTATCTCTCTCTCCTTAGGGAAAACAATTTCTTGGGGTGTTAGAGGAAGGTCTTGAACCAACAACTAATTCCTAAGATAAAATTCTTCTGGTGGCTGCCATACACAACAAGATCCTTACCCAAGATAATCTATCTAAGAGGGGATTTCAATTCTTAAATTGTTGTGTCTTATGCAAATGGTAGGAGGAAAGCCCTTCCCACCTATTAGTCTATTGCACCTTCACTAAAACTCTTTGGGTCTTAGTGCTACAAAAGCTATATTTTCCTTGGGTTATGAATAGGGACCTCCAACAATTTGTAATGGATTGGTGTGGGCCCTCACACAACCCGCTAATTAAACAACTATAGAGATTGATCCTGTGTCATCTTGGCTGGAGCATTTGGAAATAGAGAAACAATAGGATTTTTCGTGATCTTGAAAATCATATTAAGGTAGTTTTCAAAAGCGTTTCCAAGCTCCTCCTAGAAAACCTCTCTGCTATCTCTTGCCCTTGTCCATCCTTTCCTCTCTTATTGTTTGATGACAAAATTGCTAAGAGTTGTGCCTACCTTCCTCTTATTCCAAATTTGACAATTCAAAAAGGATGCTAAGAAGGAATACTAGATGGCGTCCACCTAAGTTGGGATGGTGTAAATTGAATTTTGATGGTGTTGTAAGATAGTCCATGGGGGAGGCGACTATGGGGGGATCCACAAGAATGCATACACTGGAATTGGTGGTAGCTTACTCTAGGAATTTGAAAGGTAATAATAACAACCAAGCTAAAGGGATGACCTTACTTTGGGGACTCAAAGTTTCTCTCTCAATTGGATTGAAGACCTTGGTCATTGAAGGTGATTTCAAACTCATAATTAATGGGACTGAGCAAGACCAAATGGTCCATTGAAGGGATAATCAAAGACATCCAAGAGTTTCTTTTGGGGCTAAAGCACTTTGAAATTGGTCATGTTGTTGGCATTTCAATAGAAAGGAAATTGTTGATATTCATTATGGATATTGAGAAGGTTGTTGAAGATTATTTGATATAACTGAAAAAGGATGATAACTATCTTTATAATATTATTTTGTCATTCATGTCAAGAAATTGATTTCCTGATTCAGTATGATGTTGCCATATCTTGAGAAGATTGATCTGAAGAGAATTAAGATGTCGGTAAAAGACACAAAAAGAATGTGATGAATAAGGGGAGAAATTAGTTATTCAATGGGCAACTATTACTGAGTTAGACAATGATGAGATCATGATGTTTAGATTATTTTGATATCCTACATATGTTCTTGATTGTAAGGTTAATACTATACTATGTCACCAAGCAAAGAACCTAGTCGGTAAACCCTAAGGAACCTAGTCGGTAAACCCTAAGGTTATCGATATCGGTTAATGAAGGAGGAATGTCTACCAAGTAAAGTTTAGTATTTATCGAGTTGCAACCAAGTTATGACAGATCACATTGGATGGATAAAAGCATTATTTAATGAAGGATGTTGATGAGCTGGAGATGAATAAATGATTGGCATGTTGTGCATGAAGTTTGTTAAAGATCCATAGTAATGGAAAATCAAGAGGAAAATCTACAGCGCAGATTGAACTGAAATAACCTAGCACAAGTTCCTAGGAAGGTATGCAAGTTCCAAGGCGAGGTAAAATGTTTTCAGAACGAAGGATACATTGAACCTAGTCAAGATTGAAGATCTGACGGCTAAGATTGATCATGGGAAATGTGATCAAGGAGATTCAGCGGTTAGCAAATTGTTTATAAATAAGGAATTGTTGATAAACAATGTATGCGGGCAAGTGTAAGCACAAGGATGCTACATAGTGATTACCGAGCATAGAAGCTTGAAGACCTGTTTGAATAATAGAGTAAGGAGCCTAGCAGAGGGACAAGATAAGTCCTATGACAAGATTGTTTTGAACAAATAGAATCTGCTTTAACATTTTAGATGTGAAGTTGCAGATATATTTTTATTACTGTTATTTTGTAAGTGACAGAAAATCTCTTAACCGAGTAGACTTAACAGTCTTATTTGTAAACCCTCTAGCAAGGTAACATTCTAAATGAGTGTTTGAAATCCTTTGACAAGGTCACTTCTAACAAAGTGAAGATCCTAACAAATTTGAGGGAAATCCCTTAACCGGGTCACATCTAGCAATGTGTTTGTAATCTTTAACAGGATTTGCTTTTAACCGAGCATACTCTAGAAGAGTATATTTCTTAGTGGGTCCAAAATCCAACAGTAGTTTATCCCTATTTGAGTTTCCACATTAAATCTGGTGTTATATGTGTTATGATGATTATGTGTTTATGAGTTTGCATGTTTAGCAGTTTTTGGTTATATTACTGAAGTATAAGTTACCGAGGTTGAATCTATTGATTTGATGGAGGATTAAGTTTGTATGATTCACCCCCCCCCCCCTCTCATCTTGTTATTCTTTACCATCAAAACTTTACACATGTCTATAGGGAGGGCGATATGGTTGTTGATGCTTTGGTGGTGCTAGGCTTCCAAATTGAAGGATGGAGATGTTGGAGGAGGAAGGATGCCCTCCCCAATAATGTTCAGATACTCCTGTATGGATAGTGCCTTGCAATGGAGTCTAATGGGTAATTTTCATCTCTTGGGGAGTTGGCTTTTGCAACACCTATCAATTTGGGTTGGGGGTTGCACGAGGGTTGCAAGTTTGAATGCAGGAAAAAATTAAATATGAAGAGAAGTGGGCCTTGGATGATGTGGACTCCTACGAGGAGGTGGTATGATCATGTTAGAATTGGCAACCCTTATACATTGACATGGAGTGGGACCCACCTTTTATGTCTTGTGTTCTTTTTATTTTGCTATGATATGATGTCATGGCATCATTCTAGGAAGCCGTGTGGGAGTTGGAGTAATGATGACAAGGTAAAGAAATCTCATGGACTTCAATTCCACTATCACTTCTTATTGTATGTTGTGCTACTAGCACGCACGAGGGATTAAGGGAAGATATAGATGCATTTATGATTCTGATGGCCTACACAAGACTTGCCTTCACATTTACTGTGACACTTTTGGAATTCACAAATTTTTTTAGTGTTTCTCTAGGTTTTCTGCGAAACCTTCTTACTACTCTCAGAATGGGGGGAGACCATGTGCGTACTAAGCCTAGTAAGTTGGATGAGTTTATAAATTTTGAAATTTTATGTCACATTTGTAGAGGAGGGGTTGATGGGTACCTTGAACTAATGCAAGAGTTTGATGAAGAACTAATGTTACAATTTGCTACCTCCTAGGTCAATAGGAGGGTCGCAATGGGAGGAATTTCATTTGAGGTCAGTGAGGAGGCGATTGCACAAGGAACTAGCCTTTCCATGGAAGACATGAAGTGGAAGAGAAGTAGTCATATGAAAAATAGTGAAAGTCTTGACAGGTTCTTTTGTGGAAATGAAGCCCCTATTAAGATGCAAGGTGGATATGTGAGAGAGGAGCTACCTAATCATTGGAAAATGATATGCTTGATGATAATGAAGTAATTTACTCTAGAAGATAATTTTAAAGTTTACTACTTTTACCATATGTCACTTTTGAATCATTTTAGGAACCATGACACCATGTCCTTCCCCTTCTATCTATTTCACTCCTTAGAATAATATGTCAAAGAGGCCCTACAACCTAAAAACCGAGATAAAAAGCCTATTCCCTTGTACCAGGGCTTGATTTATAGTCTATATTCATTTTGTTTGTCCCTGTGTCTACCTAAGAATATCATAGTTATGGAGGCTCCTACCCCGAGTTCTTCCCCCTTGTCAATTGGTACACCTAGTGCTTGGACCAAACACTACATTCACCAACTTGAGGCTACTTTCATTGCTTCCCATAGAACCCCCTCCACCTCAGTGGTAATTACAAAAAATGATATGCTCGAAACCCAAAAGCCCTTGATAAGAAAGAAGAAAGGAAAGAAAAACAAGAAGATTACTATTTCAGAAGAGTCGAATAAGGAGGAAGAGGAAGAAAGGGAGAGCAGTAGGAATGAAGGTAGAAGAAGGTCGAACAGACTAGCCTACCATGATTATTGGAAGGCTAAATAATTAAAGTTTGTTGATTATGGCTCAGAAGATGAGAAAGGAGAACATGGGAAGGAGTATGATGAAAATGAGGATGAGGGGAATGCTGATGGTGGTGGGGAGAATTTGGATTAGAATTTAGAGAAGTCAATAAATAATGGATGGGTTGAATAGGGGAACCCAATTGGGGATGAAAGAGTGGAAGAGGTTGCCATGGAGGAGGATGTGAAGATGGATGTTGTGGTTGAGAGTTGCACGAGATGTTAGAGAGCTGACAAAGAGCTAAAGGAAATAGAGGAGGAACTGCAAAGGTTGAAGGATAGAATCCTTGAGATAGAAATGAAGGTGGGGAACATATTGAGATTTAGCCTTTGGGTTATGCACAGTTCGACGACCTCACTTTGTTTAATGCAAGACAAGGTGCTTGGCAATGTTGTGGGTGAGGCTGACATTCATAAGGAGATGATTGGAACAATACCCTATTGCAAGCGGGCCAAGTTGTTAAGAAGTCTAGTAATGTTTAGTGCCATAAGGGCATCCTTTTTTGTTGTTTTTGTTTATTGGAGCTTGGCTCCTCTAATAAACTTGTTTTATGTTAGTTGATGTTCTGGACTCTGGCTATTCTTTGGTTGGTTATGTTTACTGCTTTTGAACTGCTATGACCATAGTTGTTACCGGTTGTTTCTTGTAATTTTGTTGTTGTTTTTGGACGCCTTTGGGCTATGGATGTTATAGGGACAACACCCCTATTATGCTACTTTTAATATCAAAAACATGTATATTAACTACTAGAAGGCTTTTCCAAACAATTTTAGTTAATTTGTAAAAAAATTTAATGAGATTTGATCTATTTAATTTTATTTAGAGATGAACTCCAATAGTAATCATTACTCTAATGTTATTTTCTTAATAATGTTGGTAATAATTTCAAAGCAATGCTACGTAGTAGCATATAAGCACCTTTAAACATTTGTTAATGAAAAGAAGGGTGAAATCACTACTCCAATATTTCACTTTAACCTCTTTACTACTACAAATCACAACATTAGATCAATGATTATAATTTACCACATGAAAAGATTTTGACACAACACATTACAACACTTCATAAATATTTTGATTAAACAAAATTATACACACATATACATCCATTCTTAATTGGTAATAGGTTTAAATAACAAAAAATCAATTTAATTCCACTAAGATATAGTCACATTTGATACAATTTGAAGAATATGAGATCAACGTGATGCAAATTTCTATGTGTCAAGCTTTGAAAATGTAACCATTGCATGAGTGATATTGAGCACATGAATAATAACAAATAGACAAACAATGGTTGTAACTACAAGGTTAATATCCTTACAACTAACAACAAATATATGCTTGATTTCTCACACATGTTTATAATTAGACCAACGTGCATGAATATTCTTTTTAGCAGTGCAATGATTATTTGTGGAGGTTACATAGAGATAACAAAGTATACATACATCAAATCATGTAATTTATTTTTTAAACCTTTCAAATTATCTCAAGGTGCATAGATCAAAAGATCAATAGTTGGTTAACAACATAATGGGATGAGATCATAACAACAATAAACACACTTTTTTAATTTAACAACAAAATAGGGATCAATGACTTATCTATAGAAGTAATAATGAAGTTTTTTTGTTGCAGTCTTTGTTTTGTGATATAAATTATGCTCTATACTTAGAATTGGAATTGATAAGCTTTCACATATAGTTGATTGTTTTTTTCTTTGCTATGGGTTAGATCTATGCATATATATATGATCTTCATGTCTACAAAAAGGACCTTGACCCACATAAATGGCTTGCACACTCTTTGATGTTTGGGATCTACTGACCTCAATGTCTAGAATCTGCATTTAAATAATAGTTTATGTTGACAGACACTATTGTGTGTTTGCTAAGATAGTATCTTTTCCTCACGTCAAATATCTAGATCTAAATTAATAGTTTGAAACAAAGATTGAAGATACAAGCAATTGTATGATATGTTCTATCATTTAATACAAATGATTGTACAATATGTTCCATCATTTAATACAAATTCTAATGAAAGTTGATGATGCAACATGACACTCTTTTGAATTCACTGGATGAATCTATTAGTATATTTTAGAATCACCTAATAATATATTTGAGTTTTTCCTTTAATATAATATCCTATCACACAAATTAATGGATTTTGTCTTCAAGTCAATAAATAATCAATAACAAGGAGGGAATCAAATTTTGGCTCAAAATTAAATTTGATTTTGGGAGGAAGGGGCTCATTTCTACACTATACATTTGATCCAAGGTAACATAAATAAAATAGAGATCAAATTTGAACTCTTAGAATTTATGGAAATATATTCAAGTTAAAATTTGAATTAGTTGTTGTCTTTTATGAAAAATATGTCACTTATATACTAGTCTTTACATTCAAGACAACTTATTAAAATAAATCTAGAACAAACCTTAAACTATCATAAACCAAACAAACTAGTTATTTATTTAATTTATTATTTAATTTATTAGTGAATATCAATAAAATTTTAGCTTTCTCTAGGCTAGGGGAGGCCATAGATGAGGGACCTCATCCTCTACATGAATGCATTGCATTGACACAAACAATCCAAGCTCGAGAGTTCAATGGTCCAATAGGGACACAAAGTCAGCTAGGAAAAACAAACCAAGAAAGTTTATAATATGATAATTGGAAAGCAAAAACAGAAATCAAATCTGAGCTAAATAAATTGAATCCAACTCAAGAGAATGAAAAGCATATAATAAATGACAGTACTCATACTATTGGAATTATTGTAATTGATGTCATTGATGTCAAGGGATGGATGTCAAGAAGTTGCAGAGAAGCAGGTAGCATTCACACATAATACGCTGGTTATGTTGTGCAATTGTGCATAACACGTCGTGTTATGTTGTAGGGGTTTCGACCAAACTTGTCATCTCCTCGTGTCAGCAACAGTCACTGAGTCATAAGTTGTGGTCTATGAGCCATGATTTCCGTATGGTAGCAGTTGTTTGGTTTGAATGTAGGGAAGAGATTGTGTAGGATAACACTTGAAAAAATAAAAGGCTATCCATAGCTCCATACAGGATAAAAGTTTCATGGAGGTCGAAGACCCTCCCACTATCTCGTAGCATGTTTGTTGAGCCTTCGTTGACCAAGCAGGACAAGAAAAGTCAAGGGGAAATGTGTCCTCCGCTATCTTACACCACGCAAAGTGTGTGCATGGTGTTCGTGCAGGATAACTGCAAGGGCATAATGATCCCCTGCTATCTCGTGGCTTGTTTGCATTGAGATTGAAGGTCTTGCGAGGTATCAAAAAAAGAAGCAAGAGATGCTTCCTGCCATCCCGGGGCATGATGAACGTGTGAAAGGTGACCATGCGGGGTTAAAAGGACAAAGGTAGGAATTGGGCTTCCCGCTATCCCACACTATTCAAAATGGATGTTTGACGGTTGTGCGAGATAAGATAGTGAAGGAAGAGAAGGATCCTGCTATCTCGTAGCCTACAGATGGATGTAAAGAGGACCTTGTAGGGTGAGTTGAGGTAGAGAGATGATGCATCCTGCCAACCCACATAGGCAAAATAGGTGTGTGAACGATGATGCAAGGCAGGTTAAAAGGATAAATGGTGTGCATCTTGCCATCCCGCATCGACAGAGCTTGAGGTTATTATGACCATTTGAGGTGTTTTGATCGACACATTGGCAGCTCAATTAGCTTATTTGTCCATTTGGTGGTTGACCATGGTTGACTAGGTGACTTGGATGTCAAATAAAGAAGACTTTTGATGATATTTGTGCATGCTGATAGGCATAAGGGTTTTACATGGAATCTGACCGACCTTGACCTAGTGATCTAAATGAAGAATATGAAGACATGTGGTTTCTTGATGGACAAAGAACGAAACAGATACGCAAAATTCAGTGATGATGAAGGTAGTTGTTGATCTTTTTAGGATAGGTCGACAGAGGATGGAGAATGCATTAATGGTGACCGAGTTCCAGATGGTTGATGGGATTGAGGTGATCGACAGAGGCAAAATAAAATCAGTTGGACATATTGAGCTTGTTAAATATAGCAACCCAGTATATAGAACTTTTAGAAAATCAGAAAAGAGGCATTTAATGCAAATGGTCGATCCAAGAAAGAAAATCATATTTGTTGCAGACCGAATCCGAGAGAGACAAAATGAATTAATTTTAAATTGCAGGTTTAGAGGGAAAAACATTCTTCAATGTAGAGATGATGGTGCAGAGTTGTGAATGGTTTTTGACATTGGTAGGCATGGTTGTTGAGATGTAGATAGAGGTGAAAAAAAAGGGGATATCTCAGATAGTTGAGTGTACGTGTAGTGCTGCAGAGAGTGTGTGGCTGTTGAGAGTGAGAGATAATTCAAAAATTGAGAAAGAAAAGAGAGACATCCATAGAAACAGATAAAAAAGAAGAGACGGAGGAAGAAGAAGAAACAGAGAAGGAACTCTAGCAGGCAGAGAAAGTAATTCTCAAGATATGAGAAATTTGTAAGTATAACAAAACTCAATTGTGACAAGATTTTGTAGACTTGATCAATCATTGTAAATCTCTGAGTGGGTGCTTAGAGTAGGGGTAGGTGCTCCTTTGAGTAGGTGCTCATAAAATTAGGGGTTGATGCTCCTTGGGTTGGTGCCCTAAATTTTAGGGGTTGGTGCTCCTTGGATTGGTGCCCTAAAAATTGTAAACTATTATTCATTGTGAGGCTGGATTGGAGAGGTAGACTCTAGTAACTATTCTCACCAAGGTTTTTCCCACATTGGGTTTTCCTCGTATATTTTGTGTTGTGGTTTGATTTGTGTGTGTGTGTATTCTTAATTAATCAACAGTTTATGTACGTGCACACATAGTTGAAATTTCTTAATTACACTTGTTCACCCCCCTCTTAGTGTCCATTTGTGATCTTTAATTGGTATCAGAGCCTTAGGTTCCCTTACTGTAAAGCTTCCTCTAGCTTCGGGGTAGATCTCATCATGTGAACACAATGGCTAGAAATGAGTTCTCCTCTAAAGCCCCTATGTTTGATAGCACCAACTATTCCTTGTGGAGTAGAATAATGGAGACATATTTGTCTTCCCTTGGGTTTGATGTCTGGATGTCAGTAAAAAATGGATATGTTGTTCCTCAAGTTCCTCCTACTGACCCTGATGTTAAAAGGGAATATGAGAACAATGTGAAAGCTAAGAATGCAATCTTGAGTGGCTTATCTGATACAAAGTTCATGAAAGTCATGCACTGCACATCAGCAAAATCGATATGGGACAAACTGCAAAGTATATATTAAGGAGATACTAAAGTGAAAGAAACCAAACTACAGAATCTAAGAACTCAATTTGAGAACTTGAAAATGAAGGATGAGGAGAAAATAGCTAACTAACTGCAGAGTGGATGAAAATGTGAGTGCTATAAGAGGACTTGGAGAAGAAGTCAAAGATGAAGTTATAGTAAAAAAGGTACTCAGATCTCTCAATCTAAAGTATGACACGAAAGTCTCGGCCATTGAAGAAGCTAAGGATCTAACCACCTTCTCTATGGATGAACTGTTTGGCTCTCTATTTGCCTATGAGATGAGAACAATAAGTGTTGAACCTTCAAAGAGAGAGGTTGCCTTCAATACCATACAGAAAGGAAAAGAACAAGCTACAAATGAGGATGAAAATGACTCTGATGCTATTGTAGCAAATTTTGTAAGGAATCTCAAAAGAGGTTCAGGAAAGTACAAAGGTAAGTTGTCCTTCAAATGTTTGAACTGTGGCAAGATTGGACACTTTGCATCTAAGTGCCCTTTTGGAGAGAAGGATGAAGATGAAAAGAAACACTTGAAGGCACTTGGTAAGGAAAAGATGAATAATTCTTATATGCCAATGAGAAGAAATTTCAAGAGAAAGAGAAATCATTACATATTTGAAGATGATGCCTCTAATTAAGAAAGTGTCTCTAAATATTGGTGCAGTGATGGTGAAAGTGAAGTCAATCTCTTTATGGGACAAGAAGAGTTATTTGTTGAATAAATTGTTGATGATGAAGAATAAGAAAATGAAGTTGTTGTAGACCTTGATGGTGAACTTGTGAGTGTACTAGAAGAACTTAGAAGAGTGATAAAGGAATATAAAAAAGTACAAGAATGTTGTTGTTGAAGAACAAGATCTACTAAACAAATCACTTGAGGAGTTGTTGGTTGAAAATTTTGTACACTTCGGGAAATCTACAAAATTGTGGTTTCAACCACAGTGTGTGAGTAAAACTCTCCTAATTAAGGGAAGGCTCCCCCTATCTATCTAATACTAAAACTAAAATAGTATGGAACAACAGTCTTTCTTCTTTTTTCAAGAAAGCCAATATCCTTTTCTCTTCATAGAAAAGTGATAGCAATTTAATATAAAACAACAGTAACAACTTTTTGAAATGAAATGAGAGAAAGGAAATGAAGTTTCCTAAAAGTTCAAAGACTTCCATCACTTTGATCAGTCTCATAATAACCAACAACTACCTTTGAAAGAGGCGGTTCAAGCACAAGCCTCTCGGGAGGAGGAGGTAGCTTGGGTTGATTCTTAGCACCATAACTGGCAGCAACATTAGGATATGTCCGTCTTGGGATATCCTTGTACGATGTAGGATAGGAATTCTGAGATACTTGCTTCTTCAAAGCAAGGAGTTCATTTGCTAATTTGTGCACTATTGGGTCGGTAGAACTAGAAGATGAAATCTCCATATGTGAACCTCCTTTGGACCGATTAGGATCCCTTTTGATTTTACCAGCTAGGATCAAATCGTCCTCAATTTCAGTAGCCATTGATTGAGCAGCAGCTAAATCTATTGGAGATGCTTGTCTTAGGAAGAAACTGACCTCCGACAACTAAGTATTGATGAAAAAGCACCTAAGATTCTCAGGAGTAGGTTGAGAATTGGTAGGAATTCTATTTGCTAATTTGTTAAACTTAGCAATGAATTCGCGCATGCCTTCGTGGCAAGGATAACTTTAAGAAACCACCCCCCGGGCAAAAGTGTAAAATCCTAGCGAATCAGACATTATTTTTGGGGGGAAATTTTCATATTGATGGTGAAATTATTTTTCAAAGTAGGAAAAAAAAATATTTTGTATTGGCAATTTTTTCCTAGGGTACGAAAATTACATAAATTTCTGGCGAATAATACCTTGTTCTGTGGGGAAAATATATATTGTAGGAGGCAAATATTTTTCGTTTAAAGGAACAAATATATAATTGTATGGGCGAAAAATTTTCGTCCAAAGGAAAAATTATTTAAGCGTATTGGCGATTTTTACCCACCACTTGAAAATTATTTATTTTATTTGGCTAATATTTTTTTATTTATAGAAAAATATATATTTTATTGGCGATTTCATGAATTCATTGCCATTAATAGACAAGGCACATCACATCACATCAATACATCACATTGAGTCAGGACTCTCCATGACGTATCGAGAAGCGTGGTCTCTTTGACACGTGAAGGGTGACACATACCTAAAATCCATCAATGATTTTAAACCGTTCGATGATCGTAGATCAATGGCTGAAGTTTTATTTTGGCCCAAATTTCTGAAGAGAACGTAGTTTAGCAGAAAGTGCCCGGAATGGAATTGGATTCAATAGACACGTATCAAATGTCACGATCGATAATGTTGATCATTTAATATATGTCTAGTCACTAACTGCAATCCACTCTGTCCCCGCGACTTCCAATGTGGTAATTGTCAACTTGGTACTGATTTATAGTTGTTTCCAATTTTGCACACGAGTGCATTTATGGGAAAGATTTGCAGAGATATACAAAAGATTTTAAAAAAATTAAAGGAATTAATACGGTTAGAGAAGTAATTATTACAATCAAGAGCTTCAACTATTTATATACAATCTCTGCTTCTTTCATCTCCAATTAGCCTTTTCCATTTGGTAGATAAATCATCGGAGATCACGGTATTTAAATTATGCCTCTGGTTTAGGTCTATAGGCTCAGGTTGTTTAATTTGGTAATCTAATTTGTCAAGATGGATACTCCTATCCACTTGAGAATCATTTCTGCAGAGGACCAGAGGGCCTTTTTGAGCTCCATTTTAGACCTAACCCTCCAATCACTCTGCAAGGAGGTTGGGATGTTCACCAATGAGGTTGTGAGGATGGTGTTGGGAAGAGACTTTCTGCTTAACGAAAATAGATACCGTGTTAACACGCACATTACATCTCGGTTCTTGGCATCTCTTTTGGACCTCAGAGGAGACAAGGTGGATATGTTGATGTTGTTAAGGAAGGTGTTTAAGGAAGATTTCCTTGGAGATGGTGTTATTTTTGTCATCCTTGTAGAAGTAGGAGTGGGGATCCCTTGGGCGAGTGAATTAACCAAGCTTTTCCTCCTTGACCAAACAATGTCAGTGGCCAGGCAACCATTTCTTTTGAACCTGAATGTGGAGCAGTTGACGCGTCATAGGAAATGGGCGTGGATTGGCAAGGACTTTCTCCAAAAATGGTTGCTCCTAGGCGACTTTCCAAACTACAGTTGGCTTGAAGAATTCTTTCAGCTTATGTTGTCTAAAGAATTCTACATGGAGGGAGGGTCAGATTCTTAGAGTAAAACATCCACTACTTGTGCCCTAGCCCCAACCCCCTAGTAGTTTTTTTTTTTTGGCTATGTCCTCGTAACCTCACAGGCTCAGTGGCTAATTCATTTTGGCTTTAAAATTTTTTAGGGACTCAAGTCTCAGACATGTAAAAATTGTAAATTTCTAAAACATAAATATTAATGATAATTTTGCAAATTCCAATTCATTTCAGTTTGCCTCTTATGGATATAAAAATGCTTTCTATTTTATTTTATTAATGATAGTTTTGCAAATGCTTTTTGTCTTTGAGCTACGTTATTTCAATATTTTGTTAAACAATGGAAATAAATTTAATACTGTGATCTTTTTTATGTAATGCTTCTTCCTCTATATTTAATATATATAAAAAAATTCCAGTTCATTCCATTAATTATTTGTACATTGATTATGGTTGATTATAATTTTATAAATATAAAAAAAAAAGATGTTTATCTCACGAAAAACAAGTAAATTAAAAGTCCAACTTACTTGTTGTTGAAGTTTTGAACTAGTGCATGTGTGGGTTGGTACATGCTATGATTTATAGTTAAGATTTTGTCATTATGAAGAAATTTGAGACATTTATGAACGGTAGATGGGATCGCTTTCATGGAAGAGAACCAAAGATGTGAATATATTATTAGAACAGTTTCAAAAAATAGAATTGAGAAGTGGATATATTTTATCATTTATATGCATCAATATACAATGTGGTAATTGGTCCCATTTGTTTTGTATCAAACAAATTAAAGTAATTAATTACTTTACAAAACACCCAATGAATTAGGTATTTTACGAAGAAAGGCGCGTCCACTTATTTGGTCCTATCACTCATTTGATCTTATAATCTATCTTTGTAATAGAAAAAAAATATTATTTAATCAACTTTTGATATGATAATCAACTTTGATATGATAATCGATAGCTTACCCTCTTTTTTAGTCGCTTTGGTCTGTTGGTGGGCTTGTTTTTTCTAGCAATTACAATGCTTTTTTCTTTTTTTTTTCTATATTCAAAATGACGAAATTTTATGAATCTGATCAATATATCATACATATATATATTGGAACGAATTGTGAATGTCTTTGATATTTGCAGTGATATATAGTGGTGAATATAATTAAGTCTATAAAGCTCTATTTCGGGCGAAAGTTGAAAATGATTAAACAGACTTAAAAAATAGTTCGGAAAAGTGACTCGAGTGTGGTGTCGTGCCCAAAAAATGGCAAAATTTATGGGACCCACGACAACTGACAACATATACCATCGTCTGTTGGATGAGCACAAATCAACGGCTTAGAGTGTATTTTGGCCCGAATGTGGGAAGTAAGCACATTTGTGAGAACTT
This sequence comes from Cryptomeria japonica, assembly GCF_030272615.1. NCBI lineage: Eukaryota > Viridiplantae > Streptophyta > Pinopsida > Cupressales > Cupressaceae > Cryptomeria > Cryptomeria japonica. The sequence continues at coordinate 635,599,542 of NC_081405.1, read as the reverse complement.
CCCCTGGAATTGAACGTTTTACATTTAATTAAATATAATTAAGTCTATAAAGTTCTATTTCGAGTGGAAGTTGAAAATGATTAAATAGGCTTAAAAAACAATCCGGAAAAGTGACTCGAGTGTGGTGACGTGCCCGAAAAATGGTAAAAGTCATGGGACCCACGACAACTAACAATAGATACCATCGTCCATTAGATGAGCACAGATCAACGGCTTAGGGTGGATTTCGACCTGAATGTGGGAAGTAAACACATTTGTGAGAACTTCGCTCAGAATTGAACATTTTACATTTAATAAAATATAATTAAATCTTTAAAGCTCTATTTTGAGCGGAAGTTGAAGAATTAATAAGACTTAAAAACAGTCTAGAAAAGTGACTCAAGTGTGGTGATGTGCCCAAAAAAATGGCAAAAGTCATGGGACCCACAACAACTGACAACAGATACAATCATCTGTTGGATGAGCACAAATCAATGACTTAGGGTGGATTTCAGCCCGAAAGTGGGAAGTGAACACATTTGTGAGAACTTCACCCAGAATTGAACATTTTACATTTAATTATATTTAATTAAGTCAATAAAGCTCTATTTCGGGCAGAAGTTGAAGGATTAAAAAGACTTTAAAAATAGTCCAGAAAAGTGACTCAAGTGTGGTGATGTGCCCAAAAAATGGCAAAATTCATGGGGCCCACGACAACTGACAACATATACCATTGTCCGTTGGATGAGCACAGATCAACAACTTAGGGTGGATTTCGGCCCGAATGTGGGAAGTGAGCACATTTGTGAGAACTTCACCCAGAATTGAACTCTTTACATTTAATATCCTTAGAATTTAGACTAAAGCAATGAATGTTTTGTCCTTCAGCGGCGAATAGATATTAATAATAATTAATAAAATTACAACATGCTTCTAGATATTTTTCCCTTTAGATATTACTTTTGTACTTTTCAGTGTTTTCAAAATAAGTGACTCATAAATCATAATCGTATTTCATTTCATGGACAAACTAGTAAATCAAGGGAGATTCAGAAACGGCTACTAGATTGAGGAATGCAAGTTGCAACGGGGAGTGTTTGCAACAATCTAGTGAAATAGAAATTTCGGGTAAAATCTAAAGCACCTACATCCCGCCTTTTTTACTTTTTTTAATCTTGTGGTTCAATTTGTGGGTTAGCATTTCCAGGCTTGTATCTAGCATTATTTTGAATTATTAACAATAACAGTGATGGGGAAAACGGGAAGCAATAGTTCAACAGGAAGCCAAGTGAAAAAAAAAATGTACCTAACCGAACTAGTTAAAACACCAAGTTTCACTGATGAATACCATGATATTTATGACCCTACTATCCATGGTGAAAAGTGTATCATAGATATTAGATATGCATTGTCTAGTAAGGTGGAAGATCCAACCAGGGCAAAATTTACTATTTTCAACACAATGTTACAACAAAGAACAAATAAAATTGCATCATGGGATACTGGATTGGGAAGCATGGTGTTACCTGAAGTATTCCCTTTCCCTGATTTTTCATGGTTTGCGCCGAAAATTATGATGAAGATAAAAAAGCAATTGCTAATAAAAAGAGGAAATTTTATCCATAAACGTGGGAGAATTTGCTCGTTTGTTGAACCTAGGGTTTGAAGCACAAAACTCAAACATCCACATTGACCTAGGAAAGTTGACAGAGAATTATGAGAGTCTTGATCCAAGTTGTAGAGATTCATTTATCAGAGCTCTAATAATGTGTGGTATTCTATTGGATTAGAATCATAAGCCTCCTTATGATTCTAACATTTTTGTTCCATGGGTTCGAGATACTATTTCCTTGCTAACATTTTGCCTGGGATTGGAAAATGATAGGGAAGTGGGTGCTAGCCTTCTTGAAATGATTTTTAATATCCATTGTGTAACTCAACCAGTAAGATATAATTTTGTTGAGCACGTTGTTCAATCCATGCAAAAACAATTACTAATGATAAAAAAAGGTTCCTGTAAGACATTTAGGTTCTCATCCTACTTGTGCTATCTCCTTCTATCCAAGTATCGTGCAATATTCGAGACCAACAATCTTCAAATTGTGAACTATAAGATTGATGAGAAGACTCAGAACATAACAAAGTATCTAATATATAAATGGACACCAAAGATAAGGATGCATGATAATAGAAAGAACTACAACCATTTTGTAGAACTCTCTTTGGTACCAATGTATAATGAAATTACAAGCCCTCCAATGCCTAGATTACTTGTGTCTTATAGAGATTGCATTCAACTCGGAAGTCAAATACAATTGGCTGACTAGTTCTTCATGGAAGAATACACTATGTTAAGGGTTTACAGATCAGCAATAAAACCATACAAACTTCCAATACATGTGACAAAGAGGGTATTTGCATTGGAATATGTAGGGAATCTGGAGAGCACAAATAGGCACTTCCATGGTCAGCAAAAGAAGAACATATTTCCTTCCTTGCCTTTCTGATATGGAGGGTTCACATTTGAGAGAAAAGCATTCAATGTGGCACATGATTTTTTGACAATTTTTAGCTTTGGTGATGAGGGTCTCTGGTAGTATGATCCAATCGGTGTAGTTCAAGCAAGGCTTAAGAAAAATGGGAACTCTTCAGCGTTATGTCAACATGAAAGTAAACCATTGCTATAAAAGCTTAGAAACATGGACTCTTGTGATGAGGTAAAAAAAGAGATGGAGAAAATTGTCACTGACAATTACATTTCAACAGAAGAAATGTCATCACAAATTATGGCATTGCACACACAGAGGACAACAGAGGAGGGTCGGGGCATCCAAAATAGGAGGTCCTATAATTTATACCAAAAATATACTAATCCATCTAAAAAATCTATTCCCAAAACAATTTTGCAAGAATGTAAAGAAATTTATTGGTCTCAAACCCAAATAAATGATTTTTGGACTATGAGGAAGAATCTTGGTGAACCAAAGACCAGTGCAGAATTTGAGTCCATCAACGAGGATGAAGAGTTTAGCAAATTGTGGAATATGGAGCATCCCACAATAACATATGACATGAGTGAAGATGATAATGAGTATGAGGTTGAGCCCACTCCAACAAATACTACAGTCCCTAAAATATTAGGTGGAGTCAATGAGTCCATGAAAGAAAAATATAGAAAAGAGGCAAACATTGTGGAAAAAATGGGTTTTGAAGGTGGTGGTCTAGGTCCTAGAGGAGAAGGCATTTGGTGTAAAGTTTCGATGCCAATAGCTAACGAGATGAGAGGGGGGGTGAATCATACAAACTTAATTTTCCATAAAATCAACAGATTCAACCTCAGTAACTTATACTTCAGCAATATAACCAAAAACTGCTAAACATGGTAACTCATAAACACATAATCATCATAACACATATAACACCAGATTTAACATGGAAACCCAAATAGGAAAAAACCACTATGGGATTTTAGACCCACTAAGAAATATACTCTTCTAGAGTATGCTCGGTTAAAAGCAAATCATGTTAAATATTACAAACACATTTCTAGATGTGACTCGGTTAAGGGATTTCCCTCAGATCTATTAGGATCTTCACTTTGTTAGAAGTGACCTTGTCAAAGGATTTCAAGCACTCATTTAGAATGTTACCTTGCTAGAGGGTTTACAAATAAGACTGTTAGGTCCACTCGGTTAAGAGATTTTCTATCACTTACAAAATAACAGTAATAAAAATATATCTGCAACTTCACATCTAAAATGCTAAAGAAAATTCTATTTGCTCAAAACAATCTTGTCATCGGACTTATCTTGTCCCTCTGCTGGGCTCCCTACTTTATTATTCAAACAGATCTTCAATCTTTTGTGCTCGATAATCACTATGTAGCATCCATTTGCTTACACTTGCCCGCATCCATTGTTTATCAACAATTCCTTATTTATAAATAATTTGCTAACCACTGAATCTCCTTGATCACATTTCCCATGATCAATCATAGCCATTAGATCTTCAATCTTGACTAGGTTCAATGTATCCTTCAGTCTGAAAACATTTTACCTCGCCTTGGAACTTGCATACCTTCCTAGGAACTTGTGCTAGGTTATTGCAGTTCAATCTATGATGTAGATCTAGCTCCTGAATTTCCATTGTCGTAGATCCTTAACAAACTTCATGCGCGGCATACCAATCATTTATTCATCTCCAGCTCATTAGCATCCTTCATTAAATAATGCTTTTATCCATCCAATGTGATTTGTCATAACTCGGTTGCAACTCGGTAAATACTAAACTTTACTCGATAGACATTTCGCCTTCTTTAACCGATATCGATAACCTTAGGGTTTACTGACTAGGTTCTTTGCTCAGTGACATAGTATAGTATTAACCTTACAATCAACAACATATGTAGGATATCAAAACAATCTAAACATCATGATCTAAGCATTGTCTCACTCGGTAATAGTTGCCCATTGAATAACTTATTTCTCCCCTTATTCATCACATTATTTCTGTGTCTTTTACCGACCTCTTAATTCTCTTCAAATCAATCTTCTCAAGATATGGCAACATCATACTGAATCAGAAAATCAATTTTTTGACATCAATGACAAAATAATGTTATAAAGATAGTTATCATCCTTATTCAGTTATATCAATAATCTCCAACAACCTTCTCAATATCCTAATTGAATATCAACAATCTCCTTTCTATTGTAATGCCAACAATCTCCCCCTTTGGCATTGATGGCAATACCAACTTTTAAATGGTAATACCAACAAGATATTCAAATTGATTCAAATTCATATTGTTTGTGGAGACTTCTCCTATTATCCTTGAGCTGTTAAAATATTTTCCTGAAGTCTTCTCCCCCTGGCATTGGTCTTCTGTTATTTTCTTCATTTAGTCTTCTCCCCCTTTGACAACAATGCCAAAAAGCAAAAGAACTAAATCATGAACTCTTCTGCTGTGAAGTGCTTGCTTTTGTTGAGTTACACATGTATCATCTTAGTCTCGGTCAGAGCAGCTTGTCTCTATTCACTATCTCCTGCACACCTTTAGAAAACCTCCTAAAGTGCGTAAATCAGCATCAATCCACACATAATATTTTGTAGATTCATCGAATTGATGCGTTCACTGAACTCTGTCAGTGAGTAGAAGATAGGGGTAGGACCCCTAACTTGCTTCTGAGATACTCAAAAGTGTCCTGTGGTAGTGGCTTTGTGAAGATGTCTGCTATTTGCTCCTTTGAACTGATATATTCCAGCACAACTTTCTTCTCTTGAACTTCTTCTCTGAGATAATGATACTTTATAGAGATATGTTTTGTCTTAGAGTGCATTACTGGATTCTTTGAAATGTTAATGGCACTAGTATTATCACATAATATAGTTACTGGCTCGGTAACTTTCTCATTTATACCTTCCAACAATTGCTTGATCCATGCTATATTAGTGCAATTCAATGTTGCAGCAACATATTCAGCTTCTACTGTTGACTATGAAATACATCCTTGTTTCTTGCTAAGCCAACTCACTAGTCTTTCTCCTAAAAAGAAATCTCCACCACTTGTGTTTTTCCTGTCATCAATGTTGCCTGCCTAATCAGCAGCAGAATAAACTTTTAAATCAAAATCATTCCTCTTTTCATATACTAAGCCATAATCTTCAATGCCTCTCAGGTATCTAAAAATTATCTTGATTGTTGTCATATGGGTTTCCTTGGGATCTGCAGAGAATCTTGCAACAATACCTATTGCATGTGCTATATCCAATCTACTGTGCACAACATATTGCAACTTTCCAACCATAGATCAGTAAATTGTCTCATCAACAGATGCAGATTCATCATTCTTTGATAGTTTACAATTAGTAGTCATAGGAGTACTTACAGGTTTAGAATCCTCCATTCCAAATTTCTTCAAGATTTCCTTTATGTACTTGGATTGAGTAATGAAAATCTCATCTTTCATTTGCAGTATTTGTAAACCTAAAAAATACTTTATCTCACTGATTAATGACATCTCAAATTCTTTGCACGTTTCATTTCGAAATTTCTTGCATAAGGAGTCATTACCACAAAAAATAATATCATCAACAAATATGGCTGAGATTAGTATTCCATTGTCCTCATCATTCTCCATGTACATATTGTTGTTTTCACTTGTCCTTATAAAACCAATCTTGATCAAATAAGAGTGCAGTCTTTCATACCATGCTCTAGGTGCTTGTTTCAGACCATATAAAGCTTTGTTTAGTTTATATACCTGATCTTTACTCTTGTTTTCAACAAATCCTTCAGGCTGTTCAATATAAACTTCTTTTTCTAGTATACCATTCAAAAATGCAGATTTAACATCCATTTGATATACCTTGAAATTTTTTAAAGCAGTATATGCCAACAATGTTCTTACTCCCTCAAGTCTAGCCACAGGTGCAAAAGTCTCACCATAATCTATTCCTTCTTCTTGAACATAACCTTTGCAAACTAGTCTTGCTTTGTTTCGAATGACCTCACCTTTTTCATTTAGCTTGTTTCTGAAAATCCACTTTGTACCAATTACATTTTTGTCCTTCAGTCTTGGGACCAGTGTCCATGTTTCTTTCTTCTTGATTTGATCAATCTCTTCTGTCATAGCATTTACCCAATCCTCATTGTTAAATGCCTCTTTTACTATTCTCGGTTCAAATTCAGATATCAGACATGTGTTATGTCTCAATTTGTTCCTTGTCATCACTGGATCATCCTTATCTCCTAAAATCTAACTTGATGCATGATGTCTTTTGACATATTTGGCTAATATAGGCTCAGTAGGCTCTGTATGATCTTCTTCATCACTTGGTAACTGGACATTATCTTCATTTTCTTCAGCAACTTTCTCAGTAGGATTTCTCGGTTGAACATAAACAAATTCTTCATAATCTGTTGGTTCTTTGGAATTTCCTTCATCATTTCTTTCTGCAAATTCATCAATTTTCACATTTGCACTTTCTACTATTTTGTTAGATGATTTGATCAGACATTTAAATGCTTTACTTCTAGAAGAATAACCAAGAAATCTTCATTCCTCGCTTTTCTGATCAAACTTTCCATTTCTGTCATCTTTGTGAACATAACATTTACTTCCAAAGATTTTAAAATAACTTACATTAGGTTTCTTGTCATACCAAATTTCATATGGTGTCTTCATAGTTCCTTTCTTCAATTGTACACGGTTTGGGGGGTAAACTGCAGTGCTGATTGCTTCTCTCCAAAATGTTTGAGGTACCCTCTTTTCTATCATCAGGGTTCTTGCATAATCTACAATTGATCTGTTTCTTCTCTCAGCTATCCCATTTTGTTGAGGTGTTCTCGGTGCAGACACTTGCCTTTTTATACCATGATCATTGCAGAATAAGTTAAATTCATCATAAGTGAACTCTCCTCCTCTATCAAATCTAAGACATTTCAGCTGTCTTCCTGTTTCATTTTCAACTCTTTCCTTGTACCATTTAAACATTTGAAAAGCTTCTAATTTTTCTTTTAAAAACATAACTGACATCATCCTTGAGTAATCATCCACAAATAATATGAAATATTTATCACCATAATAACTTTGAACTTTCATGTGACCACAAAGATCAGTGTGTACTAGATCTAAAATTCCTTTAGAAGTGTAGGACTTACTTGTAAAGCTTTATCTTGTCATCTTACCCACCTAGCATCCTCGACATATAGCATTCTCAGGTTTTTCCAGGCTCGGTAGACCTCTTACTTGGTGCTTCTTACTTATTTTGATCAGATTATCAAAATTTACATACAAAACCTTTTATTCCATAACCAGGTATCATCTATCTTTGCATATAGACATTTGTTCCGAGTTGAGTCAAGATGAAATGTATTACCTTTTGTTTGTATCCCGGTAGTAGCTAACTTTCCATGTTTGTCATTAACTTTGACACATCCCCTCTGGAATTCTATTTGGTATCCTGTATTGTTTAGTTGTGCTACACTCAACAAATTGTATTTCAAACCTTCAACCCAGTATACATCATCACATTTAGCATTGTCAAGAAGTGTTATAGATCCTTTACCTTTCACCGGACATGGTGCATCATTACCAAATCTTACATAACCTCCATCATAGTCTTCTAATTTAACAAACTTGTGTTTATCACATGTCATGTGATGTGAGCATTCACTGTCTATGATCCAAAAATCATTATTATTTATGTGAGATATTAGGGATTTTTCTTCATACCTTTCTTCATCTAATCCATTTTTAATAGCCACATAAACAACTTCCTCTATATCAGTTTCATCAGATTTATCATCGTTAGATTCCTCATCAACTACTAGGCATATCTTTCTATCTCTCCTTCTGAAGTCTCGGTGTCCTTTGTATTGGTTGTCTTTTTGCCTGTTATCTCAGTATTCTCTCGTTTCACTAGATTCTTTGTCAGGGCAGTTAGAAGCCATATGTCCTATTTTATCACAATTGAAACATTTTAAAGGTAGCTTTCCTTTATACTTACCTTTTCCTCTCGGTAACCTTCTAGCTAATAATGCTTCAAACTCCTCTTGCTTTTTGATTTCTTCATATAGTTTGTGTACCTCTTCCATGTTCTTACGAAATCTTTCACTTGCTCCACTATGATTCCCTTTAGAGTACTTACTTATTTTATCATTGTAATGATCAGATTCACCAATATGAAAAGAACTGAATGCAGATTCTACTTTATTTACCAAAGACCCACTATTATCAAAATTACTTAACTCAAATGCATGTAGCTTACCAATAGTAGCATCCAAAGAAACTGGCATATTTGGTACAGACCTTAGTTCATTGATTGCAGAGACTCGAATGGCATAAGTAGGTAGAAGTGTTCTAAGCAACTTACTTGTTACATCCTTTTCTTCAATAGTTCCTCCTGCTCCTTTGATTTGATTGACAGTCTCCTTTAACCTTGTATTGTATTGGGTTATGTTCTCACCTTCATTCATTCTCATGGATTCAAGTTGTCCTCTTAGACTATCTACTTTTGCTCTTTGAACATGTTCATCACCGCCATACACAGATATGAGCTTGGTCCACATTGCTTTTGCATCATTACAGCCTTCTAGATCATTAAACTCTGAGTTGGTCAGTGCTGATGTTATTTCAATCATAGCTTGATTATGTTCTTGCTTTGCCTTTATCTCTTCCAAGGTCATCGGGTTGGTTCTTGGTGGTATGTAATAATTCTCCAAATAATATGTTGCATATTCTCCAATTCTTGATAAATGCAGTTTCATCCTTTTCTGCCATGTGGAGAAACTTGACTTGTTTAGCTTTGGTGCATCCCTTTTATACATCTTCGGATCTTTGCCTCAAGTACCTTTAAACTTTTCTTTCAGAGTCCACAGCTCTGATACCAATTGTAAATTTTTGATGCCAATAGCTAACAAGATGAGAGGGGGGGGTGAATCATACAAACTTAATTTTCCATAAAATCAACAAATTCAACCTCGGTAACTTATACTTCAACAATATAACCAAAAATTGCTTAACATGCTAACTCATAAACACATAATCATCATAACACATATAACACCAGATTTAACGTGGAAACCCAAATAGGGAAAAACCACTGTGGGATTTCGGACCCACTAAGAAATATACTTTTCTAGAGTATGCTCGGTTAAAAGCAAATCCTGTTAAAGATTACAAACACATTGTTAGATGAGACTCGGTTAAGGGATTTCCCTCAGATCTATTAGGATCTTCACTTTGTTAGAAGTGACCTTGTCAAAGGATTTCAAACACTCATTTAGAATGTTACCTTGTTAGAGGATTTACAAATAAGACTATTAGGTCCACTCGGTTAAGAGATTTTCTATCACTTACAAAATAACAGTAATAAAAATATATCTGCAACTTTGCATCTAAAATGCTAAAGCAGATTCTATTTGTTCAAAACAATCTTGTCATAGGACTTATCTTGTCCCTCTGTTGGGCTCCCTACTCTATTATTCAAACAGGTCTTCAAGCTTCCGTGCTCGGTAATCACTATGTAGCATCCTTGTGCTTACACTTGCCCACATCCATTGTTTATCAACAATTCCTTATTTATAAACAATTTGCTAACTGCTGAATCTCCTTGATCACATTTTCCATGATCAATCATAGCCATCAAATCTTCAATCTTGACTAGGCTCAATGTATCCTTTGATCTGAAAACATTTTACCTCACCTTGGAACTTGCATACCTTCCTAGGAACTTGTGCTAGGTTATTGCGGTTCAATCTGTGTTGTAGATCTAGCTCCTGAATTTCCATTGTCGTAGATCCTTAACAAACTTCAAGCGCGGCATACCAATCATTTATTCATCTCCAGCTCATCAGCATCCTTCATTAAATAATGCTTTTATCTGTCCAATGCGATTTGTCATAACTCAGTTGCAACTCGGTAAATACTAAACTTTACTCGGTAGACATTCCGCCTTCTTTAACCGATATTGATAACCTTAGGGTTTACCGACTAGGTTCCTTACGGTTTACTGACTAGGTTATTTGCTCGGTGACATAGTATAGTATTAACCTTACAATCAACAACATATGTATGATATCAAAACAATATAAACATCATGATCTCATCATTGTCTAACTCGGTAATAGTTGCCCATTGAATAACTTATTTCTCCCCTTATCCATCACATTCTTTCTGTGTCTTTTACCGACCTTTTAATTCTCTTCAAATCAATCTTCTCAAGATATGGCAACATCATACTGAATCAGAAAATCAATTTCTTGACATCAATGACAAAATAATGTTATAAAGATAGTTATCATCCTTCTTTAGTTATATCATTAATCTCCAACAACCTTCTCAATATCCTTATTGAATATCAACAATCTCCTTTCTATTGTAATGCCAACATTTGGTATCCACTTAAGGTACAAGTTCCATCAAATTCAAAATCAAAAGCTCTTGTTAAACTAGTCATTGGACTTGATTCTTCAGATTCATCACGAAAAGGTACTACTCATTACTCTTAGGGTCCACCTGCATTTGTTTCAAGTTCAAATCCACAACCACCACCACATCATGGTATTCCCATTGGTGGTGAATCAAGTGCCACTGCCACTAGTGGGGAATCTAGGGATAGTATTCCTATTAGTGTTCAGTCAAGTGCCACTGCGATTGGTGGGGTTGGCATGGGTACTACTACTAATACTAGTTGTCTCGGTGTTGGACAAGGGCAACAACAAAATATCTCTCTAAGAAGCCACTAGTGGTAGATACTCATACTATTCAGAATCCTATATCAAGTGCCACTGACACTACAAATCTATCATTTGTAGCTTCATATCACACACCTCAAAATATTACAAAAACTACACATGAAAGTGATAGTGGGACAAGATCAGGAATGGTTGTTGGTAATCCTAGTAATGCATTTGAACACACAACAAATGCAAATAAAGAAAAAGAGAGAGCATTTCATAGGGTTGCCCTGGCTGAAGTTTTAGACGAACAACCTGCAAGTAATAGGGTATTTCTAACATATGACCCACACAAAGATATGATGGAGTTCATGGTTGTTATGCCCCCAACTAATGATAAAAAATCCACCACACAGTCAAATAGATCCCTCTGAATTTCAAGTTAGCACCCTCCAAATGGATTTTTCCAAAGTACACAACGTGGAAAAAATTAGTGTGTCAAAAAGGACTAACGAAGTGGTCTACACTTCATTGCTAAAGGTGGAGAGAGAAAAAATAAATTGGAGAAACAAATAGAAAAGTTATAGGCAGACCTGGCAAACAAAAATTCAAAGAGGAAAGCACCAGGTAACAAGTGCAATGATTTACAGAAAAGGATATGGATACAAAATTGAAGGACCTAAGAGAAAAACTGGCTCAAAGCAGTAAAAAAATTGATGAGGAAAGAGCCAGTTTTCAAAATTATACAAAATTTATGAGTTTGTTGCTGCCAAAATAAGAAAAATATAGGACCTATTGGATCATGAGAAGGAAAAAGAAAAAAAATTGGAAGAGGAAGTAGATGAAGAAAGAAAAAAATGTGCACAAATGAAAGAAGACCTGCACAATGCAAATGATAAAATTAAAACTTTGGAAGATAGATTGAAAGATAATATGAAAAATACAACGAAGTATATACAAGAAAACATTTGGGGGCAAATAATGCAAAAGAGTGACAAGTTGTGTAAATGGTTTGAATTGAATGAAAGTCTGAGATTAATTTATATGAAAATCAAAGGGCACATTAAGAAGAGCATACATTTTTATTTAAACGAGGATATGGCAAAACAGATTTTGCAAGTAGTCTACAATACCAATGACAACTATTTGGCATCCACGAAAATTAAGAGCCGCATTGATGCCACAGTTAAGACATCATCTATCCTTCAAAAATGTCAGAAACTAAGGGAAACATCAGAAGTTATGGATAAATGTGGCAAAAAGATATTGAAGCTGCAAGAAAAGACAACTACTTTGATTAAACTTGGTTTGCCTAAGACTGTTGACCCATCAAATAAATTCATTAGAAAAGAAGCTTGCAAAAAAAACATGGAGATAAAAATGAAGTATGATTTAGACTTGCTTCCTAAGAACACAACTCCCCGAAGCTTTCTGGAATTCATCCAACCATTTATAACTTTGAATACGGTATTGGGTGAAACAGTGATGTCAAGTCACTCTTCTAAATATGGACTATTGACAAAGTTGCAGTTGACTTTCCATAGTTTAAAGAATATTGACCCTCCATCAAACGAAGAGTGGAGCACCCTACAAAAACTGGCACAAAAATCCTAAGAATCATAGTATGTATTGCACGGTTTTCTGCTTTTACTCTTAATTTCAAGGTTTTATGTTTTTTCTGTTTGGAATTTGGCATCGCTTGAAATAACTCTGTTTTATGAACAAGAAAAAACCAGCACTCGCTATTGCTAATCCAGCCTATGATGCACAATGCAAACCTTCAACCTGTAAATTTCTATTCTCAAACTCTCCCAAGTTTTAACATTTCTGCATTTCTCTATTTCTGACTACTAGGTTTTGGGCACTACTATTATCTATATTTAATTTGTCATGGCTTGAATTAATATTTAGTTTTTTGAAGAGGAGACATCCGACATGTAGTAGTTGTTAAATTGCTAATCCGGCCTATGATGGCCATGTAAATTTGTGTTGAAGGCTGAGTTTATGATTTTGATGTTGAGTCTTCACATGTTGCAAATCGACCTGAAGCTGTTGTTGCTCCCTTGTTTCTATAAAAGGGAATCCAGGGTCATTTGCAAAGGGCTCTGGAACTTTGTATTGACTTTTGCATGGAGAATCACATAGAGTGGTGTATTGAATGAATTGTATCATATGGCTATATTTTGAAAGAAATAATGAAAATCTAAGTTCTCAAACATGTCTAAACAAACATCTTTGTATCAATAAACACATTATGGTCATTTATTATGCTATTTTAAATCTGGAAATAGAAAGTTGAAAAATACAATTACAAATCAATATTAAATTCTAATTGAAAAAAGTTGACAGACTCATAAAATATCATCAAGTTATCAACCATAATAATATAATTTTGTAATTTGAATGATGAGATACAGTAATAAAATTAATAAATACCAATCTCTTACAGTTGCTATTCATCCTCATCAAATTCGGAGCTTTCTTGATTTTTGTCCGTGTTTTCTTCACCCTAAATCTGCATACCTTCATTGAACTGCATCTCAATGCTACCAGTAGGTCCATTACATGAGTCAAAATTCCCACTAGCACTTTGGTTTGAAGTGTTGCCCAAACCTCTTCTTTCACATTTGGACCTCCAGATTTGCAGTGCCCTATCATAAGGAAAAGTGTGGACATCATACCTAGATGTTTAGAGCCTCATGCAATTTTCCAAATTTTTGTCTAGTTTGTTTCTTAGCTTTGATTTTAGGAACCCCAAAGCACTGAAAACTCTCTCATCTTCCATCAAGCCCAATATCATGGTAAGACATAAATCAGCAAGCTTCAAATATTCTGGCATTGAATCACGCAACGCTACATTCTCAACTATATATTTCTAAAGCCTTGTTATTGATCCCTCTTCGCGGGGGTTCCCCATTGTGCTATATTGTTCCTTTATAGTGTATGCAAAATGAGATGATTTCTCTCTAAGATGAGTTTCGTCTAATATTCCATTTATAGTTACTCCATTCAATTCTCTGGATATGCAAAATTGTTTTATCAAAGTCAGTAGCTTACTTCGAAAATCAATTGCACTGTTGAGGCTCCAACATTGAGGAAACACAATAGACATGGCTTGGAGTAGGTTGTCAGGAGGGAATCTGCTTCTGATTTGTGAGGAAAGATCATAGGCAATTTTCTTCACAGAAGTAGTTACAGACTCAACAATCTTGTTGAAATCTTCCCTTGTAACTCTTGCTAGTTGCTTCCTAGGGCGCTTTCCTGGTTCCTCGGGGTCGACCGTGGCATAAAAGTACATTGGTATCTCAACTCCCCATACATTGGCACATACCTCCTCGTTTGCACCATTTGTAAAAATTTATCAGGATTGTTCAAATCTGTGAGTGTCTGCCACTTAACAAATTTTTCATCAAATAGTGTTGGTTGATTTCAATAGAGATTGTCGAGGGTCATGCATGTCATCTTACGCAATGTAGCATATTCTACAATATACAAAGCTCTTTATTGGGCAGCCTTCATAGTATTCCTCATTTCCTCTAGCATGGGCATAAGAGATGCTAAAGCTAAGAGTGTCTCTAGATTACTTAACCTCCGAAGAAGGTTAGGAAATTTCGGTTGATCTGATTTGTCGCGAGTTATGTGAAATAGTCCAATCAAGGATGGATATTCTAAAAAAAGTTGATGCGCTGGGCCATCCAAAGAGATCCATCTGGTATCATTATCCTGAGAAGCTTGTTTCCATTAGTTATTCCATCACCAAAGTGTTGAAATTCCATAAACCATTTGGGACTTCGACAGAAGTGTGAGTAGATCTCTCTGATTAACATTTTTTTTTTTTTTACCAAAGCATACTTGCTCACAATTCCAAAAGCTGGATTCATTTTATGAGCCATGTAGTGAATTGTAGTAATGTACAGTGCAAATGAAGTTTAAATCTTTGTACAAAGACCATTCTTGTGACCTTGCATTACTGAAACTCCATTTGCTCCAACACACACCAATTTTTTGGAAACCGTCGTGTAATCCATACCTCCATATCCAATTAAACTTCTCTTTAGTAGTTGAAATAATTTTTTCATTATCGCACTCTCCTTCATTTTAGCAACAGATAGTAGATGAGGTTGGCAGGCATGATTCTGTACAGTACAAACATGCATGCATACCCATGAAGTATTGTCTATTATCATAACT
Organism: Cryptomeria japonica; assembly: GCF_030272615.1. Taxonomy (NCBI): domain Eukaryota; kingdom Viridiplantae; phylum Streptophyta; class Pinopsida; order Cupressales; family Cupressaceae; genus Cryptomeria; species Cryptomeria japonica. Next base: position 635,584,190 of record NC_081405.1, on the reverse strand, counting down.
TCATTTAAAGAAAATGCAATAAAGTTTGACTCTCTTATTTTTTTCCTTTACATCTTCTTTTTCAATCTCAGCAAGACAACTTGCCCATTCCCATCCACTGTTTACTGACCCATGTCTATTAGGATAGTTAGGAACTTTCAAAAAGTGTAATAAACCACTAATTGATGGGAAATTTGTCATAGCACGCCCTCTACTCAAAATATAAAAAAATAACACTTAACTGAACAACTTTTCCCAGTTGTTCTATTTGCATTGCTTTTCCAAAACTAGCTTCAATAGAACCTTTAACTTCAGCAGGCTTCATCTGTATTTTCTCATGAAAATAATAGTCTTCAGCATTCCTCACATGCTTACATTCCTCTTTTGTTTTCCATCTTATCACTAATTTTTCAACTCCGTCTATCATTTGTTTTTCATAAACTTTACCCATATGCTTTTCTATGGTGTCAAATTCTAGCTACAACCTAATTTCCTTGTTATGTTTCCAAGTGCAAATCTTACACCTGCATTCTATTGGGGGCTCACCTTTGATTGGATTCTCCACTAGTTCAATGAATGGATACTTTGATGCCCAATTAATTTGAAAATTCCTCACTAACATATCCCACTCCCGATCCTTTTTTGATTGTGGTTGATCCTTTTTTGATCTAGTTTTTCTTTTCCCCTTCCGTGCATTATCATCAATGGCATTATCACCCAAGTCGATTATATCATTCCAGCTAACTTGGGCATCTACTAGATAATCTTCTTCAAGATCACCATGATCTGAGATATCAGGTTTGTCGTTGTCTTCAACATGCGGTGTAGGTTGCGAATTTTGTACTTGTACTTGTGATGATGTACCTTCTTGATTTTCACCACAATATTTTCCAAAGCCAAAGTACGAAAACAACGTTCTTCTTTTTTTTGGCCTCTCATGGCCTTCCCCACATTCAGGTTTCCTACCCTTCTTCCCATTTGACATCTCCAACAAAATAAAGGTTGCCAAAAAAATATCAATTTGTTGAAGAAGCAATAATAGACTATAAAGTATAAGATATGTTTCATTGGCCCTACGAACTACAATCTAGATGTTTGAGGTCTGAATCTCCTGACTGACCACTTGGCACTAACGGGTCCCCACTAAATAAGAATGAACTCAACAGTGCAAACAAATATAGATAAATTCAGAATAATATTATAACACATCAAAAATATGATCGCTCACCTTTAGGTCACTCGCAGTCGCCAATACAGTCAACAACAATGATTTTCCTTGGTCTGAAACTTTTCTATTGATTAGAATTAAGAGCCTAGAACCCACCATATTGTGTAAAGATAGATCTGATCTTTGAATGTATTTATACCAATCCTTATATGGCAAATTCCGTGGGAATTTTATATGGTTAACAATTTTTTGGCCAATCTCACGTAACTATAACACAACATGTAATTTTTTGAGGCAATTATGGGTCATCCAAATAATTGGCAAATACAGTATAGTTGGCGACATTTGGGGTGAATGGAGACACACGTTGGCAAAATGTCAGGCGAATTGGGTCCTGTTGGCTAACGAATCTTCATATTCCTATAGGTGAATTATGGTTGTCTATTAAAGCAACCTCGAAGAGTGTACCGTGTGTCCATTGTATATTGTATTGGCAAAATCCTTGCATAGAAATATTTAATTACATAAAACATATGGCGATCGGGTTGTGAATTTGACGAAAATTGATAATGTTCTGCCGACATGGCCACCCCCAATCGGTACAAAATATTCGCCATTTCCCATATTGCCGACGTGAAAAATTTGCCATTGGTGAATATTCGCCACTAAAGTAATGTCTTCTTCGTAGGTATCCTTCTTCATTTGGGTCAATTAGGCTAGCAGGGCATGTTCATCTTTTGTAGGCTTGAAACATTCCTCAAACTTGCCTCTCAACGAGTTCCAAGATACGATCGAACTAACAGCGAGATAAAAAAACCAATCAGCTGCAATACCTTGAAGAGTTTCTACGAACAAGCAAACAACAACATCTTGATGTTCTACTCCAAGAACACCACATGCCATGTAAAAAGATTTGACATTCTCATCAGGATGTTGCTTTCCATCTCCATAGAACTAGGGAAGATTTTTCCGAGAACCTTGTGGAAGTGGATGAAGAGATGGGTTAAGGCTAAAGGACCAAAAGCTACTCACCACGGACCAGGAAGAGGTGGAGGAAGATTAGACATAATAGATGATGAAGATATCAACGGTTTGAAAAAGAAAGGAGAATTTTCACTCACTTGGGATAGACTTCTTTTTCTTTGGCAGGGGGTAACTTGTGGTTCATGAAAGGGAGGATGTACTAGTGAGCAAATGGAATCTAGCTTGTTCAGGAGGAGATATTTCTTGAGAACTTTCACCCTTCCTATGACAAACATAAACACGCAAACCTTACAGCTTAGAGAAATCTGAAAAACTAAAGTGATAATATTCTGAAAAATCAGCAAGACACTAGATTTTAAACGAAACCCTGAGGCTTCTGAATGTGTTCGTGTCCCCAGCATAGTCGCCAAAAATTGTTGGTTAAAAATTTTGTACACTTGGGGAAATCTACAAAATTGTGGTTTCAACCAAAGTGTGTGAGTAAAACTCTCCTAATTAAGGGAAGGCTCCCCCTATCTATATAATACTAAAACTAAAATAGGATGGAACAATAGTCTTTCTTCTTTTTTCAAGAAAGCCAATATCCTTTTCTCTTCACAAAAAAGTGATAGCAATTTAATATAAAATAGCAGTAACAACTTTTTGAAATGAAATGAGAGAAAGGAAATGAAGTTTCCTGAAAGTTCAAAAACTTTTGTCACTTCCTTCGGGACGGGACAACAATATCAAGATCAAAGTCTTGACTATGTGAAGTCCTATCTGCCCTTTTCTATTCTAATGATACTAAGAACAAATTATGATAGAACAAAGTCTGAAATAACTTATTTCTTTCTACACAAAACAACAAAAAGTGGTGTGAGCTCAAAGTTTCACAACTATTTCTTATTATAAAATTTACTTCAAATCTCTCTTAAGAACGAGTGTAAGCACAAAGTCTTACATCTTTTCTCAATAGAACTTCTACTTTAACTAAATTAATCTCCAATACTTGCCGCACAAAGTCTATAAATCAAATTTGATTAAGCCCTTTAAGAAACACTTGCAAGAAAGGTAATATCGAACATAAACTCAAGAATATAGCACAAAGTCTCAATACTTGAGTAATTCCTTTCAATCCATCAATTTACACATAAAGCTCAAATAATTCTTTGCTGCAAATTTGGCAGATTTTTTTCTTGCTTTCAAAAAGATAAAAAATACAATAGACCCCCTCAAGTATTTATAGGAGAGGATCCATGAGAAAAAGGTGGGAGGATCCTAACTAACTTCATAAATTCTCTCAACCACCAAGACTTATTCAACAACTAACTATGACTTATTCAAAGTTACAAGTCCTATTCTAAATTGAATTGTTACTCATCTACTTGTAATTACAAAAGTGCAAGTAATGACTTGACTTGCAATTTACAAAATGTTTATACAAGTAAACATGTCAAAAGAAAAACTACAACTAAGAGATTACAATTCTGAAAAATGCAACTAAGTGTTGAAAAACACTTAAGTTGCAGCATGTGAAGACATGAATCCTTCAAACTTCTGGATGATCGTTCGTAGCTCAGAGGATTTGGCTCATGGGTGTTCTTGGCAACAATCATGGTCTTCACAATGGTATCATGGCATTGAAGAAGCATAGAGTTGTTCTTCTCCAACATGGACTGGATTTCATCCATGAAGATTTGATGTTTCATCAAAACTTGAATTGAGGCAACTAAAAATTGTTCACTCCTCCACTCATTATGAATCTTTATTTGTAGATCTGCAAGCACTTCTTATTCTGGTATCAACTCTCCATTCTGACTCATGATATTGTAGGAGACCTTCTCACGGTGAGAAACAACACCTTGGAATACTTCAACTTGCAATCTCATTGCCTAATCAATCTCTTCAACGAGGGATTTGAGGACGAGGGCTTTGTTCTCTAGAAGCTCTTCAAATTCCAGATACATGACCCTGGAAGGAATAATAGCATGCTCCTGAAGAACACTCAACTGTTGTCGAGGCATCTTGCACCAAACCATCAAGCTACCTTCAACCCTTTCCAAGTTCTGTTTGAAAGTCTCAGAGGTATGATTCAATTTTTCTTCAATGGTCTCCAACTTAACCATCATTTGGAATATGTCTTTTAGCACTTGCGCACACAGATCATCAATTTGATCCACCCAAGACTCCAATGCTTGTACCTTCTGAGTAGATATTTCAACTCCCCAAATTGAATCTTGTGAACCGGGAGAACTTGAAGGATTACTCCCTTCACCAGCAGGTTTTGTGATTTTATGAACAACTGCAACAAGTTGTGTATTCTCCTCTTCTAGCTTGTCTTTCTTTGCCAGAAGTTTGTCATACCATTGTACTAGTGAAGCTACAGATTTTCGGGCATCATGCTTGACCACTTCATGCATTTGTTTACCCAATTCTATCTTTGTAACCCTGTAATCAGCAGTTTGCATTTTCTCATGTGGCTTATATGCAAGAGGCTCAACAATTTCAGCCACCTTCATCTTATTACTATCAACTGTTACCCTGGAGATTGTTTTGGCTTTTTTAGCAACCTTGGGCCTTGATTGCTTGAGTTGTTGATAATCAAAGACATCAGGAGAAATTTCCTTCTTCTTCCTCTTGGGAGTGAAAGAACTAAGCCATGGAGGTAAAATGACTAGTTCTCCTCTAGTAGCTATCGAAGGCAAAGGAGAAGCAATTTTTGTTTGAACAGTTGTGGTCACCTTGGGAGAATTATTTGTTTGGATGGAAACCATGGTTTTCTCAATAACCAAAGGGAATGAAGATTGTCTCATAAACTCTTCAAATCTGAAAGTAGAGGTATCAATCTCTGACAAATGAATGCATGCAGGAGTATCCTTGGAGATTTCCAACAAACTCTCTTATTGATGATCAAGAGGTGGCTCAACTAATGAAATGGGAATGATATTCTAAGGAGACTCATCCACTATTGTGTTAGGGGGAGATAGAGGCAGCTCCATGGAAACTAAGGAGGGAATCTCATGAGGTGACTTAGGAGCATCATCAGATTGTTGTCCTTCCTCCAGATTATCAAGATTAATCATATGAATGTGAATCTGGGATTTTTATTTTCCATGAACTGTCGCCTCCTCAGGAGGAAGCACTATTGCCCGATTAACCCGCAATTTGATCCTAGTGCCTAAAGATGATGCACCTTCCTTATTATCAATTTGAATCTTAGAATTACATCCAAGAGGCCCCGTAGAGTCATCTTCTTTTCCAACCTTAATCTTGATGAGTCTAACACCATTACCTTTGAGCCAAGTGTTGGTGTTATCTAGGATAGGTTGAAATCTCTCAAGAATGGAAGTGCATTCTTTATGTGACCATTGGATTAAAGGAAATGGGGCTTCATCAACCCTTCGTGAGACATACTCTGGATCAAGCACATTCCCATCATCAATCATCCCTTTCAAAATGTCCACCAGGTTCAAATCAATAACTTGCTCAAGGGTGAGCCTGCACTAGTCCATCTTGAGAACCTCCATTTCTTTATGGAGATCCACCCAAATATCCTCAATGCAATGCACATGTGTGAAGGACTTTTTGATCTTTTCCTTCATACCTCGGTATTCAAAATCTACCCTTGACTTAAAGCTTTTAAGTTTAATATCCTGCATCTCGGTCTCCATAGCTTTGGCTTTGGTAGATGTGATAAGGGAGTACCAGCCAATCTTCAATGGGTTAGTTGAATAAATCCCCATCCCAACCTTATGTCTTGCAGATTTTTGTGCATGTACAACCATGATTTGTCTTCCCAACTCCATAAGAATAATCTTATCAGTCGAGTATCTAGGAAGCATGTATGGCTACCCACTATAGCATATCCAACTCTTATATAAGTGAAAGTTGGGAATTGAAGGAACAAGCAACCATACGCATTCACTCTTTCCCATGCTTCATCTGACACCCTTAAGTTCTTTAGAGTCTTGTCAAATTGGCACACAAAGTAACCAAATAATGCGTCTTGAACCATCCTGAAATGTAATATGTTGGGTCTTAAGGGCATCTGATCATAGTATATTCACACAGGTATAAGTGAGCGATCACCCTTGGTAGAAAGACTAGGGAAAAGTCTAAGTGATGTTGTCAAATACACTAAGTATGAATTCATGTAGAAGGTCATGGTAGTAGGGACTGCTACAAGTTGTTCACACAAAGCATCATTAATAGTCTCTCCCCATTATATATGATGGGACTACCTTATGAACATGGTAAACTAATACATCCAAAGCTCAAAAATATTAGATTGCTTAAGACCCATCATCCTGCTGAGGAGAGTGATGATGTCTCCAATTTCCCACTTGAAGACACAATGGTACAACTTAGCCCATCTTGTAAAAGCGGTTCATGGCACATGAATCCATCTGTATGTGGCGTTTGCAGTCCTTTTCCCTCTTGACATAGTACCCAACTGCACTATCCTTTGAAATCTCCATATATACAAGTGTTGATGGTATTTTGAATACTTTCTCAATAGTATCCACATCAAGGCGGATTATTGCCTCACCATCATCATTTCTAATGGTTCTCGTCTTCTTGTTGAAGTGGTGAGTGCAAGCAAGAGCAAATTCAGGTTCTAGGGAAGCCACTGGAAAAGAAGATGCATGATGAATGTGGTTGTCCAACAGCTGTTGCATATTACTATCCTACGGATTCTCCACCCTTTTAATGAATTCTGACATGTCAACATTCCCTATCTTTGTATCCTTGATATGATCCAAAGGAGAGGAAACTTGTGAAGTGGAAACTTCATTCTGGTACTTGCCATATTTATACTTCATCTTCTTTGGAATGGGAGATGATGGTAAATATGACATTGAACAACAACCTGGTATGCAACGATGAAGACTTAAAAGTGTTAAAGCAACATCATAATCAGCTACAACTAACATTTTTCTTCTTCAAATAGGAAGAACTCCAACCCTTGAACTTCACAACTTTGTGAGAGAAAGATGGGAAATAAATGGTAATGCTTGAAACTTGACTTTGACCAATTTCGTATCTTGGGGAAATTTTTGCAAGTATACAAGTGGGGAAGAACAAACATGCAATTGTATTTTTGAAACCTGAATGCAAGTATACTTGTAATATGGAAAATGGAGAAATAAGTGAAAAATGATATTTTGACATGTGGGAAATGGTGTGAATGGAATGTACGGATAAAGGCAATGAGTATGGACAAAAATGGAAGGGTTTTGGGAACGTCGTCTTCAAGAAAATGGGAAGAACTTTCAACATGTAATCCAGTTCTAAAAACCCAATTTTGAAAGAATGGGTATTTTTCCACTTAGAAAATTGCAATTTTACCAAAAGATGATTAAAATATTCTAATCACATGGGAAGATCACTTGTTTTCATCCTACTTGTAATCGGGATTTAAATCCCGAATGCAAGTAAAGAGGGAAAATGGGGAAGATCAATGCAGTGTAAAAATTGCTTTGCCAAGGGGAAAATCTCTCTCACAAAACGGATTTTAGGGTAAAACCAACATATATACAAATTTATAACTAGAAAGATCAAATAAGAAGAGAATAAGAAGAGAAAATAAACAAAGTAAGAAAGCAAAAATCAAAAGAAAACTTATCTTGCTTATCCAAGATGCCTCTCCATGAGGTGAAACAATCTTTGAATGGAAAAAGCAATCCTTTAAATAGAAATAAACTCCAAAACCCTTGCCACGTTTTTCAAACTTGGATTTGAAGAATAAAGCAAAAACGTGTTTCAAAATATAAGAAGAATGGGTCAAATCTCTATCCAAACCCCATGCTTAGGAGAGAAAGCAAAAATGATTTAGGAAAGTGTTAAAATCGTGACAAATTTCAAGGAAAATCGCGACATTAATAAACACGTTTTTTGCTGATTATAAATCATAAAAAGCTAGCAATTTGAACCTCTAAATGGTGTAGGACGTGTGTTACAAATGCATGAAAATAGGAGACAATCCAAAAAGCCTCTTACCTCGTAAAATTCCTCCACAAAATTTGCTTGAAAACTTCAACAAATTGCACCTTCCTTGGTTGGTTGGGTTCTTGGAGAAATGCAACAAGTTTCAATTTGCATGTAATAATGAAAATCGGGTTTCTTTCTTCACATTACAAGTTTCAAATGTCACTTTTCATTGCACAAGGCAAAATTGGGTTTTTGTGAGAGAAATAGAAGCTATAAGAACTTGTAAGAGGAAAATAAAATCCCCTCAACAAGTTTCAATAACTTGACTTTAAAAAAGAACTTGTAATGGGGAAAATAAATTCCCTTTACATGTGACTTGAAAAACAACTTAAAAATAAAACTTGTAGTAGGGAAATAATATCCCTATTACAAGTAAAAGTGATTTTATAAAACTTGTAATGGAGGAGAAAAAACCCTACCATAACTTAAAATCATTTAAGTGGAACTTTTTAAAAGAATGCAAGTTTTATTTAAACTTTATAATTTAAATTTTACTTGTAATATGTCTAAAAAGTTCCTATAATGACTTAAAAGACAAAAAACAACAAGGGGGAAATAAAAAGTTACAAGTTCTAATTTCATAAAGTGCACTTGTAATTAACTAAAAATTTCCCTACAAAGACTATAACAAAGGAAAACATTAAAACTTGCAACTTAATGAAAATTTCCCACCTGCAGTCAGGGAGAAAAAACTCGAAATTCAAGGAAAGACAACAAACGGACCCAGAATGCGATGAAATTTGAAACGTGGTTCAAGGATGGACTAATGATTAGTCCAATCTAAAAGATAAGGTAAAATTATGTCCCAGGAAGTGTTCCATAGAGTAAAATTTTCATTTTTTGACAAATTTTTTTATGTAATGTCCATCATTTTTGAAAACAAAAAATGAGGACAACAGGAGTCAAAGACAACAATTTCTGATTTGAGGATCTAGTTGGAAGAAGCAAAAAGGATGTATAAAGTAACAAAATTAAATTTAGAAAAGAAGGATAAGGAGTGTCGAAAATTGGAAGTAGATCTTGCAAATATAAGAAAGCAATTAGAAAAGAATAAGGATGAACTCAATATGAGGATTAAGTATGGTGGTAGCACTGAAGCATTAGAAAAAATGTTAACTAAGAAAAAGAATAACAAGGACATCAATGGTGTTGGATTTGAAAGTGAACAATGTTCTAACAATAAAGATTCATCAGGCAAAGAGATACACTTCACCTCTTCCAATGAAAGTGAAGTCAAGCAAACATTCACAGTCAACAAGCCCGATGAGAAGAAGACATATGTTGCTGCTACAAAGAATTAGTCAATGAACCAGCATGGTGATCCTCAAAGAATAGCAAATGTTAATGATGGAAGCTTCACAAAGGTCAAGGATACAAGAAGGAAGAGCTCAAGAAGACCGAACTATGTTGCTCCAAGGAGACCAGTGAGAAAAAATTTCAACAATGATTGGTATGTACCTCAATTCCATGGCTACTGCTATATATGTAACATTTATGGTCATGGAATTATTGATTGTAAGTTTATGCATAGATCTCCACCTAGTTTTGAAAGTAGAAATCAATTTGATTCTCTTAGGGATATGAATGTTACTTGTTATCATTATAATGAGTATGGTAATAGGAGTTATGAATGTAGGAGAAATGTATCTTGGTCCTACAATAGACTTTCAAATTCATCATTCGATGTAAATGTAAAATGCTATCATTGTCAAAACTTGGGAGACATTGCAAAATACTGCAAGCTTAGGACAATTAAGAAAAAGAAGACAGTGTCAACATCTGAACCAAATGCAAAACTAGTACAGAATGGGACAACAGAAAAGAAGGAAGAATCAAGTTTGATTGTCCAAGCTGCCCTACATGCTGAAAGGAAAAACTTATGGGTAGTAGATAGTGGTTGGTCCAACCACATGACTAGTGATAAGAAGAAATTTATTAAGCTTGAAGATTGGAATGGTGGTTCAGCGTGGTTTGGAGATAATTCATCAATCAAGATCAATGGCAAAGGCACATTACACATTGATGGAAAGTTGAAAGCTCATGATGTATGTTATGTGGAAGGTCTAAAACACAACCTGCTAAGTGTGAGTCAAATGTGTGACAAATGATATGTTTACATTTGATTCCAAGGGTTGTGAAATCAGAAAAGAGAGCAGTGGTTAGCTTGTTGTTGAAGGAAAAAGGACAAATGACAATGTATATAATCTTAAGGAATGCTTTGAGTCTCAATGTATGATGGGACAAGTTGATGAGAGTTGGCTATGCCATAGAAGGTTAGGACACATTAATTTTGACAATTTGGTCAAAGTAAGCAAGAAAGGATATGTAAGGCACATACCAAAAATTATCAAACCTACAAGCACCTTTTGTGATGAGTGTCAAAGAGGGAAACAAACTAAAGTAAGCTTCAAGACTAAAGAATACTCAACTACAAGGCCGCTAGAACTTGTTCAGACTGATTTGTGTGGGCCTACAAAAATAAAAGCCCTAAATGGAGAAAGATACTTCATGTCTCTTATAGATGATTTTTCAAGAATGGCATGGGTAACCTTCTTGCGAGAAAAGTCACAAGCATTTAAGAGATTCAAGGTCTTCAAGAAAATGGTTGAGAAAGAAAGTGGATGCAAGCTAAAATGTTTGAGTTTAGACCATGGAGGTGAGTTTACATCAAATGAGTTTGAAGACTATTGTGAGAGACATGGAATCAGAAGATAGTATTCAACCCCTAAGACACCAAAACAAAGTGGTTTTTTGGAAAGGAAGAATATGACAGTCAAGGAAATGGCAAGAACAATGTTAAATGGAGCAAATCTGTCTGATGTTTATTGGAAAGAGGCAGTTCACACTGATGTATACACCTTAAATAGAGTGCAACTAAGTGTGAATAACAATATGACACCTTATGAACTATGGTATGATAGAAGACCCTCGGTCAAGTATTTCAAGGTGTTTGGCAACAAAGGCTATATCAAAAAAGATGAAGATGGATTAGGTAGCTTTGAATCAAAAAGTGATGATGGTATCTTCTTAGGCTACTCTACTCACAACAAGGCCTACAAGTGTTTCAACAAAAGACTGGAAAAGGTAATTGAAAGTCTTCCTGTAAGAATTGATGAAGATCTACATAAAGGTAAACAAACCACAGTAAACTAGATCAAAGAACCATATACTGAAGATGAAGATCAATCTGAAAGTGAACATGAAGAAGAAGCACCAAGAAAATGATGAATAATGATGAACAGTAAATACTCAACAGGTACTGAGGGGGGGGGTGAATCAGTACAAACAAAAATTTCTTTGACAACTTAAACTACAAAGACTGCACTAACTCGAAAACAACATCACCAACCTTAACCAAGACAATATCGGTAAAACACAGTAAGACTGTAAAAGACATAAACTGGTAACACTTAGAACTTCTCAAAACCTAATATCTCATCTCAACTTCCCCCATATGCTTAAGCAAGTAATACATCAGAAATACAATGACCATTAGATCATCATGCATTACCACTTAACAGAAAACACTAAATCATCGCATGAAAAAGCATCACACATAACACACTGATTTTTTCACGTAGAAACCCAACTGGGAAAAACCACGGTGGGGATGAATACCCACAAGTTGTTCTTGAACTCTTCTGAAGTTCACTCTATTAGGAGCCTAGTCCGGTTAAAGACTTTACAACAACTTCTGCTAGGAACCGATCCTGCTAGGGATCACCCGGTTAAGGGATGGCTAAATACCCGGTTAGAGGTCAAAACCCTGTTAAAGGTTACCTCACAAGAGGATTTGAAGAACTCAATGATTTTGAGTCACCATGTTAAAGGATTTAGAAAAGGCCTGTTAAAGCTACCCGGTAAAGGGATTTTCCAACTGCTGAGATGGTTATAAGTCAATAGATAATACATTGATCTGATAACAGCACTCAATGCCAAGGCAGATCCACTTCAATTCCTTTGCATCTACAATCACACTATGCAGATCTCTACTCACTTCTTCGGTCTAGCAAGAATCACCTCACATACATTCATTTGCCAACAACTTCAAATGAAAATCATCATCGACCTTATAGACAACAATTAGGTCGGTGGCCAAAACCTAAAACCCGAAGCATCTAGGTTAACAATACAGTCGGTCCAATCCTGACCATTTAATCACATTACATAGGGTAAAAAAATCTTGAACAAATCTCAAGACGTTCTGCATCGTCTGTTCTTCACCGCTTCTGGAAGCTGATAACCCATCATGTGCTCTCCACCGTTTACTAAGATTTTGCACATTCTCGAGATAGATAGAATCAATCTTCTCATGCAAGATCCTCAAGGAAACCTTCACGCGCACAAAGTTGACATGGCAACGCAATCTAATCTTCATTTCAATGATAACTCATCATAGGATGTCGTCAATCGAATCGCACAGACTTGGAATGCATCAGTCGAAAACCCTGAAGCTGAGACTACCAATCGGTAGTCATATCAAGTGAAACCCCAATACAAACTTTGCATATACCGGTTCACTTGCCAGTTTACTTACTTCAACATACCAGCTCACACTTCATCATACCAATTCAAACTTCATCATAAACTGGTTCAATTGTCAGTTTACTTACTTCAACATACCGGTTCACACTTCATCATACCGGTTCACTTGCCAATTTACTCACTTCAACATACCGGTTCACACTTCATCATATTGACATCAATGACAACATACATTATCATCATGTCATCAAACTCTGCACATATGCCAACAACAAAGCCCCAAACATATACGTGCAAAAGAATCACCCAGAGGATCAAATTATTGGGAACAAGAATGATGGTATACAAACTAGAAGGAGATCAAGGAACAATGAGCAACTAAACTTCTATCTTATGACTGAGATGGAACCTATAACATATGATGAAGCCAACAAGAGTGAGAAGTGGACAAAGGCTATGGAAGAAGATGCAACAAATTGAAAAGAACAAAACATGGGAATTGGTTCCTAGACCTGCAAACAAAATGTCAACTAAATGGGTCTACAGGAACAAGATGAATGAAGAAGGCAAGGTAATAAGGAACAAGGCAAGACTAGTGTGCAAGGGATATGCTCAAGTAGAGGGCATAGATTTTGAAGAAACATTTGCACCAGTTGCAAGGCTTGAAGCAATCAAAATGTTCTTCTCATTCTCTACATTCAAAGGGTACAAGGTATACCGAATGGATGTCAAATCTGCATTCTTGAATGACAATATTGAGGAAGAAGTCTATAGTGAGCAACCTGAAGGGTTTCAACTGCATGAAGATGAGAACTTTGTATGCAAATTGAAAAAGGCACTATATGGTTTGAAATAGGCAACTAAAGCATGGTATTCTAGGTTGGATAAGTACTTACATTAGCAAGGATTCAAAAAGGGAAATGGTGACAACAACTTGTACATTAAGGTGGATGGAGACCACATGATCATAGTTGTAGTATATGTAGATGACATCATCTTCGGAGGCAACAAATATATTCTATGCAAAGAATTTTCTAATCAGATGTAGTCAAAATTTGAAATGTCCATGCTTATAGAGTTATCATATTTTACTGGTTTGCAAATATCACAACAAAATAAGGGCATATTCATTTCTCAAACCAAGTATGCTAAGGGTATGATGAAGAAGTTTTAGATGGAGGATAACAAACCAGTTAGTACTCCCATGGTGATAGGATGCAAGTTAAGCAAAGATGATGAGTCACCCAGTGTAGATTAGACCTTGTATAGATCTATGATTGGAAGCCTATTGCATCCTACAACATCAAGGCCTGATATAGTTCATGCTGTGTGTATGGTAGCAAGATTCCAAGCAACTCCTAAACAATCACATGTCAATGTTGTTAGGAGGATATTCAAGTATCTACAGGGAACACTCACTTATGGCTTATGGTATCCAAAGCAAGGAGAGTTCACCTTACAAGCCTATATTGATGCAGACTGGGCATGATGTGTAGATGACATGAAGAGCACTAGTGGTGGAGCTTTCTTCCTTAGAGACAGGTTAGTGTCATGGCACAACAATAAGCAAGAATCTATTTCATTATCAACTACCAAAGTAGAGTACATTGCAGTTGCCACATGTTGCTCACAAGCGTTATGGATGAAGTAGACACTGAAGGACATTCAAGTAGAATTTTCAGATCCTATTCCCATCCCATGTGACAACTCAAGTGCCATTAATATTTCCAAGAATGTTGTCAAGCATTCTAGGACAAAGCACATTGCAACCAAATATCATTTTCTCAAGGAAAAGGCTGTAGAGAAAGATGTAACAGTTCAATATGTGTGCAGAGGTGAATAAGTTGTTGATATTTTCACTAAGACCCGCCTAAGGACAACTTTGAATATCTGCGACAAAAATTGGGTCTTCGTCCACCCACCTTCAGCACTTAAAAGTCTTTGGTGTAGCTTGTGGTTTAGGGGGAGCCTATTGTTTCTACACTTTCAGCCTTGAACCTCATGTACAGTCTTAGGGGGAGATCTAAATTTTTATAAGCAGTATTGGCACTGCTTTTTATATTGTAATAATGGTTCATCTAGCTGGTTGTAAAGGAAATTTCTAATGTATTATATTTGTGTCATGTTTGAAATTGGAAGTTCCATTCATTGCTATAGAAAATCAAAGGGGAGAGAATGTGCGCAGTTGATCATTGGTGTTGGAGCAGTTGGTCATTTCACCCTTTGTCATTGTTGTCAAAGGGGGAGAAATGGTCTGAGAATGGGTTGCAAGTGTGTTGACATCAATGCTAAAGGCAGAGATTGTTGGCATTATTGTCATCGATGTCATTGATGTCAAGGGATGGATGTCAAGAGGCTACAGAGAAGCAGGTAACAATCATGCATAACACGCAGGTTATGATGTACAATTGCACATAACATGTTGTGTTATGCTACAGGGGTTTCAACCATACTCATCGTCTCCTCATGTCAACATCAGTCACCGAGTTACGAGTTGTAGTCTGTGAGTCGTGATTTTTGTGTGGTAGTAGTTGTTTGGTTCAAATGCAAGGAAGAGACCATGCAGGATAACACTTGAACAAAGAAAAGGCTATCCGCAACTCCCCACAACGTTGAAAAGAGTGATGCACTAGTTGTGCGGGATAAAAGTTTCATAGAGGTCGAAGACCCCCCCCCCCCGCTATCCCGCGACATGTTTGTTGAGCCTTGGTTGACCACACACTACAAGAAAAGTCAAGGGGAAATGTGTCCCCCACTATCTCGCACCACGCAAAGTGTGTGCATGGTGTCTATGCAGGATAATTGCAAGCAGGGCATAACAATTCCTCGCTATCTCGTGGCTTGTTTACGTTGAGACTGAAGGTCTTGCGGGGTAACACAAGAAGAAACAAGAGATTCTTCCTGCCATCCTGTGACATGATGAACATGTGAAAGGTGACCATGCGAGGTTAAAAGGACAAAGGCAGGAATTGGGCTTCCCGCTATCCCACACTATTCAAAATGGATGTGTGATGGTCGTACAAGATAAGATAGTGAAGGAAGAGAAGGATCCTGCTATCCTGCAACCTGTAGATGGATGTAAAGAGGACCTCATGAGGTGAGTTGAGGCAGAGAGATGATGCATCCTGCCAACTCACATAGGCAAAATAAGTATGTGAATGATGATGCGAGGTAGGTTAAAAGGATAAATGGTGTGCATCCCACCATCTCGCAGTGATAGAGTTTAAGGTCATTATGACCATTTGAGGTGTTTTGGTTGACACAGTGGCAAACCGATTAGCTTGTTTGTCCACGTGGTGGTTGACCATGGTTGACCAAGTGACTTGGATGTCAAATAAATAAGACTTTTGACGACATTTGTAAATACTGATAGGCACAAGGGTTTTATGTGGAATCTGATCGACCTTGACCTATCGATCTGGATGAAGAATATGAAGACATGTGGTTTCTTGATGGACAAAGAACAAATCAAATACGTAGAAGTCAGTGACAATGAAGGTAGTTGACGATCTTTTCAGGGTAGATTGACAAAGGATGGATAATGCATTAATGGCGACCGAGTTGCAGATGGTTGATGGGCTCAAGGTGATCGACAGAGGCAGAATAAAATCGGTTGGACAGATTGAGCTTGCTAAATATAGCAACCCAGTACATAGAACTTTTAGAAAATCACAAAAGAGGCATTTAATGCAGATGGTCGATCCAAGAAAGAAAAACAAATTTGTTGTAGATCGAATCCGAGAGAGACAAAATGAATTAATTTTAAATTATTGGTTTGGAGGGAAAAACATTCTTCGATGCAGAGCTGATGGTGCAAGGTTGTGAATGCGATTTGAAATTGGTAGGTGTGGTTGTTGAGACATAGATAGAGGTAAAAAAAAGAGGGGATATCTTAGGTAGTTGACTGTACGTGTATTGTTGCAGAGAGTGTGTGGTTGTCGAGAGTGAGAAATAATTCATAAATAGAGAGAGAAAAGAGTGACATCCATAGAAATAGAAAAAGAAGAAGAGACAAAGGAAGAAGAAGAAACAAAGAAGGAACTCTAGTAGGTAGAGATAGTCACTTAAGATATGATAAATTTGTAAGTATTACAAAACTCATTTGTGACAAGGTTTTGTAAACTTGATCAATCACTGTAAATCTCTGAGTGGGTGCTCAGAGCAAGGGTAGGTGCTCCTTTGAGTAGATGCTCAAAAAATTAGGGGTTGGTGCTCCTTGGGTTGGTGCCCTAACATTGTAAACTATTATTCACTGTGAGCCTAGATTGGAGTGGTAGACTCGAGCAACTATTCTCACCAAGGTTTTTCCCACATTGGGTTTTCCTAGTATATTCTATGTTGTGGTTTGATTTGTGTGTGTATATGTTCTTAATTAATTAGCAGTTTTTGTACTTGCACACATAGTTGAAATTTTCTAAATACACTGATTCACCCCCCTCTCAGTGTCCATTTGTGTTCTTCACATGTGAGAGCGAGGGGTGAGTATATATAACACTTACTACCCAAGAGACTAAACACGCAACCAATGTGGGATAAAGTGAAAAAGTTCCTAAGTAAGCTTAAGTAAGTGTGAAGAGAGCTATAGTGTAGAACTAGCAAATAAAGAACTATATGGCTAAAAAACCTTATTCATGCCATGAAATGCCTTCTCCAAACAAGACGCCTAGTAGATCACACCTAAACATGCAATAAATTCGCACAATATAGAAGCATATTTGCACTCGTACCTGTATTGTTATTATGCGGTTCAAACCGTCTATGGAGTATTGGGGATCAGGATCTTTGTTTAAGATGAGCAATATCTTTCTATAATTTAACCAATTATAAATCTTAAATTCTATAAGACCAAATAAAAATAATTAAACATCTTGGAGTAGTGCTATGCTTAGTGTAAGACTCGTTGAGATCAAGCTTTTGCTTCTTTTCTAAAATGATAGAGAACTCCAAATAAAAACAAATTGGTCTCTGGTATATTTGTTTTATATTAATTACTAAGATCCAATAAGCTAGTTATTTCAATATTTTAATACCATGTAAGATTTGGCTAAAAATCCACCCAAGAATGCAAATGAATGAAGGAAAGCAAAAACAAAAAACACATATGAGCTAAATAAAGTGAAAAAGTCCCTAAGTAAGCTTAACTAAGTGCAAAGAGAGCTATATTGAAGAACTAGCTAATAAAGAATTAGATGACTAAAGAACCCTATTCACACTAATAATAACAACTTTTCACGCAAATAGTTTTTAGCACCGACTAAAACTTACAAACACAATGATCCAACAAGAACACAAAGCCTATCAAAACCTTAGAACCTTATTATTAATATTTTAACAATAATGTCATACTCAAACTAACATACCATGCCATAAACAATATAATCCTATATCTATATAGGTAACTCAATCTACATTGGATAATGATTTCAAAATATCCCCACGTAAATAAAATTTTGTAACGTCATATACATATATGGCTCTACACGATAGTTAGTGGATATGCTATATTTTGTAGCAGCTTTCACCGGGCAATTTGTTGCAGGCCGGGAAAAACAACTTTCAGGCGAATGAAATATTCCTCGCCCCTCGCCTGAGAACAAATTTTAACTCGCAACCAAAATACTTGCTTTGGTAGGGTTTCGCAATATTTTCCTGCAGACTCTGCCAATTTTTCCTTATCTGCATCGTTGACAGTAACACAATTTGTGCAGAATCTTGAGGTAAATCACTTGCCATGGTTTCAGTGATTTTCTTTTTGGAAATCTGTACGCGGTCGGATAATTTTTGTTGTGTTTTATCTCATTCGAAAACAGTCCTGTTGTTAACATTGTTTATTTTTGTTTATCTTGTTTTCCTTGTTCTGGAGGTTATTTTTGTGACAATTTTCCTGACAGAATTATTAAGTTATTATTGAATGGATACCAGCTACTGCTGATGCTGTAATTGTCATGGTTGCCAGAGTCATTTTCACATAGAATGAATAGTAGATATCAGTTTCACATAGAATGAATAGTAGATATCAGACCATCTTCATATGTTAAAAATATTACATTCTTCTTCACAAACCTTATACACTATACGACATATTTCTTCACAATTGTGTGCCATTATATTGGCTTTTGTACTTTAAAGGCCAAAATTCACAAGGCAAGCAATTGGTGTGAGGCAAAACGACCAATTTTTTTAAAGACATCTTCTCACATGGTTGGTTACATGGTTATAGCTCAGTGGTATGATTAGGTATCAATATGCTTTTGACATGATTACATTCTTTTTAAGCCACGTGACTATGTTACTTAAACAAAAACAGGGGGGCTATATTTGAGAGATCATCTTCTCACAGATAAATATCTCTGCTTTTGCATCAATTTGGAATGATTCAACATCCTTTTAGAGGCAATCCTAGACATGATTGTGTCTGGTAGGTCTATCCTCAAAGTACCAGGTTTCTATAACTGCAAAGAAGAATTCTCACTATAAAAATTTGATTCATCTTTTGTATGCAAAGAAATTGCACAGTTTGGTATTTCTCTTTTCTGGTCTCCAATCATCCAGATCTCTTCTCCTTGTGTTGTTTTCCATTGCAAGACACGCAAAGAGTGCCCTATAATCTGCTTTTTATGCACCCCTAAAAGGTTCTAGCTGCTTATTACTGCAGAAAGATGCACGACTTTGTTTCTTCTTTATGTCATGTAACATAGGTAATGTCTATGAGCCTTAGCTTCTTTAGTCTTATCTTGATTGATGAGCTCTAAAGGAGAAGTCATCAACTGAATTCTTTCTCCTTAAAGCATTTTTACTTTCTAGTCTTTTATACTTTGGCACCTATGCAACCATTAATTGTCAGGTCTTGGGCCCCTACTTATTAGTCAGTTGATAGAAAATATGGCAGTTGTGTCCATACTTGTCACACAGAACATTTGTCGCATTAAAGGAAAAATATTCCTATTAGTCCATCTTCAATTTCTACAAATAGGCCTAAAAAACTCTATTTGCATTTTAGAAAAACAATTTTGAGGAGTAACCTTGCAAGCGCCAGGTATATTATCTTATCCACTCCTATATATCTTTGGACATGATGGATTGCCCCCAAATTTCAAAGCATTTTTCTTTTTATCTCAGAAACTTGGAAAAGAAGTATACTCTTAACAAGTGCTTTTATTTTAGTTTGGTGTGCTTGCCTAGTTGTCCTCCAGGTGTGGAAATTCGCCAGGTCTAATGAGAACCATTAAATTATTGCAATTGGAGAACTCATCAATGCAGTATTATACCTTGAGCAGATTTTTTGTTTTCAGTGGCTGCGAAATACCATTGGTAACTATCATAGATTGAAAACCATAAGGTCCCGGCGGTGGACAATAGATTGTTCTATTGGCCAACCTTTGGTAGCCATCACGGCATGTCAGATAGAGGGTGTTGGCTGAGAGATGGCTCCTAGATTTACATTTTAAAAATTACGATAAAGCACAATACATTGATAAAATGATCAAGTGGGTGGTGTTTATATAATACGACGAGTTTCCCATGTTTGCTTGTATATATAACAAAATCCCATGACCCTCTAGTCCAAACTATTTCAAACTTTACAGCTTTGCTAGATCTTGCATCGCACTTAACAAATCTCATATTACTTTGCAAAGACTGTGGTCATCATTCGTGTAGCAAGAGTAACCGCCTCAATGCATGGCTCAAAACTTACTATGGTTACTCTTTACAAAACCCTTTTGTGATCTTACTTTTCTAAAGTATCCATGACTTAAAATTAAGATCCCAATACTGCCACAATAACATTGAATATTCAAAGCAATTATTTTTAAAACATTGTGTTGGGGATTACAAACTACTTGTAAATGATGTAAATGATGTGAAGATTTGAATTCAGCACGGTGCCTTTCCTGTTGCAAAACCAAATTAATGCTATATGTGACACATCGCTTAGTTAATGAGTGGAAAATAAAGCTGCCTTATTTACAGCAATAAATATTTATTGCTTAATAAAAATAATTTAAAAGGATGTGTATAATTTGTAAAGAAGGGCCCATAGTCGCTTCTTGCTTGTTACGAATTGCTCATAATTTAATGAGCTTATTTTATGGTAAGAAGTTAATTAATACATAATTAGTGTAGATATCTTAAATAAATTTATATGCAACTTTATGCATTTCAAAAGTGCAAATAATAGAATTTAAATAAAATAAAATTTGTGGAGTAGTGATTGATTAGGAAGAGTAATTTCAGCTCTGGTTAGTGGTGGGGTACACAGAATTTGCAACACTTCAGATAAGTCAATTTGTTTATTCTGTTTGCAAAATAAAAGTTAGTTTTTGACGTGCACATAAAATTGTTGTGTACTCTCCATGGGACCACAGGGCTTAACTCACTTTTTTCAATAGATCTTGATATGTAGGTTAGATAATGATATGTGAATAAGAAAAAAGAAGCACCAAATACAGAGACTAGATTCACAAAGGACATCAATCTCTGCAAAATAATAATACTGCAAACTTGAATTCCAATATGCATACGTGAAGAGAAATATACAATTATATAGACATAAATATGCCTAAAATAAAGGATTTGCAAATATATTCCACATCGTCACATAAAGATTGAAATTATCCATTGTCTATTTTATACTAACCTACTACCATCCTCACAACTAACTCTCAACTTTTGACTTTTATATTAAACTTTTACATAGGATAAAAACTAATATAATATTAATAATCCTATGTTAATAATAGCAGCATTTGACTCCAATGCTCTCGAAAGAGAAGGAAAATTTTGTGATAGTTGATGGTGAGAGATCTAATGGGCTTGATGTGGTAGCTGACCTTTCTTGGCAACAAGGTACGAAGTGGTGGAATCATGTTGTGTCATGTTCTCCTCTTTTCTCGTGTGCTTTGTCCCAATATAGGACAAGATCTGAAATCCGGAATGCTTTGACTCTAGCTTGTTGATCGAACCATCTTTTCACCACTCCTTGGTGTTTTGCAAAATTTTCTAATGCTTGATCTCTCTTTTCTTCCAGATTCATTAATTGCGTCAATCGGGCTTGAACAGCATCGGTGTCTTCCATGTACTCCTGAATAAATCTCAAAGTCGAGATCCTGAGTTGCATGGGAAAGACTGGATCTTGGCCGTAAACCAGAAAATAAGGTGAAATGCCTAATGCGTTCTTGGTCCTGATTCTGTCTGCCCATAAGGCGAATCTCAATTGGGCATGCCATTCTCTCGGACTTCTTTCTAGCAATTTCTTGATAACGCTGAGTAAGTTCTTGTTGGTTGACTCGGCTAACCCATTACCCTGAGGATAATAATTTGATGAAAACTTGAGGGTTATTCCATATTCAAAAGCCCAATTCGAGAATCTCAATGATGTGAATACCGAGCCATTGTCACAAACTAACGCATAAGGACATCCAAACCTTGTGATTATGTTTTCCTCCAGGAATTTGATTACAACTTCAGTGGTGCAAACTTTGAGTGCCTGTGCCTCTGACCATCTGGTACAATAATCAGTAGCTGTAATGATATACTTGTGTTGTGCTGAGGATGCGGGGTTGATAACACCAATAAAATCCATTCCCCATTTAGCAAATGGTCTGGCTTCAATCACTGGATTTAGTCGCATAGCAGGATTTCTTTCTCTAAAGGCTGCGACTTGGCATGTGTGGCAAGTCTTGATATGATTAAACGTATCTTTGAAAAGTGTAGGCCAGTAATATCCTGCCCTTAGGATCTGATGAGCTGTTGCGAGGTTGGCTCCATGTCCGGTCCCAAACTTGGAATGAAAATGTTCAATTATTTGTTTGGCCCCCTCTTTGCCAACACACCTCAGATATATCCCTTCATGATTTCTGCGATATAGAACAGATCCTTGAAGCATGTAATGTTGACATTTCATTCTTAATGCTCTCTTCTGTGTGGGTGTCATGCGAGCAGGACATCTGTGATTAAACAAGTATGTTACAATATCTTTGTACCATTCATCAGGTGTGACGTCCTCTAATTCATAAACTTGCTGGACTAATCCTGGTCCATCAATTGCCAATGTCTGTGCCAAAGCTTGTCCTCGAACAAGTTTCATGGGCTGGATTTCAATATCAAATTCTTGGATAATGGCGACCCACTTGCCTCTTCTTTCTCCTAATTCATTTTGCATGAGAAGAGTCTTGACTGCTGCATCAGGCACTATTGCATAAATTTTGGCCCTCAGGAGGTAATGTCTAAATTTCTTAACGGCCTTTACTAGGGCATATGCTTGCTTTTCAATGTTGGGATATCTGAGTTCTGCATCTTTCAGCGGGGTACTCATGAATGCAATTGGATTCTCATCCCTTTCTTCACTTCTCTGGGTGAGAACGGTGGCACAAGTGTAGTCAGAAGCGAAGGAATATAGATAAAAGGGCTTGAGATAATCAGGACTGATCAGTACTGGTGCTTCTGTGATTGCCGTCTTTATCTCCTCAAATGCCCTCTTTGCTTGTGGGGACCATTCAATCTTTGCGTCCTTCTTCAGCATCTCATTCAAAGGTCTGACTATCTCGGCAAATCCGGTAATGAATTTTCTGACGAAGTTGATCTTGCCAAAGAATGACTTGAGTTCCTTCTTACTAGCCGGCAAATTGATAGTGGATATAGCTTTTATTCTTTCAGGATCGATGGAGATTCCTCTTTCTGAAATGACATGTCCTAAAAGTTTTCCTTCTGTTACTCCAAATATACATTTCTTCGGATTGAGGGAGACACTGTATCTTCTGCACCTTTGGAAGACTCTTCTTAAGTCGTCCACATGATCTTCTCTTTGCCTGGAGAAAACTGTGATGTCATCCATATATATAACAATGCATTTTCCAATTAAGTCCCTGAAAGCGATGTCCATGGCTCTCTGGAATGTGGCCCCGGCATTTATAAGTCCAAAAGGCATTCTCTTGTATGCAAATGTTCCCCATTTGGTGGTGAAAGCAGTCTTTAGTCGATCTTCTGGCTCGACCAGAACTTGGTTATATCCTGAATATCCATCCAGAAAAGACATCATCTGCGACCCGTTGACAATCTGCAACACTTCATCTAGTGATGGTAGCGGATAATTGTCCTTTTCTGATGCTCGGTTGAGATTTCTAAAATCAACACATAATCTGATCTCTCCATTTTTCTTTCTGACAGGAACCAGGTTGGCGACCCACGTCGAATGTCTTACTGGGAAGATGATCTTGGCCGAGAGCAGTTTCTTAACTTCTTGATAAATCAAGGGTTCCAATAAAGGGTTAACTGGTCTCTGCCTCTGCCTAAATGGCTTGCTTCCTGGCTTCAAAGGGATTGTGTGAGTAATAATTGCAGTGTCATAAGTCTTGAGATCTTCATAACTCCATGCTATGACATCTGGGAAATCCCTCATGTTTCTTAGGATCCCGTTTCTTTCAGTTGCGGTACAGGACTTTCCGATGAACACATTCTTAGCTTGTATATCATCACCTAAATTGATTGTGTCGCACATGTTTCCTTCCATGCTGTAGTTCTTCTTTTCTTTCAATTTGTCAGGATTAAAAATTCTTTCCAATTCTACCATTCCCTTTGGAATAGTGTTTGTCTTTAAATTCAGGACACCTTCGGCATCAAATTCTGCTTCTCCCACTTCTTCTTCATCAATGATCTGGGTTAAGAAGACATCTGTGTTGGTTAAGAAGTCTAGGATGTGCTTGTCGTCTTCGAAAACTTGAAAATTGGTGATGTTATCTGGGACCGAAGGAACTGATATTAACTCAACTGTGAACTTCTTCAATCCTTCCATTGCTAATGGTATCAAAGAACTGGCGGCTTGTGCAAGGGAATTAGCCACTTGATTCTGATGTCTGTATATAGAATTGATATTGAAAGCTTCAAAACTTTCAATGAGGTCCCAGACTCGGTTTCTGTATCTGGTCAATCTTTTGTCATGGCACACATACTGCTTCCTGATTTGCCTTATAGCTATTTCTGAGTCTCCATATACTTGTAGTATTTTTGCCTTCTTCCGGATGGCTAGCAATAACCCGTGAATCAAGGATTCATATTCAGCTACGTTGTTGGTGCAAGGAAATTGTAATCTGTGAGCGGCCAGGTAGGTTTCTCCTGTTGGGCTAATCAATTCATAACCGGCTCCAGATCCTTGTTTAGACTTAGACCCATCGAACCTTAATGTCCATATTGCACTTCCTTGATTTTCTGTCTCTGGGCCTTCCTGACTTTCAGTTGAAGTATCGGATAAGGTTTCGTCTTCTGCAGAGCTTTCGGTCTCTGAATCTTGAATTTCTTCTAAGATCAATGTCTGTGGGGCCCTTTTGTATACTTGTTCTAATGCGGTCTGGCATAAAGCACACGATAGTTCTGAATGGACGACATTGTGAATTCTACACCAATTTGGAAGGAGCAAATCCCGGACGGATGCTAAGTTACCAAGTTGCACACTTTGCTGTATGTTTCTATGTACGAATCTCCTGAAATTTTCAAACATTCCATCATCCTCTTGGTCAGATCCTTGATCACTTTCAACGACAATTTCTGTAGATTCTATTACTTCTTGTTGGCCATCCTCATCTTGTATGTTTTGTATCATCAAAATTTCTTCTACTTTAGGCTTGTATGTCCCCAGATCGGACTCTAAGAATAGGACCTCATTGTCTTCCCCGTACTCGGTTATCATAAGTCTCAACCTTGGAGTGCTATCAATCTTGATTTGATTTGGGACTCCTCTCCATGGTAACCACATGTGTGCGAAATCAGTCGACACATATCCATTCAATTTCCGTGACCAATCTCTACTCAGAAGCATCCCATATGAATCAGGGATATCCACCACTGAAATATCTATGAAATTTTGAACTCTTGGGTCTGCGGCCAATTGCATGTGGATATTGTTCAATTCGCCCATGACTGGAACTTCTGTCTTGTCTAGCTGGGTGACCTTTCTTTTGGTAGGAGCGGGAGTTATTCCTAGTCTTTGACAGACAGCCAGGGGCATCACATTACTGGAAGCTCCTGAATCATACAGGCAGTTGTGCAATAATTTCTCGAAAATTCTAACTGATAGCAGGAACGGGGCCGGCTCGTCTTTTCCTTGAGAAGGGGCTGAAGAATCTTCACTGGGTTCTTGATGTTTCACTTCATTGACCTTTGAATGATCATCCTTTGCTAAGCTTTCCTCTTTTGAGTGATCGGTTTTGTTTGAAGATTTCCCTTTCTTGACCACATCTTTCTTAATTGCGACTTCCTTTTCTGGAAGAATCTGGCTAGTGGCGAGGCCTTCTTTGACAGTAGGCTGAGTTTTCTTAGTCTCGCCCCTTTTGAGTAATACCTTTCCTTCTAACATGTCTTCCTTTTTAGCTGGGAAGGTTATGGTCTGGACCATGCATTCATTTTGTTCGGATTGTCCTTGGTTATTAACTTCCTCTTGGGTCATATTGATGGTAGCTTGAGCCCTGTTGGTCGAGTCTTGAAAATTTGACCTTACCGTACTGGACTCACTCAAACTATTGATTACTGCATTTTTGATTTCTGACACTTTGAGCAACTCGTAGAGTGGTAGACTAACTTTAACTTTCTTGAGTTCATCTAACACCAACGCGGCCAATCTTTTCATTTCATTGCCTACGGGGGGTGTAATATTCCTTTGTCTGTATTCTTGTGTGTTTTGCGGATACTCCGGATTGTTGCTGGCTTGGGGATCGGGAGGAGTAGCGAAATTGTTCGGAGGAATTGATGTAGTTAGGGGCTCTTGATTCCTCTGATTTCTGTGATAAACCCTTTGGTTCACACCTCCCGAAGATTGGTGAAATACCTCTTTTATCCCTTCGACTAAGACACTGTTGTTCAATGGTGGAAAATAATACTCTGAGTCTTCTATAGGTCCATTTGCAGATGCCGGTGGGAACTGGGATCCTGGAGGTACCATTGGTCCATTAGCAGATTCTGGTGGAAATCTCCCATTTCGTGCTTGATTAACCTCTTCTTGTGAATATTTGCAGCTTTCAACAATCATGGCTTGACCGTACTGCGTGGTTGGGACCATCTCGTATCCTGTCGTGGGCGGATTTTCAGGTGGATCAGTGCTACGCATCTCCTGTTGGAAAATGTCAGCCGCGATCTTGAACTCAGGACACTGTAACTCGGAATGTTGGTTTGTATTGTGGAGTCTACACCAACTGGACAAGGCCGCCTCTGCTAGAAACACTTTGCTGGTGGAAGGATTTTCTTGATTCTGTGAATTAGGTGGGTTATCTAGTGGCGTCACCACATTTCCGTTGTTGGGAGCAGTATTCCATGGTCTCCTCTGGAAGCCTTGGTTATTATTTCCTTGATAATTATTTCTGAAACTTTGATTGTTATTTCCTTGGAAATTTTGATTGTTCGTATGTTGGCCATGGTTGATCCTTTGCATACTTTGGAGTTGATTATTCTGGTTCCTCAGGTGAGTTACCTCGGTTGATAGTTTCTTGACTTGTTCAATCAACTCTTTCATTTCGTCCTTTTCTTCTTGTGTCCTTAACGAGCTTGTGGCATTTTGCAGGTATACAGGTTGTGCTGGTGGAGCTTGGGAAATTGGGACTCCAGGGTGAAGGACCAACTGGTTTGTAGGCTGTGCGTTTGAGTATGTTACTTGTGGAATCGGATTCATAACTGGATTCTGGTTAGCCAATGCCATTCCAACTGCCTGCATCTGGTTCGGTGCTGCGACAGGTCCCATGTGCAGTAGTGGCCCGGTGATATTCTGTCCCATGTGCTTACTAACTTCAATAGCCTTTGCATACGCTGCATTTAGATCATTCGGGGTCGGATGAGTCCTTACAAACATAGCAGTGAGATGATCTAAAGCTCCATAGTAAATTTCCCTTGGGTCCGCAATGAGATAAGGGTGTCGTAACATCGTGTATGCGCGGTGAAACCTGTTGTTGAAAGAAGTGATAGGCTCATGTTCTCTCCTTCGGACTTCCACAAATTGTCTATATAACTCAGCTGGTGTAGTTGGTATACCAAACTTTGCAATGAATGCATCTTTCATTGCGTCCCAGGTCCTAATTGACCCTGTAGGCAAGTGAACGAACCAAAAGTATGCCTCTTCTCCCAATGAGTAGGGGAAAAGCCTACATGCTACATCTCCATATTCGATTCGCCTGTTACGAAGAAGGTCTTCGAACATCTTGATATGATCTTCCGCTGTGCGATGGAAATCACTGACATTGAACTTGGAACATAAATGCTCTGGATTCTTTGGCATATCATGATAGACTGCAAATTCCAATGGTGATGGATTGTTGATTAGCCAAGTTGCGCCATTAAGCACATGAGGAGGAGGAGGAGGAGGCGGAGCCTGGTGAGCCATCGTACTCTTCGAGGCTTGAAAATTTGAAGCGGGACTTGATGAACTAGTTTGGCCTTTTGTCTGAGAAATTGCCTGGATACTTGATTGGATCGCCGCTTGTACTTGTTCTTGAAGAACTTGTGATGACTCAGGAGATTCCTCCAATCTTAGTTCAAATTCCTTAGGAGTGTCCTCTCTTTTGACTCGCTTCGCCTTTGAAGTAAACTGAAGTTCACTTAGATTCTTGATGCCTAGTGTCGACCTCAATAACCTTTGATGTTTCTCGGGCGAGAAAGAACCGATGCGATCCAGCGTGAAGTCTTGCGAAGATTATTGTAGATTCCTTTGATTGCGAAGTTCTCTAGCTGCGACCCTTCAATGTTCCTCGGCTCTATCTTCTTCTTGTCCCAAGATGATTCTGACTCTGTTGTACTCAATCGGACTTCTCCTTACGTTCCACGCTAGACGATTCAATCCTGAAATAATATCTTCTTGAGTGTTGCCTATCTGCAAATTTGGTTGTACTACTTGATTCAATCCTTCATGTGGCAACACCATCGTGATTCATGATTGTGCTAGGAATGTATTCTTCTCCAAAATTTTCGGACTTCGGAAACTAGGGCCCTCCTTCTAGCGCCAATTCTGTTGACGTGTATTTTGTACACAATCATACACAGAATAAAATACCCAAAGGCATCTTATCCTCTCTTGAATAAAGTCGCTAACTGCTGAAGATATCGCAAGAAGGATCAATTAGGATGACTCCAATGTTCTTTTTAGTAGGGTCTCTACGTGTGGATAACCACCAGTGGTCGTTGTGATTGCTGTGTCATCAAGGGGCCTTACGTTGCCGAAGATTTTGCTAAACTAAACAAGCTTTTCAAAAAAATCAAAAGGATAGGGTTTGCAAGATGTCTAATCTAGTCTAACCCTAAGAATGACTCAATGTGGACAAGACTTGGTGAGATTCTACCAACTTCAATATTGCCATAAATTAACAACTCAATTGAAATTGATGCGATCTTCTAAGGTAACAAATGATTTTTCAATACATCAAAGATCAAGGACACTACCACGAAGGTACATATCCAAGATACAACAATGATTGAAGGTTTAAACGATTCAAATATCTCCAGTCGACCACGCAAGGCGTTCCTACAATCAGCAAGAAGCTAGTGGTTTGGAAAGCGAATCCTACCAAAGATCAAGTCCAACACTTTGTCCTTCGAATTAACACACTACTTTGATTGAGAATGATTCAAGAAAAATGAACAACCATGAAGATAACCAAGAGAATTGCAACAAAACACCATAACTTCAATATTTCATTGATCTCAAAGCCATCATATACAACAATTGTTTGAATTCTTTCTTCAAAACTCAATCTTGCTACAAAAGTAAATTGCTTCTAAACTCTAATCTCTCAATAATTTCTAACTCTCTCTAATTTTCTAGTTTTTCCTTATTACAAAATGAAATGAAATGAGGGTATAAATAGCATCCTCAATTACAATGAACGGTCCAGATCTAAAGAAGATCAATGGCCAAGATTATGACACCTAAACCCTAATTAGGGTTTTATTACAAAAGTTCCCCTTTTATTGCACAACATTAAATGCATAGCCAATTATTAAATTTGGCACGAAAATCTAGGAGACATAAACCAATGATAATTAAGGTGCCATGTCATCTATAACAACCTCTCATCTAGAATCCTATTCCCTTTCCAATGCTCATTTTTAGCATATGCAATGAATCTAGACACGATTCCTTCGATTTCAGCAATTGGAATCTCGGGAAGATTCTTCATTCTTTCTTCCAAGTGGATGACCTGATCAAATGCCTCGAGAAGAGTAGCGTCCCTTTCAGGTTCAAGTTCCTTAGTCTTCTCAATCAGGAGCATGGTGGCAAACATCTGGTCCTGTTGCTCATCTGTGATAACATTAGCGTCCTTGCAAAAGATGACCTTAATTTTATCCTCCAATTCCTGCAAATCCACATCTGTCTCAACTTCGATCCTCCTGCCAAGAATGGTACGTAGTACCTCAAATACTCTGTCCTGGATCGGGTTGATAACCTCCTCAACATGATTGCACCTAGTACTGATGTCCTCGAAGAGAACTTCCTTCATCTGGAGTAAGGTTGACCACTGAAGCAAACTGTGAGGTCCTCCATCCATGATCTTTTCCTGCGCTAAGACCTTCCTCGATGTTTGTCTGATTACTCGCAAGACAGGAATGATAACCTCTTTGGTATGAGCAAAAGCAGCTACTGTTATCATCAAGTTGTGGATAATCTCAAGAACCTGGATAGCCCTATGAATAGTCTTCATCATCCTTGTTGTAAATTCTACGGCAACTGTATGAGATTTGTCCATCCAAGTACTCATACGCTGGACCATACTCCTGAATCTCTCTGCCTCACCAATTGATTGAAGGGGAAGTGCCTGTATGGGTGATCTTGCTGGATCCTGACGTCCTAAAGGCTGATTGAGATGGCTGAAATATGTTCTCCATGCACCGACCTCTCTCTCAAGCTTCCTATTCTTCTCCATTTCTGCTCTAAGCTTGTCTTTCAAGGCCTCAAATGAATCGGTGGCATCATCCATCGTCTGTTCAGCTGTAGATGGACCTAGCTCAAATGTCTCTATATCATATTCCTCTGCTAGGATCTCACCTTCATACTTGTCCACGGCCGGTGTAGCTATCTGTAATTTTCTAGATCCAGTCTCATCTCTAATCATCTTGGACATCTTGGTAGCCTTCCTCTTTTCTGTCACTTCCTGGGAATGTCCGACAAGGCTCTCTAAATCAATCACATTGTCCTCATCCTCGATCACAATTACCTTTGTTAATCTTTCCTTCAACCAATCTGGAATGGCCGATCTTGTTTCTCTAACCTGTATCTCCTTATGCAATGTTTCTTCTTCTCTGGGAGGAGAGGTTACTTCGTCATTGTTCCTGTCTTCATGTAGCTCATAATCTTGGAGAGATCCACTTGGTGACCCTTGAGGTGCCTGTCCTTCTTTATCATTCTGTACCATTGACTCCATAGACTCCTCCACTTCAAGTGTCCTCTTCTCTTGTCGAGAAGATGTGCCGGATGAACGATCTCGGTTGGCCTCTTGCTTCTTCTTGGAAGATTCTCTCTTCTCAGGTCTTTCTTTCCTCTTTGAGCCTCTTGGATGGAGATTGCCTTCACTTGCACTTCGAAGGTTGCCCTCATTTGTATTTCTGGGATTAGGATTGCCTTCGCTTACACTAGCTCCACCTTCGACTGGTTTCTCTTCCAAAGTGAAAGTCATAGCTATGCCTTGCTCTCTCAACTTCTGATGCTGCACATGAACCCATCTGCAAGTACAAGACAAGATTGGAGCCATCAAAGCATCAAGATCCACAACCTCGGGCTCATTCCAATCTAACCTTACTGATTTGCTTTCTCGATCATAGGATGACTGGAGATGTCTGCCACTGTCCTGAGCTTGGTCGGCCACTCTGTAAATCTTGCATTTCCTGATGAAATCCAAAGGCAATCTAGAATGCATCTTTCTTTTAACTTCAAGATCGTCTAAGAGATTCATCATAAAATCTTCTATCTGAAACTCATGCTTAAACTTCCTACCGACTGTCTCCTCTATATATCCATGTGGATCAAAGCTTTCTCTCAAAGCAAAGAATGAAAAAGAATACAAAGCTAACTCCTTCTCTGCGTCATCCATGGCTAAAGCATTAGGACATACCTCAACTGAATTGCCTAAGATGATAGGTATTGGAACTCCATTTCCATGTCTGTGTCTGAATGCCTTCGCATAAGCTGCCAACTGTCTTGTTACCTCGAGTAACACTATTCTGTCTGTCGGATATCTCGGCAACATGTATGGAGGTGAAGGACATCCATGAACTCTGATATAAGTAAATTTCGGAAATTGGATAAACCAAACACCGTACCTCTTTACTAGTTCCTGTGCATCTTGAGATAATCTATTGTGAATCCCACCTCGCAACGTCCTCGTGATGTTCATCGTGAAGGTATCATTAACTAACTTGTAATTACTTCCTGGTGGATGATGCAAGTGAACATAGGAATCACAAACTCTGACCTCACCGGGTCCTCTTCCAATCACTCCTCTATGAGGTAGTCCTGCGTACTCAAAGCTCCTAATCAAGGCATATATGACATATGAACTCATGTGGAAGGACTTGGTAGCCTTGAGTCTCCTTAACTGTACGTCCAAGCAATGGCTAATCATTCTAGCCCAATGAATTGTTCCTTTTCCCTGAACTATCACTTGGATGAAGTAGAACATCCACTTCTCAAAGTAGAAGGCTTGAGGAGCTCCTGTGACTCGATTGAGCATTGTAATCAAATCTCTGTACTCCTCCTGGAAATCGATCCTATGTGGTGTGTTCGGGATCTTGCTCAGGCGAGGACGACTCTTAAGTAACCAGTTCTTGTTGATGATGCTTAGGCAAGCATCTGGATCATCTTCGTACATGGACCTGGCTCCTTCTATGCTCTTGTAGACCATATCTCTGTGCTCTGGAAGATGGAAAGCCTCACTTATAGCTTCCTCTGACAGATAAGCTAAAGTGTTTCCCTCCTTAGACACGATCGTTTTGGATTGTGGATCATAATGACGAGCGCACTCGATCATCAACTCATGGCACTGTATTGCTGGAGGGAAGCCGACCGCCTTAATGATGCCACTCTCAATTATCCTCCTGGCGACAGGTGATGGCTTGCCAATGTAAGGGACCTCTCGAAACTTCTTCGTACTGAAGTTGCCCAAGTTGGTATCTCCAATGTTGCTCCACTTAGACACGATCTTGGTCTCCAGTTCTTCGTTCTTTTGATCTTCCTTCATGAGAGCTGGACGACTGGTGGATGCTCCCGCCTTCGGGGTCGCCATTGTATCACCTACACAACATTTCATAATAAGTAATAGATTTTGCAATGTATAATCATAGATTAGATCAAAGATTAATTTTAGGAAACTTCATGATAAGTCCTTGAGTTATCATTTCCTAAACAACGATTGAGCTATTGAAATTCAAAATTTCAAAATTCAAAAATTAAGGCTATGACGATCAAAATTCAAAATTAAAACAAGGGATCATTGCCATACCTCTCTTGAGAGCTTAACTCTAAAAAGCAAAACAAGGAAATTTGCCTAGGCAAAATCGGAGTTTGGAAGATTTCAACGTGATCCTTTCTCTCTTCAAATGAACGTCCTCCTTAGCAACTTCGCCACCTTTGGGGGGGAGTCTTCAATGTCTTGATGATAGCAAATTCGCTCAACTCTAACTAAGGTTCGCACTCCCCTTTTGATGATGCTCGCACCACTTCCTTTGCTAAATTCGCACTTCTCCTTATTCTCCAAAATCGCATATGAATGAAGGTTCAAATGATGATTAAAAAAAATGAAATTTTCACCTTCCCTTTATAGGCGCTTACCTCTCATTTACCTCTAGGCCGACTTGGTAATTACAAGCAAAATTTTAAATAAATTTAAAGGCCGACTTTTGTAAAATAAAACAAATAAACCCCAAGCGCCCCACTTTTTATTAATAATTAATTAATTTAATGCCTTTATAATTAATTTTTTTGATTTTTTAAAGGCAACAAATAATTAATTAAATGCCATGCGCTATTTTTAAATGCTATTTAATTGAATATTCAAATTTTATCAATTTTTAGCATTTAATAAAATCCAAAAAAAATGTTTTAGCGCCAAAATTTGGAGAGGTGGAAAGATACAAACCATATCGCTCTGGTCCCTGACTGAGGGACAGGAGCGAATTATCATCTTAGTCTTGATTCTTTTGTTTAAAATCTTCATCTCCACGTTGAAACTGGCATTTTCGCTGGGAAACTCGAGCTTGATTGACTTGATTTTGTGGATGAATGTCTCCTAAGGTTAATATCGCCCTGGTCCCCTGGTGAGGGACAGGAGCGAACCTTGTGTTTTCTCCTTGATCCTAGCTTCTTCGATCACCAATCTTCATCATGAGGCAAGTAACAACGTCATCCCTCCATTCCACGCCTACTTTATTCGTCCTTAACAAGGCATTTTGATGTTTGAATGGTTTTCGCCCTGGTCCCTTGGTGAGGGACAGGAGCAAACTTTGTGCTCTAGCCTAAATTTGTCGTTTTTACACCTTGGCTTCTTGTTCATCGCCTTCCAAATGACGTGCTCGATCTTGTGTACCCTGGCTTGACGTAGTCTTGTGGGACGAATGATAGATTTCATGAATATCGCCCTGGTCCTTGCCTGAAGGACAGGAGCGATTTAGCTTCTTGGCTCAATTTGATCACCCTTTGACGTTTGGTTTCTTTACACATCATCATCTTAAGGACACTTTAACCTTTTGCAACCTTGTACGACCTTGGTTTGACATAGTTTTCGAAAGAAATGGCCAATATAGTGAATATCGCCCTGGTCCTTCACTGAAGGACAGGAGCGAACTTTGGTGTCTTGGGCGCATCCTTGTTCTTATCAACTTGCAATTGCCTTCACAATATAAAACGATGTCCTTTGGTCCTTCTTGAACACTTGAAACGTGATCAACATCCAAAACTTAAGCCTTTATAGAGATTTCGCTCTGGTCCCTGACTGAGGGACAGGAGCGAACTTGAGCATATAGTGTAATTCATTCATCATATTGACTTGCAATTGTCTCCAAGGCGCAAAATGATGTTCTTTACTCCCTTTCGAACACTTGAAATGTGAGCGGCAACCTAAATTTGGACATATTTGAATATTTCGCTCTGGTCCCTTGGAGAGGGACAGGAGCGAACCTGGGCATTTAGTGCAAATCCTTCATCCTTGGCGATCTTTGCAACTTCATTCTTCGTCGAGACACCTCAAACGTCATTGCCACTTTGTACTTTTGACTTGGAGTGATTTAAACCTGGGAGGAAGGCAACATAACCAATATTTCGCCCTGGTTCCTGGCTGAAGGACAGGAACGAACTTGCACTTGTAGGCCCAATCACACTTTCCTAACTTCCAAAATTATCTTCAATGGACTCGTTGTGCCCCCTTTTATTCATCTTTGGCCTGGAGTTCGTTCTAACTTGGCAAGAAATTGATTTAAGGAAGAGATCGCTCTGGTCCCTGACTGAGGGACAGGAGCGCCTAGGCCAATATGGAGTTTATCAGGCGTCTTGCAATCTTCAATTTGTCTTCAACAAGTTCGTTACACCTCCTTTACTTGCTTCAAACTCAAAACTTACTTGATCTTCGCTCGAATTCTGCCCTATGAGGAAAATCGCTCTGGTCCCTGGGAGAGGGACAGGAGCTAACATCAAGTTCGCCCTGGTCCCTGACTGAGGGATAGGAGCGAGTTAGTTTCTAGGCCAAGTTTTCCTCATGTTAGTGCTTTCAAATTATATTCAACTGATAAAATGCACTTCCTTGGTTCTCCTCAAATCGCGAAATTGTTGAAATCTTGCAAGGACAAGGCAATGCTGGATTTTAAGCTCCGGTCCCTCACTGAGGGACAGGAGCGATTTTTGCTCCTGGCACATTTCCGTGTTTGTGAAATTCTTCAAATTATATTCAACGGAAAGAACATGCCTCCCTTTATCACTTCCAATCCTAAAATTGTCTTGATCCTGCAGAGACAGTAAAATTTTGAAAAATAAGCTCTGGTCCTTCACTGAGGGACAGGAGCGATTTTGCTTCTTCAGGCCAAAATATCATGATTTCAAGAGTTTAATCACTTCACAAGGCAAAAACAAATCATTTCCAATGTCCGGGATCAATTATCGAAATTTTCAAAATTTGGTCAAAATCATTCAGTCAGACAAAAATAAAAAATCCCATCATTCACACTTAGACAAAAATGGGAGTTTGCATTCAAAATTCCGACTGAAACTAGACCAACTCACTTAGCCTCTGGCGAATTCACTTTATTCAAAACTGCATCCTACGGGAGGAAGCTCAAAAGGCTCTCAAGACGGACTGGACTCTGGCTTGAAAACACAGAAACGGAAACCCTAAGGCTCGACCCTAGTCCAGACAACTGGCACACTAAACCAAAATCCTAAAAAGCAGAGAGAAAGGCGAGCAAAAACGAGCAAAAAGAGGGGGTCCCCATTTTAATGGGGCGATGTGTGAAATGGTCACAACAGGATCTTATGAATTATATTTCCAATATTATCTAACATAGTTGCAGGATCTAAACAAGGGTTTATGTTGATAACTATATTACATTCCTTATTTCAATTAAATTTGTGATTCTAGGGCAAAATCCATGGTCCTCCCAAAAGGGGACATTACAATTGGTATAAGAACATCATTCTTGCCAGCCTAAGGGACAAAAGATAGTTGATGCAACTTAATCAAAGGGCTCAAAGAGCATTGGAAAGGGAAAGGAAGAAACTTACACTCACCCATAACTCCACTCAAAACAATACAATGAGTTAACAAATGGGAAACGATTTGAGGACCTTTATGGAGCACAACGAACAAACAACTCATGCCCTCATGGAGCAAAATGAGAGAACAACACAACTACTTCTCCAAGCCATCCAAAATATGAACAACAATAATCCTAGACCCAACCAAACCAATGGGAGGGATGCCAACTACAAATCATTTTGGAAATGATAGACCACCACTAAAGGTCAACTCCAAGGGTAACTAGACCCCCCTTTATAGCTAGAGGAGGGCCAACTAGAGGAGAAGAAGAAATTAATGAACCAAATCATAACTTAGAGGAACTTGTCGAATCATAGTCAAGACTTGACCCTGAAACTAGGAGAAACATTCCATTTAGAGAGTTTTGTGAGCTAGGATCAAGAATTAACCCTAGAAGGGTAAGGGGTCAACCTAACAAAATCTTACATCACAAAGTAGTCAAAATAACTCTTCCAAATTTTGATGGGTCAAGGAAGGTCACCGCTTACTCATGGATTAAAAAATTAGATACATACCTATCTCTTAACCCCACGATGGAAGAAGATGCCATCAAATTTGCCATCCTCCATCTAGAAGGGGTTGCTCATGATTGGTGGCACCATGGTTTGGTTACACAAGGCCATCAAAACATAACATCTTATGATGACTTCACCAACAAACTCATTGAAAGATTTGATCAAAAGCATCCAGAGAGTTATTTCAAAGAATTAACCTATGTTACCTTGAGTTTCCGATACAGGGGGACGGGTTTCGAGGACGGTTTTTTTTCCCAGAGTAGGGGATGGTAGGGGACGGCTATATATATATTGTAATACAGTAAACATTCATCATAGCAACATAATAAATTATAACATTTATAAATCATAATCTAGATTCTAAATCTAAAATCATTGAATCAATGATCTTTCATCGAATATCATATGAAGTTTCATCATCCTCTTCAAGATCATACTCTGACTGTCATAATAGAATTGAAACCACAAAGATATAAGCTGCTCTTATATTATAGCAAAAAAAAAGTAGAGAACAATAGTGAAAAGCTATTATGTGACCCATAATGATAATGATGGAAGAGTCTTTCTCTAGCTATGATGCTGGAAACCTCAACACACATACATTTAAATTGATTACCTTCGTGTGTACTTTTGAGTATTGCAGATGAATTCTAGGAAGAATAAAAGCTATTACCATTAGAAAAAGTCTTATTGAAAGACTTTGAATATTGTGATGATTTGCTAACTGATATAAATTTCAAAATCCTATAATTGGAGGAAATATTGTAATACACAGCTTCATCAAATCTAAGTGTACGCATGTTTCTTTAATTTTATTGTAATATCTCACACCACTGTTGCAAAATTCAGACAGGTAAAAGAAAAAAATCAAATAACAGCTGATATTTCAGTTGTTTGTTTGATCTTGTGTGAATAAATTCCATTTATGTTTTGTAATTTGTTGCAATGCAGATAATGAATAACACAAGTAGTTTTTTATTATTCTTTACTCCATTGTGTATGACGCAGGCTGTAATGTTTCATCCCACCCTTCAAAATCAAATGACACTGAAATGCAAAAACATGGTAAAGCACATCCAGTTTCTATAATAGGAAGAAAAAACAAAACCACACCGTCAATATTATAGACAATTAGGCCATAGTAAAAAATGATCAATTTCCTCACCATCCACACAAACATTAGATTTTACTTCTAAAACAGTGGTTTGAAATGTGGGAATGTCTTGCTGAACTTGTACCAGTTGAGTTGCTATCAGCTGAAAATGCCTTCCACTTAAAATAAATATAGGTCCATGTGAAACAAGAAATGCATCAGATGCACACCAATTAGGAGTCTTTTATATTCAAATTGCTGTCTTTCCGAACATGTTCAAGGATTCCAAGAGCTAGTGATATGTTGATGGAAACCTAAACTAATAACTCCTTTGAAACCATGATCATGCTTATATCTTTGTGGTTTTAATTCTTTTATGATAGTCAGAGTATGATCTTGAAGAGGATGATTGAACTTCATACGATATCGCTATCGCTTTCATAATTGCTTTCGCTTAATGAAGTTTATGCTCATATGAAGTTTCATTAAATTTTTAAATTGCTTTCATTAAATTTTTAAAATAAAAAATTTGCAAATATTTCATACCTATTGCAGCGATATTTTTTATTAAATTTATCGCTATGACTATCGCTTCATTAAAATAAAAAATTTGATAATAAATATCGCTGCAATAGAAAATAAATTTTATAAAAAAAATGGTTTTGAAATGCCACTGCCACTGGAAACGGCCGTCTGTTCCTAGGACGATCAGGGATGGCTTGGCTGTCCCTAGCTATCTCAGGGACGGTCAACGGTCTCCAACGAAATCGTTGACCGTTTTCGAGTCTTTGGGATGGTTTCCGAAAATTTTACTAGATCGGGGACAGCTTGGAAACATTTCCGGCCGCCCCCCCGTCCCTGAAACTGTTTCCGTTTTCAGAACGTGTGCCTTTAGGGTGGATACACGTATTTGGGTAACACTAGAATTAACACAATAAAGGTAAGGAGGACTCATAGAGGACTGTGTGACAGAATTCCAAAAGCTCTCCTTTATGGTTCCTAGAATAACTGAAAAGAGGCTCACATACTTGTTTATTGAGGGATTATCAGAATCCATTTGGGGCCTAGTGAGTGCTTTTGATCCTACCAGTCTCCAAGGTGCAATCTTAAAAGTCATATGACTTGACACCACTAAAGCAAAGGAAAAAATTTACTCTGAAATTGTGACACCAAAAGATAAACACTTCTATGGAAAGGACGAGCGTAAAATAACATTTCTTTCTAAAGATGACCAAGAAGATCGTCGAATGAAAAGGTTATGCTTTGATTGCAAAGGAAAATGGGAGTGTGGACATGTTTGTAATCAAGAACAAAATTGAGAAAAAAGGTTGTGTTTTAAGTGCAAAGCTACATGGGTGCATGGAAATATTTGCAACTGAAAGGACCTTAAAAGGAAAAACTTGTGTTACAAGTGCAAAGAAGAATGGGATCAGGTCATATATGTGGGAAAACAAGCCAAGCACATAATATAGAGGCACCTTCCGACGAGGAAGCATGGGGGTACGAAGAAGAAGACCTTAATAAGAGAAGAAAATGCAATGAAGAAGAACAAGGAACCATAGCCGCTACTCAAGTGCATCCAAACACCAAACCTTTCGAATATGAAGTACTCTAAAAGGATAAAAGGTAATCGTCCTTGTTGATAGTGGGGCAACTCACAACTTTATTGACGAAAGATCAGTTGCTGGAATGAAAATAGAAACAACAAACTTTAAGGGCTTTAAGGTAGCCTTGGCTAATGGATCTATTGCTCAATGCATCAAGAAAATCCAACAACTAGAGATAACCTTGGGAAAGCATCCCATCAAAGAAGATTTCTATGTTATAAAATTAGATGCCAATGTGATCTTGGGCACCCCATGGCGACACTCCTTGGGACGTCTCACCCTTGACTTTCCAAAATTGGAATTGTGTTTACAACATAATGGGCAAGAAGTTCTCTTATGAGGACTATCCGATGGATTGCCAAGGATGGTTTCATCCAGGAAAATGGAAAGGATCTTTAGACATGGACAAGGGGAATGGGTTGCCCAATGCATGATCCTTGACAAGTCCTCCCAAGGCAAAAGTATTCACATTGATATACAACGAATCTTAAAAAGACGTAAGAAGGTATTTGACAACATTCCTCTGGGTCTTCCTCCAAAGAGAGGCTTTAAGCACCCCATTGAATTAGTGGAAGTGGCAAAACTTGTTATTACCACACCCTACCGCTATCAACAAAAGTATAAGGAAGAGATTGAGAAAGCCATAAAAGAG
Organism: Cryptomeria japonica; assembly: GCF_030272615.1. Lineage (NCBI taxonomy): Eukaryota > Viridiplantae > Streptophyta > Pinopsida > Cupressales > Cupressaceae > Cryptomeria > Cryptomeria japonica. The sequence goes on along the minus strand of NC_081405.1, from coordinate 635,543,975 downwards.
TTGTTAGAGATGGGACATATCCAACCTAGCTCTAGCCCTTTTGCCTCCTCAGTTGTGCTAGCCAGAAAAAGGATGGCACCCTAAGAATGTGTATTGACTATAGAGCACTTAACTAAAAGACCATCAAAAATTGATACCTCATCCCTAGGCTTGATTAGCTAATCGGCAAACTCCATGGAGTAGTATACTTCTCAAAAATTGATCTATGTTCTAGATACCATCAAATTTGGGTAAGAAAAGAAGATGTCCCTAAATCAGCCTTTAGATGCCATTATGGGGACTTTAATTACCTTGTCCTACCATTCAGCCTAACAAACGCCCCTGCCACCTTCCAATCATGTATGAACCACATTTTTAGAAAACAACCAAGGAAATTTCTCTCAGTTTTCTTTGATGATATTCTAATCGATAGAAAAACTTGGGAAGAACATTTAAGACACATAGAAGAAGTATTGGAAATACTTGAAGAACAATCTTTATTTGCTAAACTGTCCAAGTGTGAATTTAGGATGGAGGAAATCTTATACCTAGGACACAAGATTAGTGCTCAAGGGGTCAATGTTGATGAGGAGAAGATTGAAGCCATAAGAAGCTAGCCAAAGCCAAGGACCCTAACACACCTTAGAGGATTTCTGAGGCTTTATAGCTACTATCAAAGATTCATCAAGGGTTTCTCAAAATTAACAGCCCCATTGACCGACTTGACCAAGAAGGGTGCTTTCACTTGGAATGAAAAAGCACAACAAACTTTTGAGAGACTAAAGGAAGTCATGAGCTCCTATCTTGTCCTAGCAATCCCAAACTTTTCTTTACCATTTGAGTTAGAATGTGATGCCTTTGGAGAAGGCATTGGAGTTGTATTGATACAAAACAAACATCCTATAGCCTTTGAGAGCAGAAAACTAAAGGAAGCCAAAAGAAGCTACTCCATATATGACAGAGATGCTAGCAATCATGCATGCCTTAGCTAAATTCAGACAATACCTAGTTTGTGGGAGGTTCATTGTGAAAACTGATCATTATAGTTTAAGATTTTTCCTAAACCAAAGAGATTTAAATGCTAGACAACAGAAATGGGTGAGAAAAATACAAGCTTATGACTTTGATATCGAATACATGAAGGGAAGAAACAATGTTGTAGCCAAGACGCTTTCATGATGACCCCATCTATGCTCCATAGCAAGCATCTTTGCAGACTGGAAGAACACCATTATTGCCGAGTACGCCAAGGATCTGCAATCCAATGATATCCTAGAAGGGAATACCAAATGAAGAATACAAGGTAGTGGAAGACCTTATCCTATACAAGAATAGGGTATTCCTTGTGCCAAACTCAAAAATGAAAGATAAATCATTAGAGAGTACCGTGACAATCCTTTAGCAGGCCACCAAGGGTACTACAAAACTTATAAATAAATAAGAGAGAAATACTCTTGGAAGGGCCTCAAGAAAGATGTCCTTAGACATGTTCAAGAATGTATAACTTGCCAAAGGAACAAAGCGGAACAAACCCATCCAGCAGGCCTCCTACAACCACTACCTATTCCTAACAAAAAATGGGAGAGTATTTCTATGGACTTCATAACCGGACTTCCACAAGTGCATGACAAAGATTGCATATATGTAGTAGTGGATCGCCTCACCAAATATGCATATTTCATGGAAATATCCACCAATTATAAGGTGCCTCAAGTCGCTGATGTTTTCTTCAAAGAAATTTTCAGGTTGCATGGCCTCCCTAAAAACATTGTTAGTGATAGAGACAATTGGTTCCTTAGCCTATTTTTGCAAGAACTCTTCCCTCTAGCAAAGACTGAACTCACACTAAGCACAAGCTATCATCCCCAAACTGATGGACAAACAAAGATTGTAAACAAATGGGTGGAAGGATTCTTAAGAAATTATGTCAAGAGACAACAAAATGCGTGGATCAGATGGTTACACCTTGGGGAGTATTGTTATAATACCACCCATCACATGTCGATAGGAATGAGCCCATTCAAGGTCTTGTATGGATACGAGGCAACCTCATTTGGAAGTTTGATCCTCCAAGAAAGCTGTACCAGGGGCCAAGGACTTTGTGCAGAAAAACATCGATGTTATGAACACACTCAAGGACAATCTACACCACGCATAGAACCAACAAAAGATCTATGCTGACCAGAACAGAACTGAAACTCAAGCCCTGATTCTATGGAAGCAGAATATTGCATGTGACTGATGCCTTAATCATGAAATTATTTGTAATTTAAACTTTTACAGATTCTCTATTTTTTTCCATTTCAATCTTATGCATCATTGACCTACAGCTCACATCCATTCACAGGTCTGCTAACCCCATAATTCCATGTTTATACATCTATTTTGTAATGTTATGTGCTCTGATCCACCACCTATTTTCTTCATCTTCAATACTATCTAAGTTTGTTCTGAAAAACTGGCCCAATACATCTGCATTTTTTTAACTCGCTCTAGGGGAGTTCCCTTAATTGGATTTTAAATGTTCCTTTTCTCACCAAGTGGATAAGAATGAGATAGTTACTTTTGTTGATGTTTTTCTAGTACTTCTTTACAAGGATTGCAGGCTGTTCAAATATTTTCGCAAGCTTTGAGTTGTCTTCCCTATCAGGATGAGCTTATCAGCATAGAAGAGAAGTCTCATCATGAAGCTAGCTAAGTGTAAACCTTCTCCCCCTTTCTATCTATTCTTCCAGCATATCAATATGTAACAAATTGGGGTACAATAGGCAACTTAGATTAACTCCTATACCACTTGCAAAGGAGTTTGACAGCCCTTACTCTGTTTTAGTTTTGCCTTGGACCTGCACATACAATCTATGGACTACCGCTCTATATTTGTCCAGTATAGCAAGTTCCTCCAACCTGCTCCATAACTTGCTTCTAGGTACTGTGTCAAAGGCTTTCTTGAAATCCATGAAACAGAAGAGTCCTCTCATGCTTATCATTGCCCATTGCTAGCTTCTTGACGCTCCAATGTCATTTAACAAGAAGAGTCCTCTCATGCTTATTTTGTGTGGGATGTCTTTTTTCTATTTTCATTGATACAATCGAATGGCACATCCTAAATGTTGATCTGTTGTAATATTAGTTTTTTTCTTTCTTTTTTTTACTTTTTTTAAACTTTTGCCATAGTTCCCTCCGAAATCGCTCAGAATTGTGCTTCCCAGGCGTATCAACTCTTACTACCTTGTCATATATTATTCTTTTTTGCCCTTTCTGCCTTTGTATGGAGAAGTGAGTGACTTGCATATAATTGCAATAACTATTACTGAAAGACCTTATTAATCTTTTTTATCATTTGCAGGTGGGTGCAGTAAAGGAATCTTTTGTCCTGCAGCATGCCATTGGTAAAGTGCCCTATGGTTTGAAACTTTGAAGCATAGTGAAGTGTTGAGATCTCTGTGCACCAATCATGTCCATAGGCAGGTTGCATAAAATTAGCTAATCTCTGGGTGGAGCACATAATCATAAGCCAAGTACAGTTATTTATTTCTCCTGATCTTATGAAAACCATGCAATGAGTTCTGGGTGCATAGGAGACAAGTTTTAAAATGATCTTTAAGTTCATGAAGTTTATTCACTTGCAGCTAGTCTTTTAATTACTTCCATAGAAAAGTAGGGAAAATATGCTTAAACTTGAGTATAGCAATAGGAAATCTGAAACTAACTATCGCATAAGGGACATCACAACTATTATTAAATGACATTCATAAAGTTGAGCAAACTATTGTTTCTGGTATCAAAATTTCTTCTCTATTAGCCACAACTTACAAATAATCAGTATCTCCTGTATGTTCTAGGTAGTTTTAGAGGCCCTTTAACAGTCAAATGTGCTTCGTTTGGACCTCCATGGAAAAAATTTTTTGATGCTAATTTCTTTTTATATTCACCTTAATTATTCTTATTCACAAGACACATTTACAGTGTAGCTTTCTGCTAGCCTAATTTTACCCTCTTTTGCCCTAGAAGCTTACACTTATATCTTTGTTATCTTTCAATGCTGGCTTATGGGTGTCCAAAAAAAGAGAGTAACTTGATATTCGATGCATCTGAAGAGTCTATGTTTTACAGCAGCAAGTGATTAGTATTGTTCCCTGTGGTTTTAATTATTGTGTAGCATAAAGATGTCTATATTTGAGCATTATCTATGGGCAGATTGCTCCAGATCAACTAGTTTCTTGGTAGAGCAAAAACAGACCCTGGTAATAGTTTAATATTTATGTTCCTCTTGAATTTGTGTCAGCCATGCATTGAGTTCTGGGAAGATAGGAGCCAAGTATAAAAGTTGTCTCCAACTGAGAGTGAAGGCATCAAATTTAGCATGTGTGGTACACTTGGACCTTTGGAACCGTTATCCTTGCCTTTTTACATCCATGGAATAGGTGCAAGAACAAAAACACAGGCTAAAGCATGGGGATAGAAGTCCTACGTTACCTATCACTTAACAGAGCTCACTTCTTTGCTATGTCTCATTAATGAATTTGAGCAACAATTATTTTTTGCCCAACCACCCTCTCATACAGATCCATAATTCCTCTGGAGTTCCTTGCTTACCTAGCTATAGCTTCCCCAAACAAAAGAGTGTCATCTACAAATTTCAGATGAGTGATGTTCTTGATCCCTGAAGATATTTGTAATTCTTTGATATTCTTATTAGCCACGTCTTCCTTCAAGGCACTCCCTAAAACCTCCACAACTATGAGGAAGAGAAATGGAGAGAGGGAGTTCCCTTGTTTCTATCCCCTCCTGGCTTCAAACAAATTGCATGATTGACCATTTATCAAGAAAGAAGACACCATCGAGACACAACTCTTGATCCAATCGCATCAAGCACCACAGAATCTCAACTTTCTTAAAATCTAATCCAAAAATATCCATGACACCCTATCATAAGCTTTTATTCATATAAACTTTTATCAAGATGCCCTCCTTTTTCCTTTGCTTGATCGAGTTAATGACTTTGTTACCAGCAACTATCTCATCTAAAATATGACTTCCTGCAAAAAGATCTGCTCTGTTCTTTAGAGATAAAACCATCTAAATTTTTTTTTAATCTTAGAGCTATGGTCATAGTGACAATTTTGTGAATTTTACTGCACAGTGCTATAGGTCTATAATCATCACAATATTTTGAGTTTTTTTTACCTTGGGTATGAGCATCAAGAAAGTTGAGTTCCATCCTCTTATCATGTTGCCTCTTTTTCTACATTCCTTTACTGTCTCCCAAATGTCCACCCTCGCTAGATGCCAAAACTTTTGGATATTTTCCCCCAAATAGAAACCCACTTTTTTTATTTCATTCCTAGTGAAAGGAGCAAGCAAAGCTTCATTATCCTCTCGAGTTACAATAGATGGGATATATCTCAGTGTAGTATCATAAATTGCACACCCTTGCAATTTCACCTATGTTTTGTGTCCACTTTGGTGTCCATTCCCTTAGTGTTTTTGTAGGCTCATTTCAGCCCTTGCATTAGCCTTTTTCTTCTCAAGGTGCTAAGGCCTCCTTTCTAATAGTAACTGTTCTGTGTCACTTTTGCGTTAACTATGTTTTTCTTGTTTCTTGTTATTTTTTAGTGTAAATTGTCTGGTCACTTTGGGCACTAATGCTTAGCACTGATGTCTGCGCATAGTATTAGTGTCTTGTGATAATTTGTCATTTGAAGGCCGTTTTTGAGCATTTTCCCACTTGTCACCTTACCAGGTTAGTGAGAACAGCTCAGAATGATTCTAAATAGCTCATTAGCCCCTTTCTTTTCCTTCCTTTTCTCATTTTTTAAATCTATCTTTCATTTTTTGGTAATTCTCTCTCTCTCTAGGCTCTCTTGTACTCTCAAGCTCACACATAGCTCTCTACAGCTTATTACAACTTACTACAGCATTCCCACAATGTAATGTCTCCACTCTAGCAGATTGACCAAGTATATGTGCGTTAGCCTAGCTCTACATGGTCCCGAGGGCTAACGAAGGGTTTAAAGGGATCCTGGAGTGTTTTGGCCTAGTCATTTCCAGTTTGGGCCAAAACGAAGTTGATTTACTTAGTTTCAGGCATACTTACTATTTTTAGTAAGTCAGCAGGACACAACGGGGGCTAGTTTTGGTGATTGGATTTGATACTCCTTGGCGAGAGCTTTCCGACGAGTTATCACTCACGCTATTCGGAGTCCGATTGCTAATATATTTTAATGCCTGAAGTTTTATTAAAGTAACATTTAATTTAATTGTAAAATATTAAAGTGTTACTTTAATATTTATTTCATGGAGATATGTGTAAATCAAAGGGGCAACCAAGGGAGACATAAGTGAATATTCTAATATGTTTTATATTGAACATGTTTTATCCCACATTGCTTGAGTGAGTTGGGTCGCCCCTTGGAGAAAGAATAAAAGGGAGCTTTTGTGGCTTCATTGGGGAGGTGGAATATGAGAAGAATTTGGTGTGTGAGTTGCAGATCCGTTCTTGGCATTAGAGGACGTCTATCCTCTCTTGTGACATTCTAGACGTCATTCCCTTGGGGTTTGGCCTTTGGAATCCTTTGCTATCAGCTTCATTTACAGGCAGATTGGGTGCTTTTCCAGCTACAAGCAGCAGCATTATTTGGTTGCATTTCCAGCTACAGGCCGCGACACTATTCACGCGGGTACTATTAACGCGACACTATTCACGCGGGTACTATTCACGCGACACTATTCACGTGGGTACTATTCACGCGGCACTATTCCCGCGGGTACTATTCACCTGGCACTATTCACGCGGCACTATTCACCTGGCACTATTCATGCAGCACTATTCATGTTACTGTAGCAGCAGAATTAGAAACTTTGGTTGGAACATTATGTCAGAATGCTGGAGTATTTAGTGAGTTGAAAATAACCTGCTATGTATTTGATTTTTGTTAATTCTGGAAATAATATTATAACAGCAGTAGTTCAATTTCCAGCTTGCCTATTATTGTAAATTCTTTTTAGTTCATGTTATGTGGTTTCATACCTGTGCAAAGACTTAAAAACAAAAAAAAAACATTGAAACATTAAACGGAGGAATAAGGAGTTGGCTGCAAACTGTTTGACTAAATTCTTATCAGCAGTGGGGTTAGTTTTGGGGCATTCTAGGGTGTCCACTACAGTGGTATCAGAGCAGAAGATTCTGCCATCTTGTGGGAAACTTTCACCAAAACATATTGCAGAAATAAAACAGGTCCAGAATGTATGATTGAGCATGCGACAGGGGCATTATAATTTTCGCAATACCAGGGCCAGATAAAATAGAAATCCGGATAGTCAGAGTGAGCAGTCTAGTTCATCCGTGCAGGTGGACATAGAATCCAATCATACAGACATAGAGGAAATATTCTTCGATCAGGACAGCAGTATGGGTGACCGAGATGAGAGGAATATCGTTCCAGATCAGGGGGAGGTAATGTTCAGACAGTTGTTGGGTACGTTAGAGCAAGGGCAGCGTATGCAGCAGGAGCAGAATAGGCGAATGGACATGATGTTGCAGCTTATGGCTAGACAGATGGGCGTTAATATTAATCCAGGTGAGGCCAACAATGGAAACAATAACAATGGGGGAAACGATAACAATAGGGGCAATGATAATAATGGAGGCCGAGGCAACAACAATGGCCCTGAGAATAACATTAATGGTAATAATGGACATGGCAACAATGGAATTGAGGCGGATAACTTTAGACACATTGCACACCCAACTCGAACAGCGAGCTCAAGACCTCTTCTACCCACCTTTCCACCTAGGGATCCGGTTCAACCAGTGAACGAACCGCAGATTACTGAGTTACAGGGTCAGTTCAGGAGGGACTGGGAGGCCAGTGGACCCGAGTTTCAGGCAGACATTTCCCTCAGAGATTATATGGACTTGAGGATGAGACATATGCCTAGAGCAGGAGGGAGGAATCAGAATTTTGAGCTGAGGAAGAAAGTTGGAAAACTTTCCTTGCCTTATTATGATGCTTCAGGGAAGATGACTGCACGAGCTTGGGTGCAGAAGGTAGATACATACTTGCAGCTAAATCCTATGCCTGAGGATGAGGCTATCAAGTATGCGGCTATGCATTTGGACGGCGTTGCGCATGAATGGTGGCATCATGGCATGGTGACTCTGGGGCATAATCAGATTACATCCTATGAGGAATTCACAGAAAGATTGATTGAGAGATTTGACACTAGGGATCCCGAGTTACATTTCAAGGAGCTAGCACAGTTAAAACAGTCAGGGTCAGTGGATGCTTACATCGCCGAGTTTTAGCGTTTGTCTGTACTTGTTACTGATATCTCTCCTAGGAGATTGGTGGTGTTATTTTGTGATGGGCTTGCTGATCCATTACGTGGTTGGGTGAAGGGACATGATCCACTCACCTTAGCAGAAGCAACTAAAAAGGCACGAGATTTAGCCCCTTCGGTATACAAAGGAAAATACCATTCAACAGATTCTTCCTACCGCAAGGACAAAGACAAAAAACCATTTCAGAAAGAGTATAACAAACCCAAAGAAGGATCAAAAAAACTAGACAGTGAAACCTTGAATGAACTTCGAAAGAAGAAACTGTGCTTCCAGTGTAGAGAGCCTTGGGACTTATCTCATAAATGCCCTCTCAAGGCTAAGGCAAATCAAATGGAGTATTTTTCAGCAGAGGAGTCAGAGTCAGAGGGGGAGGATCAGCACTCCGATTCAGATGAGGGTAACATGATAGAGGAGAGCAGCATTCCTAAGGATGATAGATCGTTGGCATGCTTGATAGGGGCCCAAAAGGCAATCACATTTAAGGTCAGGGGTACTATCCAGGGGCAGAAAGTGATATCTCTCATTGACACTGGGGCTACACATAACTTTATAGATACACAGTTGGTAGCCAGGAGAGGTTTACAGACAGAGGAGCATGATGGTTTTAGGGTCATGGTGGCTAATGGCCAAAAGCTATTATGTACTCAGAAGGTGTCAAATCTTCACATTAGATTTGGAGATGGCTATGAGTTGGAGGATGATTTCTACGTTGTGGACATGGGAGATTACGACGTCATCCTCGGTATGACATGGATGGCATCGCTGGTTGAGTTCACTTTCAACCTAGCGAAGTTGGAAATGAGGTTTCAGCATGAGGGTAGGACTGTTGTTCTCAGGGGACTTTCAGATGGGAGTTGCAGGGTAGTCTCTTTGAAGAGAATGGAGAGACTTTTTCGACATAATGACATAGAGTGGGCAACAGAGTGCTTAGTTATGCCAACTTCACCGGAGCCTCGGGTGAAGAGTCATCCATCAGATATACAGGAGATTCTTGACAGGCATGCCAAGGTATTCAGTGATATTCCTCACGGGGTTCCTCCTGACAGGGGTGCAGAGCATGTTATTGAGCTCGAGGAGGGAGCCAAACCAATGATGATCACTCCCTATCGTCATCCTAAGAAACATAAAGATGAGATAGAGAAGGCAATTAAGGAGTTGTTGGAAATGGGGCACATCAGGCCTAGCAAAAGCCCCTTTGCTTCAGCTGTAGTTTTGGTAAAGAAGGAGGATGGGACAATGCGCATGTGCATCGATTACAGGGCACTAAATAAGAAAACAATTAAAAACAGGTATCCCATTCCTAGGATTGATGAGTTGATTGATGAGTTGCATGGGGCATGCTTCTTCACCAAAATTGATTTGCGATCCGGATACCATCAGATCAGGATGAGAGCAGAGGACATTGAGAAAACAGCCTTTCGATGTCACTATGGCCACTTTGAGTTTATGGTTATGCCATTTGGACTAACCAATGCACCCGCTACATTTCAGAGTTGTATGAACCAGGTATTCAGGGAGCAGTTGAGGAGATTTGTCTTGATCTTCTTTGATGACATCTTGGTCTTCAGTAAGACCTGGGAGGAACATTCACAGCATTTGGAGGAGGTATTATCTATCCTAGAGAGAGAGTCTTTATATGCCAAGGAGTCTAAGTGTGAGTTTGGTATGACAGAATTACTATACCTTGGGCATATTATTAGTGCAGATGGAGTTCGAGTAGACCTTGAAAAGATTAGAGCTATAGTAGATTGGCCTACTCCCACGAACCTCACACAACTTAAGGGGTTCTTTGGTTTATGCGGGTTTTACAGGAGGTTTGTTAAGGGGTTTTCACAGACTGCAGCACCTTTGACAGACCTCACTAAAAAGGGAGCCTTCGTATGGACAGAAGCAGCGCAGCGATGTTTTGACCACTTCAAACAAGTGATGTCATCTTGTCCAGTTTTAGCTCTACCAGATTTCACGAAGCCATTTGAACTTCAGTGTGATGCTTCAGGTGATGGGATAGGGGCAGTATTGATGCAGGAGAAACATCCCATTGCATTCGAGAGTAGGAAGCTCCGAGGTGTTGAGAGGAGCTATTCTATCTATGACAGGGAGATGTTGGCCATAATGCATGCATTGGCCAAATTCCGATCATACTTAGTAGGCGGACGGTTTGTGATCAAAACTGATCACAATAGCATAAAATATTTCATGAGCCAGCGTGATCTTAATGACCGGCAACAGAAATGGGTTACTAAATTGCAGGCTTATGACTTTGACATAGAGTTTGTCAAAGGTAAGAAAAACGTGGTGGCTGATGCTTTATCTCGGAGACCTCACTTATGTGCTCTGGCAGAGATTTCAGGAGATTGGAGAGATCAGATTATAGCAGAGTATGTCGGAGATGCTTGGGCTTCTGGATTGATTTCAGGTACTATACAGGATGATCGCTATGAGGTGATAGATGGATTGATCAGAGTTCAGGACAGGGTTTATTTGATTCCGTCATCACATTTGAGAGAGGTGATACTAAAGGCATTTCATGATGCACCCACAGCTGGGCATCCGGGGATCTTCAAGACCTACAAGCAGATCCGAGAGCGGTTCTCATGGAGAGGGCTCAAGGATGATGTTCAGAGGTATGTCAGGGAGTGCGCGGTTTGTCAACAGAATAAGGGAGAGCACACATTTCCTGCAGGTTTATTACAGCCCTTGCCCATTCCTGATAGGAAATGGGAAAGTATTTCGATGGACTTCATCACTGGGTTACCACGAGTGCAGGGAAGGGATTGCATCTATGTGGTGGTGGACCGCTTGACGAAGTTCGCTCACTTCTTTGCTATTCCGTCCATTTACACAGCAGCACAGGTGGCAGATCTTTTCTTTAGAGAGATATTCAGGTTACATGGGTTGCCCAGATTCATTGTCAGTGATCGGGATAGTAAGTTTATGAGTGTTTTTTGGCAGGAGCTGTTTAGGTTGTGTGGTACAGATCTTACACCTAGCACTAGTTATCATCCGCAGACAGATGGGCAAACAGAGATTGTGAATAAATGGGTGGAGGGATATTTGAGGAACTATGTAACTGCACAACAAAAAGCTTGGGTCAGATGGTTGCATATGGGAGAGTATTGTTATAACACCACTTATCATATGTCCATCAGGATGACTCCTTTCATGGCACTCTATGGTTATGATGCACCTAGCTTCATGGATTTAGTTTTGGGGGACAGCAGAGTGCCCAAAGCCAAAAACTTATTGCAGGATAGTCAGGACATCCTGAAAGTGCTCAAGGAGAATATACAGTAGGCCCAGAATCAACAGAAATTGTACGCTGATCAGCACCGAATAGAGCGCAGTTTCGAGGTAGGGATATGGTTTACTTGAGGCTACAACCATATAGACAGTCATCGCTCAAGAAGAGCGGAGCTGAAAAGTTGAAGCCTAGATTTTATGGTCCCTACAGGGTGATTCGCAGAGTGGGCGAAGTCGCCTATGAGCTTGAGCTTCCAGTGGGCAGTCGGGTGCACAATGTATTTCATGTGTCTAGGCTTAAGAAAGCTATTGGTCAGAGTGTAGTACCTTCTGCAGATTTACCTCCTTTGGATGAGGAGGGGAAGTTCGTGTTAGTACCTGAGGCTATTCTGGACACTAGAGAGAGGAAACTCAGAAACAGGATAGTGAAGGAGTATTTGGTCAGATGGAGAGACCTGCCGGAGGAAGATGTTACATGGGAGAATGAGCAGGTGATACAGCAGGCTGGACTGAGATTGCTCGAGGACAAGCAATTTCAAGGGGGGCGGACTGTAATGTCCCCACTCTAGCAGATTGACCAAGTATATGTGCGTTAGCCTAGCTCTACATGGTCCCGAGGGCTAACGAAGGGTTTAAAGGGATCCTGGAGTGTTTTGGCCTAGTCATTTCCAGTTTGGGCCAAAACGAAGTTGATTTACTTAGTTTCAGGCATACTTACTATTTTTAGTAAGTCAGCAGGACACAACGGGGGCTAGTTTTGGTGATTGGATTTGATCCTCCTTGGTGAGAGCTTTCCGACGAGCTATCACTCACACTATTCGGAGTCTGATTGCTAATATATTTTAATGCCTGAAGTTTTATTAAAGTAACATTTAATTTAATTGTAAAATATTAAAGTGTTACTTTAATATTTATTTCATGGAGATATGTGTAAATCAAAGGGGCAACCAAGGGAGACATAAGTGAATATTCTAATATGTTTTATATTGAACATGTTTTATCCCACATTGCTTGAGTGAGTTGGGTCGCCCCTTGGAGAAAGAATAAAAAGGAGCTTTTGTGGCTTCATTGGGGAGGTGGAATATGAGAAGAATTTGGTGTGTGAGTTGCAGATCCGTTCTTGGCATTAGAGGACGTCTATCCTCTCTTGTGACATTCTAGACGTCATTCCCTTGGGGTTTGGCCTTTGGAATCCTTTGCTATCAGCTTCATTTACAGGCAGATTGGGTGCTTTTCCAGCTACAAGCAGCAGCATTATTTGGTTGCATTTCCAGCTACAGGCCGCGACACTATTCACGTGGGTACTATTCACGCGACACTATTCACGCGGGTACTATTCACGCGACACTATTCACGCGGGTACTATTCATGCGGCACTATTCCCGCGGGTACTATTCACCTAGCACTATTCACGTGGCACTATTCACCTGACACTATTCATGTTACTGTAGCAGCAGAATTAGAAACTTTGGTTGGAACATTATGTCAGAATGCTGGAGTATTTAGTGAGTTGAAAATAACCTGCTATGTATTTGATTTTTGTTAATTCTGGAAATAATATTATAACAGCAGTAGTTCAATTTCCAGCTTGCCTATTATTGTAAATTCTTTTTAGTTCATGTTATGTGGTTTCATACCTGTGCAAAGACTTAAAAACAAAAAAAAAACATTGAAACATTAAACGGAGGAATAAGGAGTTGGCTGCAAACTGTTTGACTAAATTCCTATCAGCAGTGGGGTTAGTTTTTGGGCATTCTAGGGTGTCCACTACACACAACATTCTCTCATAGCTCTCTTTGGCTTTATCAAGCCTTGTAGGTAATATTGTTCTTTTTATCTTGTGCCCCTGAGCACCTTGGGATTACCACATCCCCGCAACATTTCATTTTAGTCATTGTTCTTATTTCTAAATGCACTGGAATAAGAACACACTATTTTGTTTCTCTCTATCTATCTTGGATGTTGTGGAGGTGGAACACCAAACCAGGGATTTGATTGAGGCAAATCCCCAAACAAACCCCAGCAATTTTTCTTCTTCTTCGTGTTTGTAGGTATCTTGAGAGCACTCAATCGCATGAAGGTTCACATGTGCTTATTTGTTGTTTATTCCCTCATTTGGACCTTTTATATTTTATTATTTAGTTATTTCCTTGCATTTTTAGTGTACAGTATTTCCATGCAATGTGTTGGCATCCTTGGCAGAGAGCTCTAGAATTCAACCACAAGTTCTCTATCATCTATGCTTTTCATTTAGTATCAAAAGGTTATTTTTATATCTTTGTTTCCATATATTTTCAGTAGTTCATTCCTTTCAAGCATTTTAGCTAGTTAATTTCATTTATGTGTAATTAGTAAAATTTACTCTCAAAGGAACCTAGCTTTCCTTTTGTCAGAGTCAAATTTCCTACATTACACACAGCATGAACTCTTGAACAACCACATCTTCCTCTCCACCATTTGCTAGTAAATCCTTGAAAAATGCATCCCCTTGATTTTATGTCTTCTGTATCTATAATCTCCACCCCCGATGCAAGTACATTTGTTTCAATCTTGTTAGTTTGCTTGCTGATGATGGTGGATAAGTCGAAGAACTTCATATTGGGATTGCTCTCCATCAACCATTTAACTTTTGATTTCCGCATCAATAAAAGTTCTTCCATTTGTTAAATGGCATTCAAATTGTTTAGGGCCTCCACTTCCAATTCCCTTAAAGCTCCCAAAAATTCACCAATAGTAATCATCCCTTCAATTACCTCCAATCTTTTTTTTGCTCCTTTTTCTTGCAAATCAAATCACCAATCTCCATTTTGTTCCAAACCTTTGCCTCCTTTTTTCACCAGAGTTGGACTTTTCTGTGGCATTTGGCCTCCTCCTGCCACCACTCTTGAAGACATGTTTCAAATCTGTTCAAACCACATAAATTCCATTTTGAAAGGACATCCAACATGACTTTTACCCTTTTCAGGTTAGATGATGATCCGACCCCCCAAACGAGTTGACCTTTCAGGATACATCCCAAGAGCCCAGAGCCCATTCTGAGTTCAATAGAAATAGATCCAGTCTGCACTTAATTTTCTTCTTTCCCAACCTTATGTTATTCCAAATAAACCACACCTTTGGTTTTATATCTCATAATTACAAACTTGTGCATAATGCTTGGAAAGCAATAGATCTTCACGAAGCCTTCTAAGAGTGACTTCCTTATCTGTTGGACTTAGGATCACATTTAAAGTTGAAACCCCTCCTAACAATCAACATTGATCATTAATATTTTTTATGAAATTTTTTTATTCCTCCCATAAAGTTCTTTCTAGTTCAATTTTGGGCCACAAATTCTAGAGCATATAAAGTTAACACCCACTTGGAAAAATTTACACCTGATATGAATAGAGTTCTAGGCTGCCTATAACAAGGAACCCATCCACCTTCTCTCATCCCAGAAGAGTGCTAAACTGTTTGTTGTCTCAACTGCATCCACCAATATTCTATCGGTGCCTCACCAAATATTTCTCATTATAGATTTCATTTCCTTACCATTCGCCTTAGTCTCTTGTAAGATTAAGATGTCCATACTGTGCTCTTCTATAAGCTGTTTAACCAAATGGTGTTTTTTTGGGGTGTTGAGTCCCCAAATGTTCTAGCTTATCACCTTCATGGCTTCTTGATGCCTTACAGGTGCTTGACTCCCTTGTGCTAGAACTTGGTAATTGGTTCTTGTGTCCCTTATTCCATATCTTCCATTGTTGCTTCCTTAGCCTTACTTGCATCTGTCCTCCTACCTCTCAATCTCTCTGTACCTAAATCTGCTAGTGCTGCACCTGAAGAAGTTTTCTTCTTAATATGCTATCTTTGACCTTTCTGTCTCTGACCTTTCCATCAAGCCACACTCCAATCCTTATGTCTTACATTGTCTTCATAAGTATCCCTTACAAATTCTTCTTCATTGTTGCTATCCTTCAACGCACTCTCCACTAAATTGTTGATCTTTTCCTGCACGCCTCTTCCCTATCATGCACTATTCCTCTTGGTTCCATTTCCTCCCCTGAGAATCCTATTCCTTGTTCTACTGGCTGTGTAATATTCTTCCTTGAGGTTTCTTTTTCCTCTTTCTTATCCCCATTTTTCCTGACACTTTGAATTTTGTGTAGCCTTGGGGATTCCCCACCATACGGTAATTTCCTTCTACTATGGCTTTCTAATCTCACTTTAATTTCGTGCTACATAACCAACTTTCCAGCATTTAAAGCAACAAATTGGTAGACATTCATAATCAAGCTCTTGCATCGACTCTCCCAAATAAGACCCTAACTCCATGACATGTCGGATGGGCTTGCATAGATCAATTTTTACACATATCCCTGCATGTGTCTCCTGTTCACTTTTTTTTGGCCTCTTTGCAATACACAGATTCACCTAAGGTGTTGCCAATTTCCCTGAGAATATCTTCTGACCAGAATTCCTTGCGCGACATATATATTTTAATCCAAATTGTATTCTTCTTCGATAATTCTTTCTTGAAATCTAGGGACCATGTTATCAAATAAAGCCTAGCATTGCCCATAAACGAGCCCCTCTTCCCTTTGCAGATTTTATCACTATCCTCTGACTGTTAAAGTAATCTGCAAGAAACCCAACACGAAAAAATAAAACCCAATGCTAGGTTGCAGAGAAGATGAACCAGTTCCCTCAATCCATGCCGTGATACCGCCCATTGATGGCCAAATTCCTATGAATTTTGCAATTATGGCCTTTTCTTATCAAGATTTCCACCTTTGAGTTTAATAATTTGTCAGGGATATTGATCACCAGAATGGACTGATTGACCATAAGGTTGACATTAAAAACTTAAAATTTCTCTTATATTTGTCTGCCATTCTCTCCTTTTTAGGTTCACACTTTCCTCCAGCAATCATCCCACTTCCTGACTGTTTTCCACTCTTTCTTGAGTTTGTTCTATATCTCCCTAGTTCTTACTCTTTACTGTTCTGCTAGTAACTAATCCAAACCATCATTGCACTTGGCGCTGCTCCTCCTGCTCCATTGCTGTCTTCTTTTCCCTTGAATAGGACCTTCAGCTCCTCTTCGTATATGATTGCCCAAATGTTACTAGTATTTGTATATGATTACTATGTAATAAAGGCCAAGAACCATGTTAAGATGTGGATGAAACCTGAAAAAATGCAGCATTCACACCTGGATGAAGGTGAACATAAGAAATTAATTAAGAATGTTAAGAAGAGCCTTTGCTGACAAGAATTTTCTCCAAGGAGAGCATGTTTATGGGTAGGTATTAAGGGGGAAATTGTAGCTTCATATTTGTAATGTCCCCTTTTTTCGATATTCTTTAAAATAATAGAATTCACTTGAGATATAATAGTTTTATTATCAAGAGATTTTAATTTATATAGATATATTCAAGTTAATACACCCTTGCAATACCCAAGTTGATCAAATCGTGAATTTCCCGTAAATGCCTTGCAAATTCGCTGAGCTAAAAGACCCCATCCTTAACTCAACAGTGACAAAACCAAGGACCATGTCCTAGTTTGTCAAAGGTAGGAAAAAGATCTCGTCCCTCCAAACCCTAGTTCACCCTGTGGGCCCAGACCCCATCCACTGACAACACCAAGGACCCTGTCTCTAGCTTGCCGAAGGGTAGGAAAGGACCCTGTCCTTCCAAACCTTAGCCCACCCCATGGGCCTGATCCCGTCCCTCCAAACCCTAGTTCACCCTGTGAGCCCAGACCCCATCCACTGACAACACCAAGGACCCTGTCTCTAGCTTGCCGAAGGGTAGGAAAGGACCCTGTCCTTCCAAACCTTAGCCCACCCCATGGGCCTGGACCCTGTCCGGTTTGCAAGTACTAACTAGAATTCAAAATTGATGACTTGGTATAGTTGCTAGATTGTTGCTAAATAATATTTCTTGACAATTCCTTGTATAATATTTGAGTATTCTTGGACTAATTCTTGAGTGGATTTCTGAAGTTACATGAACTGCTGAATGTATTCCTGGAATTCTGCCTTTATAGATTGATGCTTGATTGATTGTTAATACTTCTATCCTGCCGTTCTTAATTTTTCTTCCCGCTTTTCCTGAATCCTTCTGAGTTGCTGCTCTAAATTGAGGATCTGAATCACTTCTTTAATGTCCCAAAAGCTTTGTCAACCTTTTTATATGAAGTGCATTTGTCTAGTCTTTATGGCTACAGGATGGACATTTTCTACCGGTAGGGATGCATCTTGTCCATTTATTTCCTGCCCTTCGCTTTTTCATTTGAAATCTTTCCAGGTGGGTATGTATAGAGTTCTAAATGTTAAATAAAACTAACCACGCGGTTTGTTCAACATCATTTGACAAGTTTGCCCATTCGTACCTATATGGAGTTGTAAATTTGTCTAAAGAATAGGATTAAAGAATCATGAGAAACTAAACTCTTCCAGTAGTTCAAGTATTAAAATTGAGTGTTATCTTTTAATGATTTTTGTGTAGGTTTTCCAAAAACCCTCATGGCTTTTCTATTTGAGCAACACTTTTTTATTGCAGTTTATCAAAAAGTACAAGGAGGAATAGTTCCACCTCTTTCAACAATTGAGCCATGTCCAGTGTATTAAATCACCTATGCTCACGGTCATATTCATTAAATTGGTTAGTAATTTGATTTTTTTGAACATTTTGATAATTCAGTTCAAGTCTATGTACCTGTCTTTAACACACTCCTTGACTAACTTCAGCGCTTCTAAACATTCATTTCTGATTCCAAGCACTGGAGATTCATTATTTTGGAAGCAGAGGCTTAAACAAAAGCTTGGGAAAAGATGCGTGCCTTCTAAAATAAATGTCCAGACTTTGAGTGTCAGAGCAGTGCAAGGAAGTCAGAGACCTCGCCGATTGGTTGAGTTTGTCAGATTGGTCCCTGAACTTACAAGAAACTACTTTAAAAGTCCATTTCGTCGAGCACTTTTTGGTGGCATATCTTTGCTAGGAGGATTCTATGTAGCACAAACAATCTCTCTTTCGTTTGGTGCATTAGGAGTCAATGACGTGATCGCTGCAGTTTTATGTGTAATTGTTACAGAATATGTTACTAGATTCTATTATACTCGTTCCAAGGTTACTTTTCCAGTGGCACTGCTTAACAATTTCAAGATGGGTTTCACCTATGGTCTCTTCATTGATGCTTTCAAGCTTGCCAGTTAGAAGGCATAACCAAGTTGAATTATACAAATTTTTTCACCTAGAAGATGGATCTTGGTTTCAATGATTGATGCTAATGTAGAGCGGGGAATTTATATTAAGAGAGTACCTGCCTTTGAAATTTTTGGATGTCTTTGTTGTAATCCATGTGTATACTATGATATTCTTATTCAATCACACAGTTCTAGGTATTAATTACAAAGTTATTGACTGCTAAATGTTGATTTTCTTTTACAAAATAAGAATGACTCGTTTACCCAAACCCTTGCAAAATCAATAGTTTATTTTGTTTCTATTTTTTTTAATCTTATCATAGGTAGGCTATAGCTACTTGAAAAATATTTTTAAAATATGGAAGGAGTTGAGAAGACTTTTTTGCATGTTATAGAATAGAAAATCTATTTTGCCACACTAATGAGCTACTTCCTCTACCATTTCGTGCTAACCCAATTTTACTCGTACACACTGCTACCCCATTCATGCCAAAGCTGATGAGCCATTGAGCTATATTCCTTAAGGACTGCCATACAAATCGTTTATGTTTGGGGATATTCTGAAGGAAATGAATGATTATTTCTTAGAAATAAGATGCACAATATGGTTAGTTTCTACAATTGAACTATCACTTGCATTGAAGAGATAATTCAGAGTAAAGAGGAAATATGCATCTTGTTCAATATGAAGTTTGGGGACTGGTTGTTGGTCAACGTTCAAAGTAGGCTTAAGGTTCCATTGAACACAGTGGTTTTGCATGTATGGAAATAGTAAGCAAGATTATGACATTATAAATCGTGGGAGTATTAGGTAACTATGGAAGTGATGAATAACTAAACTAAGTTGACTTAATGGACGGTAGGGTCCTTAGCTAGAAGTTTCTTTCTATCATATGATCTACAAATATTCAGATCTTGGAATAGGCTTAATAGGTATCGTTGCTTTGCTGAAGGCTAGATTGCATGTCACAACATTACGACATAATGTGTTTATGGGATGACCGTAGGGATACCAAAAGTTAATGCCCATTTTATTATAGCAATCATGAACATAGGGATTGAATCTTGTAAGCTTTAATAGGAGTTGTCACCTTGATGAAGCTTGGAATGTATGGCATAGCATCGTAACATGTTTGTGCAAGGGAGTGTAGTAGAGTAACAAGTTCTTACGTTAAACTAATTATTTTTTTATTGTATGATCCATAATTAGTATATAGATATCCTATTACTAATTCACCATCGTGAAGCAAAACATAATTCACTTTGTAACTTGATAAGTAAATTTGTTGTCTTCCTTCTATTTGCTTATAACACAATAAAAACCTGTGTTAAAAATGAGTTATTGAAGTGCTGAAACATTTTCAGATAGTTGTGGCATTTAATGAACAAAACAAGAATGAAACATCAACAGAAACTAAGCACAAACATGTGAGATTATTATATAAGGCAACGTGGAAGCAACTCTAGAAGAGTAAGGCAACTATTTTTGCTGTAATTACAAGCCTACTGCCTTTTTGAGGCCCAAAACGACTTCAATGCTTTGAACTACAGTATCTCACCACTTTGAATGCTCTGAAACTTACTCAAACATATACAAGAATTTGCTCTACCTCCCACGCACTTAATTGGAAACTAATTTGTTTTCCATAAGCTTCCACTAGGCTCAACTATAAAACTCCTCACTTGTTTTGCAATGGCTCCATAGAATGTGTTTGTACAATTTCAACAATGTATGCTAAAAAACATAAGCCTGTTCGATTCTCTTTTGCAAAATTTCCAAATCAAACAGGGCAAACCTACCACTTGTTACACCTGATGCTTTAGCCACTACCACTTGTTGCACCAAATGGTTGTCGTTTGTGCCCCTTTCTCACCATTTAGTATTTTATTTTTTCCTTGGTACCTACATTTTGACTAATAATCAGAATAGTCAGCAACGTGATTTTAACTCACTGCAATAATCTAATTCATATTGCATCTGTAATTAGGAGGTTTTTGGTCCCCGAAATCTTACTTAAAAAATAAAGTAACAATTCTCCTACCTATGGAATTGAACTTGGATTTGCTTTGGGGTTTATCCTTTCAATCTATTTTGCAAACTTTTTATCTCTTCATTTTAAAGTGTTGTCACCTTCTTGTGCATACCAACATCTTTATTCAATTCTTCTTGAGAATTAAGAATAGTGTCTTCAATTAAAGACGATAGAATATCCCCTTCATCATCTAACATGGAAAGCTCAAAGAAAAAGGGCCACCTAAAGAAGGGGTCAATGTTTCTTCTTCTCCTCCCCTACAAGCAGAATAACCTCAGTCACCTCCACAAGACAAATCACAACAAGAGGCACCGTCTCCACCACTAGAACATACAAACATTCAAAGAAAAGTTCCCAGACTCAGACTCGGCAAGGCCGACTCAACTCGTGACTCGGCAATGACTCAACAAAATTAAAAAAACCCTTTAAATTTAGAGATTTTTAATGATTTAAAACTTGTTTCATGCATCCATTATTGAATAAAGCTTAAAGACACTATAACATCATCAAATAGAAGCTAATTTGACCGCATACATAAACATACATCCATCACATGCATAGATATGTAAATTGTAGCTGAAGGAAATAAAAAATATAGATATATAGAGTTATAAATGTTGTCAAATGTATATAAAATCCATGACATCGAATGTTCCCAAACATATATGTAACTGTAATAAAAAACAAGTCTATGGCTCAGGCTCTAGCTCATCCTCAGCCTCAGCCTCAGAGTAGTCCGTCTGCCTCCTACAAAGGCGTCTAAGGTAGGTCTTGGATGACTGAGTAGCCATAGTCTCCGCCTGTGAGGTGCCACAATGATCAACATTAGTTGTGCTTTTGCCGAATCATGCTCTATCCTCCTCTGCCATAGCCACAACCTCAGCCTCTCTGTCTGCCATGTCTGACATGCCGCAAGGCGAATCCTGGAGCTCGGACTCGGCTTACTCGCCCGAGTCAAGCGAGTTATGAGCAAAACTCGTCGAGTTTGAGTCACGAGTTGTCAAAACTCGTCAAGCTTGGCTCAACTCGCCAACTCGACAAACTCGCCTGACTCGCGGCAAGTTTTGATACTCTGGTTCAAAGTGATTAGGTGGATGTAGAACCCGAGACATCTAAAGACCCCCCAAGACCAAGAATATATGGAGGTGGAAGATTCAGAAGTCAATATAGAGGAATATGAAAGAGATGTTTAAGAAGAAAAGGTTCCTAAGGAAGAGAAAAGAAAAAAGGAATCTAAGAATCAAGAGGTCTTTGTAGAAGACTCAGGTCAAAAACAACATGCATTGATCTATGAGGAGCAACGACAGTTAATTAGCTCAATAGAGAACTAGCAAAAGCAAATAGGCCCCCAAATAGTTAATGTGTCTACTGAAAGGGGTGAAAAAGGTGTTTGGGCCGAGACATCAAAAAGAGATGTTAATCAATATAGCTAGAGTAATGAACAACGAAGTTTGCAAGCACATTCCCTTATACCTACCTACCTAAAACTTATTTTAGAAGGGAGATAATAAGTCTTCGTAAAGTCATTAAGCTTACAGGATATGGCATTAGAGGTGGAAAAGTTGAAACCAAAGAAGAAACTTAGGACATTGTACTTCGCAAGAATAAATGACCTGGGGGAGAAAATTGCAAAAATAACCCCTCTAATAGTTGATAAAGATGATAGGGAACTTCAAGTTACGAACTATCAGTTGTGACAAGCCAATTCATGAAAGAAGATGAGGGAAGAAATTTTCTCTTTTGAGTCAGTTGTAGGGACACTTGTCACTTGGATGCCCAAGGACCAACAAACTAAAGAAGAGCTTAAGACACAATTGAATCAGATGAAGAAGTTCATCAAGGATTTGACAACTCCCATTGCCAACAGGTAGTGACCTTGGAAACACTAGTTTTGATAGCAAAGCAGGAAGCGGATTGTATATGCTATGAAAGATAAGGTAAGTGTTTTGGATAGTTGGACAATGAAATGCATCAATGAGTTTGATGAGATTTTGTCAACCGAGTATAAGTAGTATTAGAAGGCTTATGATTTGCAAAAAGTTTTGTTAACATATACTAATAGCCTCATGGATGAAGATGAAAAGTTCATCAAGCATCTAACGCTCCTCACAAAATTGCAAGAGATGGACCCAGAGGGGTTAAAGAACACTAACATTATGGGTGAGGAGAATGTCTATTTAGTGGAAAAAAGCATGAAAATCTTATCGTTCAGGATTGATTTAATAGTTGAGCACAAAGTGCACCTCCTAAAAGCGCATAAAGAACTATATGCCAACCTTGCAAATTTTGAAAGTTTTGTTATGCAAGTGATAAACCCTAACCTCTTTTTGACAAATAAGCATAGATTGGATACCTTAGGTATTGTGCAGGCAACTTGGAAAGAAAGGGAAGGAAGAGATTTCAATATGTACAAATGAAGATTTGTTAGACAACTATGGAGACCTGAAGGTGAGTTTGAAGTTAGCTAAGGGGAACATTTAGAAGTTTTGACCAATATATTAGTGTCAAAGAATTTTGAAAAGTCAAAACTTGGATTGGAATGGGTGGATGGTTCAGACAAAGATGCAGTAAGCCAATGCCTTGCTAATTTTGAGAAATGCAAACGCCAACAAAAGACTCAAAAATTAGCGACTTAATTTTGAAAAAAAGAGTTCTTCCTAAAATTTCTTTTATTCTTGATTGTAAAAAAATTTCATTGCAAATCTAATATGAAAACATTAGAATCCATTTGTTCAAAAATTTCAATACAGGGGTGGAAATCTAATATGTAAGCAATAGCCACTGTTTATTCAAAGTTCTCAAGTAGATCATATGCAAATAGTTTTGGTTTCCCTTTCTACCTCTGAGGCTTCCTTTTTATAGGAGCAATTAGGGTTATCTAGGTGCTATTTCTTGATGAAATTATTACGGTTTTAAAATTTTGAATTTTTGATATTTTATAATTTTGCAAATTTTGAATTTTTGATATTTTGTAATTTTGTTTTTTAAGACCTTTTAGAGCAGATTTTTCGCTAGGGAATTTTCCCATATACTCTTAAAAGATGGGGGAGCTACTTTTGGGGCATAAAAACTAGTTCATGACATAATCTTTTCAACAAATCTCCAAAGCTTGAATTTTGAGCTACAGTGAAGGAGTTATGGTCCCATGATTGTCGATGCAAAAATAGTACAATTCCGTAGAAATTTTCAGTTTCAAAGCTATTTATCTCTATTAAACAATTCCTTTCAACTTTTAAGTACATATCACCTCATGAGAGGTGACTTTTTAGTTCAGGAGAATCCTTTATGTAGTATTTTTAGAAAAATTTTCATTTCTTCATTGAGGTGACTTTTTGGTTCAAGGGAATCCTTTATGTAGTATTTTTAGAAACTTTTTCATTTCTTCATTGTAAAGTTATAAAATAGATGGATTCAAATGAAAAACTTAGTTCAAGGCATGGAACTCTTCCACATAGTTTTTTTTTATATATGTTCTTTTTTGCAATAAAATTTTGTAGTAATTTTTTTTTTTTTTTTTAAATTTTGGTTTCAATATTTTGTGATATCTCTTTTTAACACAGTGCATTGCTAGTGTGTTGACCCTTGAATCACAATACTAATTCAAATCAATAGTATCATAGATATTTTTTCTTGTATTACTATCAAATGTGATTCAATTATTAAAAAAATAGGTTGAAGACAGGATTTGTTTGCTTAGCTCTCTAATAGAAGCAAGTGATGTTAGATGTCTACTGAAGAACAATGTAACACTCAAGATCCTTTTAAGGTTTCAAATGAGGTGGCTCTAGAGGAATAGAGGATTGAGATGATGAGCTAGTTTGTTAAAGTCCTTTAATAGGACTTAGGCACGTTATGAACTTCAATAGATAGGTCATTTAGTGAGCACATCTCTTAAAAGTTTGGTAGATTTTAATATTCACATTGTAAGGGAAAATTTATGTAGATGTAGTTAACAATTGGATTATTAAATCTAAAATATAATTATGTATGACTTCTCAAATTCAAAGAAATTCATGTTTCACCTTCTAAAAGTTGAGCTTCAATTATGGGATAGTTTCTTTATGGGTAGAAATATAGTTAGTCATAATATATAACAAGAATTATTTTACATAAGGAACTTTGTGGAGGCAATGAAGGGGTTCTATTTTTAAGAAGATGCATAGGAAGAAAAACATATATCCATTGGCAAATATTGTAATTGTTGAAAAAATGTAGTAGTCTTGCATTAGAATAAGTGCTCTCACATTAGAACATTTACTCGGACAAGTACTCTCACCTCCGACAAAGATCTCTTGGATCTTGCCCCTACACTCCCCCTTCCCCCTCACCCCTACCTCAAGCAACTCCAAAGCAACATTAGTTTGTGAAGGAGAATAGAGGACGGAGAGTTGTGCAACAAGCAACTCCAGAGGAAGAAAAGAATAGTGTGTAGCTCTAGATATAGCAGTGATGCAACTCCAAATAGTTGCAAATAACCAATCATACACAACTGCATATAGCTATAGGAAACCTAGTCATGTACAACGTGCTATAAAATTGTCTATAACATTTTGTAATATGACATGAAATTTTTGTAAATGTTATTTTGAGTTAAATGAGAAATATGATTTTTTGAGTGTTCTTCTCTAGGTGTCCCCATAGTGTATTTGTTTGAGTGTATTGCCAATTGTTTGGTGTGATGTCTCCAAATAAGATCCCATCGAGTATTGTTAATATTAAGCAAGCTTCTTGTATTATCTTTATAAATATGAATAAGGGATAGTGGACAATCTGGATATATGGTCCTGATCAATTAGACCAAAGTCATAAAGACTTCCAAGCATCCAAGTTCTCATGGTGAATTAACTCTCTCACACATATGAAATCATGACCATTGATCAACTTAACCAATGATAGATGCATAACTTCAAGGAGCTTTTCCAAACCCATCAGCAAGACAACAATGGTGCACATCATTGGAAGGTATACATATATCTGTTCATGAAGTAGCCAGGAGGATCTATAAATTGGGGAATTGGGGCAGTTCAAATAATGAGAATGGTAACAGAATCATGTAATACATCTACACCGATATGATTAAGCAAGTCAGCACAATAATCAATCCCGAAATACATCAACATAACATCTACAAGTTAGCCATCAAGCAATCATCCCTAAATGAAGAAAAGTAAGCATATAAGAGAACTATCATCAATGACAAGATCAAATGGCAATCTGCATTGCTTATCATTATGAGGAATGGACCAAGAAGTCACAAAGATGTTGGAACACGAGTATCACTAGTCGTTACACATCAATACCATGGAAAGAAGTAATGAATGAACCGATTACTATGAAGGCATGATCAACATGATATGGAAAATAAAGAATTAATAAAGGAGAGCGATAGCTCACACGAAGACTGAAGGTCAAGCTATAAGTCAATCAAAGATCATCGATCATATTTGTATCCAACAAAGGTCAACAATACGATATACAGATCAGCATAGTAACGATAAGCATTGGCAAGTAGGGAGACTAATGAATAATGATGAATAATAAAGACAAGATGTAATGTGATCATACAAGAACACCGATTAACAATATCAACCAAGGAAATCAAGTTGACAAATATAAAGAGGAGTTTATCGGGCCTTTTTTGAGCATGCTCATCCGTTTGGAATTATGTAGTGAATCGTTCCACACAAGGTAAGCACATATAGAACATAATCAAGTGCAACAAAGACGTATTGCCAGCCACGTAAACAATGACCTGGCAGAATCCAAATGTAACTAAGCCCACATGTAGATGGTAAACAACAACTTATATTATCAAGTTAAAGGCAAGGCTTAGTTGCTGGTAATAATATTAAGTTATCAATAAATGGAAGAGACACGAGTTTGATGACTAATGATAGCGCTCACAAGTTATAACTAATTGGTATTCTAAGGGACATCAAACATGACTCTTGGAGACATCCCATCCACTTGCAATGTATAAGGAGGCCTCAAACACATTCGATCAAGGGGGGAGGATGAGGAGTGGCTACTGCATACAATCAGCAATTGTTTCGGAAATAAGACATCGAAGACCAGTTAACCCCATCGATCAATTACCCAACTAACGATAAGCAAAGGATCGATATTGTTGTCGCATCGATCTGACTAAATCGACAATTATTCACGAGACAAGGGTAATAACTAATAAAGTATGAGAAAGCGAAAACAAATGATTGAGATGTGTGACTAGTTTCATAATGGGAAGGCACTGTCATTGGAAGGAAGAGTCAAATGATTTAAAGATACAAGGGACATGTCTCTTGAAGAAGTATCTACTCTAAAGAGAATTTCTCTAAGAAACAGAAGGTATATGAAAAGGAGCCTAAAAGGTGAAGAATCTATCTTATGACTCTACTCTGAAGGTCCAGTTAAGCAGCAACATTGTATAACTGTGAGGTATATATCTTAAGTATACAAATAAGAGAAAGTTATCGAGATAAGTCTTATTCTTGAACTGTTCTTAAAATTTTAAGTTAAATATCATAATAAAATGTCTTCAATTTGAGTAAATTTTGTATTACAGTTTTCACCTTAAGTTGAAATTGTTGTTTCAGGAGTAAATTAAGAAATTTTCCAAAAAGAAACATTACATTTGGCAATAGAGTTGTAGTCTTTGTAGTCTTTGTGCATGTTTAATTTGGGTTTTATCCCATCAAACTAGGATCGGAGCAGTCAACTCCAAAGACTTTTTGCATAGTCAAGCAATAGTGAGAATTTGGACCCCACTCTTGCCTCCCTAATGCTGAGAAAGGCAAATTCTAAGGGGAATTTATAAAAATGAATGGTATGAAGATGAATTAGATGAAAATATAAATTTTGCATTGTTCTTTCATAATGATCCAATTTATTTTGAGGAAGTTGTGAAAGAAGAGAAATTGTGTGAGGTCATGGATGACGAAATAGATGCAATGGAGATGAATAGAAAATGGGATCTAATTGATTTGCCATTTGGCAAACAAGTTAAAGTGGGTCTATAAAAACAAGAGCATGTGGAAAGAAGGAAGAATAGAAAGTCATAAAACAAGGCTAGTTGTTAAAGGGTACAAACAACAACCCGAAAGAGATTATGATGAGACATATGCTCCAATACCAAGAATGTAAACTATGCAGCCCAACACAAGTGAAAGGTGTGTGAAGTTTGCCTTTCTAAATAGACTGTTGAAAGAGGAAGTATTTGTTCTACAACCACCTAGTTATGAAGTTTGAAGGCAAGAGAAGAAAGTACATAGGTCGAACAAAGCTCTTTATGGGTTGAAGCAAGCACCATGGGCATGGTACGCCAAGATTGACTCATATTTATTAAGCAATGGTAATCCCACTTTACAAAGACTCGTGATGGTAAACTTTTAATTGTTGTCTTGTATGTAGATGATTTAGTTTTCATGGGGAATGATGATTTCCTCATTGTTGATTTTGAAGAGGATATGAAAAGAGAGTTTGAGATGACAAATTTATGTTTGTTAAGTATTTCCTAGGCATAAAGGTAAAGCAAACGGATCATGACATTTTTATCTCTCAAGAAAAAGTATGCAACAAATATTATGAAGAGGTTTAGAATGTAGAACAAGAAGTCTAGACCAACACCAACAACCACAGGTTTGAAATTAAGCAAGATTGCAACAACAATGTGAGTCCAACTCTTTACAAAAACATGGTTGGAAGTTTAATGTATTTGACAACAACTAGGCCTCATATAATGCATGCAATAAGCTTGATTTCCAAATTTATGGAGACATTAAAGGACACCTTGGCAAGCAGGTAAGAGAATCTTGAGGTATGTTAATGACACCAAGGGATATTGTATTTTGTATGTTGCAACAAATGAGTTTGGGCTAGTTGAATAGACTGATAGTGATTGGGCATGAAGTGTAGATGATAGAAACAACACATTGGAATATGTGTTCCATTTGGGTTCAAGAGCCATTTCATGGGCTTTCAAGAAACAACCCATAGTTTATATTTATATAGCTGAAGCTAAGTATATAGTAGCAAATGTAGCAACATGTTATACTATTTAGCTATAGATAATCCTAATAGAATTGAAAGAACAAGAGGATGGTACAACCATATTTTTGCTAGGGTAAGGTGACATTAACTTTGCAATCCTATGTCATTCACGTATCTCCACGTTCCTTGGAAAGTGTTCTCGAGAGAATGAGACGGAAAATATTCAATATTTGTATTCTATGGCAAATTATAATTGCATTTTCAAGAGGTGAACATGCATTGGTGATGGGGATAAGACAAAATGGATAAGATTCCCTCCTAGGCATCCACTTTTGGGGATTTGAACAATCATGCTATGGGCACCTAAGATTGGATGGTGAAAGGTCATTTGCTGAGTGATTCGAAGAGTCATTGGAGAATCACAAAGCATCCAAGAAGTCAAATATTTGAGTGGCTATGGGTTAGGCACTCATGTTGGAGCCATTGAAGGAAATTAATATTTTATTGTCTCTTGTTTGTCCATTATCCTACGCGTGGCTTTTTGCAATTGGTTTCTTGCCTCTTGTTTTGGATTACTATTGTGCTTTTCTCTCGCTCAATTTTCTATAAATTGGAGTCTTGTCATAGTAGTTTAATAAGATTTAGGTATCCAGGTGCTATCGAGTTTGATTAAAGAAGTGAAGTGTATTATGTTGGCAATTGTTGTCATTGATAACTTAGTGTTATCACTCAGCTTGTGTGGTGTCATTGATGATATGTTATGATTGATGAATGATGAAGAGAGACATGTCAAGTACATGTTGCTAATATGGTATGATTGTTGGATGGTGTAGATTAACATCTAAGGTATTGATATGGTGGATTTAGATGAGTGTGTAGATGGTTGATTTTAGTTGCAAATTATGTTGTCATTAATGTTGAAGTACATATAAGTGTTAAATAATTTCTGGCTAGATGCCCATCACTCTTAGTGTTGATATCCATACTTAGTATGTTGTAATGGACGTTGTGATATGTTGAAGATATGGTAGAATGCAAATGGTTGATGGTTGTCTTATTAGATATGTGTTTCACTTAGTATGTTTTGGTATCACACGTATAATGATGACAATGTAGAAATGTTGATGTTCCTCGTTGTGGACATTCACCTTCTTGGTGTTGATGTCTCACTTTGTATGTTATGCTAGGTGTTGTCATTGATGTGAAGTACAGATGATCAAATGGATGTATGAGGTCATTAATGAAGAATGCAGATGAGAGTTGAGCAAATGGTTCATGGTTGATGTCCACCCTTTTGATGTTAATATCCAACATGATATGGGGTCATGATTGACAGTATTGATGCTAATGATGATGAGTTATGTCAAAAGACAATGATTGAGGGTTGTTCTGTCAGATGTGTGTTGTGGAGACAATTGGTGTTGATACTTGTCCTTGCATGATAATGATGCTGACAATTATTTTGTTAGATTTGCAAGTGGAGAAATTTGGACTTCTAAAATACCAGAGGTTGTTTCACAAGCCACAATTAGGTCACACACTTGTGAAACTTCCAGACCGCCCTCATAATAAATGAAAGCTTTGGAGGTCAACAATACCCTTGTCATCTCCTACTTAAGCTTGTACTCATGTCATATCTTTTATGATTGTCATTAACAGTGCTATAAACATTCATTATAGATTTCATAAAGGGTTTTGAAGAAACATTAGGGAATTAAATCCTATAACTATCCCTTTATGTATCTCTCACTATTATATATGTTGAACTCTTTAAACGTTACCATTTTGTTTTTTCGCAAATTAGAGTCCCAAACTTCATGTGTTGTTCTCATTCCCTGTTTAACAAAGCTTCGTGTCTTCTTGTGTCTTTCCCATCTATTAACAGACTATCATACATGCACCTTTGAGACCATAACCTCAATCATTTGGCTGAATGTAATCAGACCTCCACTTGAACACTGTTGTAGCAAATTCAACAACCCTCTTGATTGTTTACTATGGAGTTGTTTTTCACACTTCTTACTTTGGCAATCCTCCTTTTTTTAGATTGATATAACGCCATCATTCTCGTAACAAGATTTGCAACAAGAATGTCTTTTTGCTTAATTTTGTTGTCTTTTTCTACCCCTATAGATCTTATTTTGCATTCATCATGGTTGTCTTCGATGGTTTTTTTTTATTGTTTACTTGGCTTTCTTGTATGATCATATTGTTTTTTTTTATACATCACTATCACTACACCTTTCATTTGTTGCTCTTTGTCTTTTAGTTGCTCTGGAGCTATTTGTCCTTAAACCATAAGCAAATGCCCTACTCTTCTTGAAGCTAATATCTTCTTTTGCTTCCTTGACATAAAACAACAATGTATTGAAGCTCAACTCAAGAAAAATATGTGCATAGCTTTTCATTGGATGAGTGTGGAATGGAATGGAGTAAAATGACATCAAAACACATGGACCGCGCCATGACTTTACACAAAAACAAAACAAACTTAGATAAATGCTATAAGCAGTGACTGCCCTCTTTATAAATGCGTAGGGAATTGGCATAAAAAATGCAAAAAATACACCCATAAGGAAACTCGTGGCATTTGTAGGATGAATATGTGTCTTCCTTCCTAACATTTGAGGGTTTTATGGAGTAGAAATAAACAAACCTAGTTTTCCCTTTGACTTCCACATACATGATCTTGGATGAGCTAGAGATTTCTATTTTCATGGCCTCTCCAAGTGTCCAAATGAGCTTGCATCCCTCCATACTACCACATAACTATTCTGGCCACCTGCAATCGGGTTCCTAAGAACGGATTACAAGTAAAGTTTGCTTTACAAGGAAATTAAGTCACTTGCAAATTACTTTCCCAAACCCGATTCTAAGCTAGTCGCTTGTTTTTCTTGACAAATTGGATCATAGAGACCCAATTGCAAGGAGTCTCAATGCATGTAAAGACAGTAAGCAAAAGCCAATGTTGTCATATGTTGATGACAATAGTGATGTAAAATGAAAAGAGTACGCTATCATATGCACCGAGAGGGTCAAAATATCATGAACCATGAAGTAAAGAATAGTGGCTAAGTCAAGTCCTATCTAGAATCAGGGATGTGAGTCCTAGTCTCACCATTGGGAATATTTTCTTTCCTTTACTAAATGTGGAGATCAATGCCATGATAAGAGAGGACTTGACAAGTGAAGGAGTAATGCAGTAGAGGAAGGCATTGTTACAATGCATTATGGTAGTGATAAATGTCGAAGTGAAAGACATTGACAAAAGCAGTGCTCTGTGGTAAATAACAATGACTTTCACTATCACAGTGGCCAATAAAGAATGTTTATTATCTTCAAGTTCAGTGGTTGATCTTTATAAGGTCACTGTCATTACCATTCATGGTCAAATGATGCAAGTTGATGTTCCTAGACAAATACCCTCACCGATCTTGAATACTACAAGTGCCAACATCTTGTAGCAACATGAAGACCTCTTAGACAGAGGATGATGTAAATAAAGTCATGTCTCAGACACTTAGATTAGTTTCAATTATGCATTTGTAATTTCCCTTTGACAAATTACATGTAATGCCAAAAATTGTAATTGCAAGTAGTCACATTATTTGTATTCTTGTAACTTGTAATTACATGTAAACAAATTACAAGTCGAAAGACAGTAGGATTGTAATTTCAAATGAGTCATAGTTAGTTGTGGAATAAGTCTTAGTCATTTGGACTTCTCCCACTTTTTGCTCTTAGCCCCTCTCCTATATATAGGAGGATGCTCTATGTAATATGAATCTTTTTTCTAAGCAAGAAAAACTCTACGGGAATTTACAACGATAAAAAATTTGTGTTTTATAATTGTAAATTTGACTTTCAAGCAATATAAGGAGAACATTTGAGTTTTCAGACTTTGTGTTGATGCTTTGTTCATATATTCATTGTGTTCTTATGTTATAATAATATATTTTTGTACATAAACTTGAGATTCTAGTAAGGTTGTTGGAAAGAGCTTTAATATGATTTCTTGCAGACTTTGTAATGCAAATATTGAGGGTTAAATTAGCATAGTTAAGTGTTTATGATAGAGAAAAGCTACAAGACTTTGTGCTTGTAACCATTCTTGTTCATTATAGTTTAGAAGTGCATTCTATTGACAGACTTTAAGTTGTTGTATGTTGTACGGATAGTAGAAGAGTTGAAGACTTTGGGCTTTTATGGAAACTTTGCTTCCTATTGTATAAGCACTTTTATAATTGTTGAAATCTCCTTAAAGTTTTTGAATTTGTTAATTTAGTTGTAGTTTCTTTTCTGAAAAAAGAGAAAAGAATATCATCCTTTCTAATAAAGAGAAAAAGATGTTGTCCCACCCAAGTTAAATTAGTATGTACAAGTTATAGTCAATTTTTAATAGTTCGAAGAAGTAGGAAAGGGGGAACCTTCCCTTAGAATTATGAGAGTTTTAAACTCACACATTGTGGCTGAAACCATAATTTTGCATGCCTTCCCAAGTGTTTTTTGATTATGAGTTGCTTATTTGAAATCACCTTGTTGAGTGGAAAGACTTGATTCATGTTTCTCATTTGAAAGCGATAAGGGTACTTCTTACCTTTATTCATTTTTCTCATGATTTTCTAACTTAGGAGATGTTGGTTTCTCATCTAAGCTTGAACAAAATACTTCCAGGTCATCCCAAAAGAGGTCTTCTTTGATTTCGCCTCTACTTATTTGCATAGGAGGATTGCTTTCCACCTTGTAGCGGCTCTTCTCGAGACTTGAGGAAGCACCAAGTTCAACTTGTTGGAGCTTAAGTTCCTGCTTAATAGCTTGTTCATTTTGACCAACAACTTTGTACATTTCAACTTCTCCAATATGCAAAGTAGGGTTGTCTTTCATTGCCTCCTCATAGACTAGCACCTCATCATAATCATCTATCTCTTCCAGCTGCTCTAAAACTTGACTTAACAAAGACATAGGTGTGTTCTCTTCATCTCTGTCAATGAAACAAGGAAGTTCATCAAATAAGAATATGAAATTTTCATTTTCATTATCTCTTTGTTGAATGTTACCTTGTTGTCCCAACTGATTCGTTGGCATAGGCAATGACATGTTTTCTTCCTCCTCAACAAAATATGGAAGTTCCTTCAAATAAATCAAAATCAACACTTCATGTTGAGCACCATTTTCTTGGTTCATATGTTGCTGCTCCAACCAATTGTACTCATCATTCAACTGCAACAAAAATGATTTTTATTTTTCTTCTTCAAATGAAGGGTCATTAGCTATAACTTGTTCCTTTTTTACCTTAAAAAACTTCGGGTTTTGCTCACGTCCTTCTTGTTTAATATCTTGTTGTCCCAACTCTGTATGCTCATCTTGTAAAAAGTCTGATTTGTTAGTTCTTAAAATATAAGAAGACTCATTAGCAATGGCTTCTTCCTCTTCTTCCTCAAGCTCTACCCATTCTTGGTCATCAAACCAAAAATTTCACCAAACAAAAGGTTCATCTGGGAGCAATGAAATAGCACTAGAAGAATAGTACACATTGGATGACCTCTCAAAGTGTTGGTTATTAATAGTTAGAGGTCAACCTCTAGTGAAAGTTGGTTCCTATTGGTACTTGCCTAACTTAAACTTACCTACTAACTTGTTGAGAAAAGAGGACATAAATAATTGCTAAAAAATGAAAACCTATATCTATGATGGTGATGCACCAAATGATTTTGAAACCTATAGTGTTGCTTTATAATGTACACAACATGACCAATAAGCTAAACTATAACATACACAACCTAGAAATCAACATGCTCTTGCACAAGTATTTCATAACCAGGTTTAATATCCATAACAACATTTATAAGGAGTTGAAATATCCTTAGATGATGATCTCTCACAACTAAATCATTGAACTAATAAACAAATGCAAATCATGACCTACAAATATGTGTACTTCTACATAAAGGTAATAGAAACAAGATTGCAATCAAGGATAAAATGATATACTACAAGATAACATCAACTATTCTAAAAAAATACGCAATATATGGCTCCTTTGAAGGTAAAGTAACTTATTTATTGCTTGAAAGGTACAAAATCGAGTACACGTGTGTTTTCTACCATATGCTTACTTAGATATATGAGTTTTTACAATGCTAGATTGAGTTACAATGTTGTTTCCTACTAGAAAAGAACTATAAGTTACATATGTAGACTGAGAAGAGCTAGAACTAGTGAATAATTGCCCTTTGGCATCCCCTTATACTATCTCAACAATCTCCTATTATTAAGGCACACATTTGCAAAGGGAAGTGACAAGTGTTTGCTTCAATTTATGGGTCAATCTTCCTCTTTGGCATTGGATAATGTGTCTCCTATTTTGACTCCTTTGTGAAAGAAAAGTGTTGATGACAATAATAACTATGACATGCGCCCCTACTAGTCATTATTCATTTTTTAACATATGTAGCATGGAAATAAGACATATCTCCTTCCTATAACTATTTTAACTTCCTTGGAGGCATTGGAGGACTTCTAGGATAACTGCCCTTGGCATCTTCTCTTTATTTCTTGTAGAAGAATCCTCTTCATGAATATCTCCATTTGCTATCTTATAGGGGCCTCAAACTTTACCATTAATATCATCTTGACCACAACTATCACTTTTGCTTGTAGAATGATATAAGAGTTCATTGACCTACTATATTAGTCTTTGGAAGGAGTATTCCTTTAATGAATTTATAATCATTCCTTTATGTCTTATTTACTATGATATTTGTGAATGATGAATTAGACTCACATGCCTGCTATCTTTGAACTCAAACATATTATTTCTTGTTTGTCACAGAATTCGAGACAAAGCGTAGTTTAGCATTTAATAATGCTCCATACCATGTTGGCCTAACTAATAGAATTAGATAAATCTTCTACGTGAGACTTGCAATTATCTGTGTCATGTAATTCCTTTTGAGACACCCGAGCATAAGTATCGATGAGATATCCATTCCTTTTGTTAGAAGATCAATCTACAAAAAACTTGGAGAAGATATGTCATCCACTGTCTCCCTTCATGAAGCATTCCTAACATATCAACCTTCTCATCTGGTTGCATTCCATTAACCGCACCTCTGCTATGCTTCTTCACAAAACTCTTCATCATGACTATCATATGACATACGGCCATCTCTTTTCCATGTTGACAATCCACTGTTAGGAACACATGCTCTTTCTTCACATCTACTCCCCTTTTAATGATGGACAACTGTGCATTTTGGTGCATATATGTTGTACTCTCATTTCCCTTATGATTTTCTACGCATGTCATTGTCCTCTCTATTATCTTTACTCTTGTTTGACATGACTTCTCATCATTTTAAGGATCATAGGCCTACCCATTGTGTTATACTTGATGAAGGCTATCTTTGAATCTTTATCTCTGAGTATTTCCCTTTCCTCTATGCATTATGAGACCTTTATTACATCATCACAATCTTATATGGGTCCTAAACTCTAGGTGTGCCTTTTATAATTTTATCCTGATTTATCCTTAATCCTACCCCAATTTCAACTCTCAAAACATATTTCACATACCTATGCATTATGGTTTGAGCCACTGAGTTGGATTTGACATTAGATTCTCATTATCTCACATCCCAAGAAATTTGGAAAAATGTTGATAGGACTAAGTCGCTGGGATTTGCTTTGGTCCCATACTTTTTTCCTCGAATTTTGGAAAGAAAATTTGGCGGTCCTATCTAATTCAAATCCCGCTCCATGCGAAAATATACTAAATCTAAGTTAGTCTAATGGTGATTTTAATTATGAAATCCCTATATAAGGCATCCTTCTCAATTTATTTTGATAACCTTATCTTATTCTAGCATTATCATCAATTCAAGAGCAATTCTTCTTCCTCAAGAACAGATCTGATTCAAGGAGAAACAAAGTACATCAAGGCATCTTAAACTTATGTTTTATCTATGATTTCATGATGGATTTTATGTGATTTATCATGTTATTATATCAACACATGGGAGACTTATCCTAAGAACATTACATCACATCTTTAAGATATATCAAGCATTTCAATTCCAAGGCTTGCCTCTGCCCTCAAAAGGCACGCTTTCAATTCAATTTCTATTTCAATTATAATTCAAAACTTGGGCTTTGACCTAAGGAAAACCCCTATCGACAACCTCGTTTCTTTCCTCGTGTGTAGCTACAGGTACTTGATGGAGTTGGAAGACTTCAGACGATATCAGGAGTCTAGTACAGACCTGTTCCCAAAATTTAGACTTGATTTTTTGGGACCAACGCGTTGGGGCACCCCTTTCCCAAGATCAGGGCGCTAGGGTATCCTTGTCCTCAGAGTTGTAATCAAATTTCAGTGGTTGATTCTAGACAACTTCATATTCCAAATTCTACGACGACAACTCAGAAGACCAATGCGTTGGGCACCCTAGTCCTACCAGATCAACATCAGATTTTAGTTGCAAGTGCACAATTAGATTCCCTATCCACTTTTGTACTTGTTGTGAAGTTTTTTTTTCATTATCAGTTTCCACAATCAGTCCAAGTTGTTAGTTCATGCATGTACCTCTTACCTTGGATTTAACATTCAATTTACATCTTTTCAATTACATTTTCAACTTAAACAAAAAAGGAAATAGGACTCCAATCAACATTCAACCCTCTTCCTAATAGAAATGAGTTTGGATCTATTGTGTTCATCCTCCTTTTAATGTGATGCATGTGAAATTTAGGTCATTTCCTTGTTTACAAAGCATAACTTGTGAAACCCTATTTTTCCATCCATTACATCTCGGTTAACCCATCATTCTTACATTTGCATTATTTTTTATTTGTGTTCTCTGGTCTGATTTGTATCCACTTATACATTCATATTTGTAATCATTTCTTAAACATATAGCTTATTTACTTTCATTAATTGTATTGGTTAGTTCATATGCTTGCACTTAGTTAATCACATTGCTTAAACATTTAGTTTTATTTCTTTGCATTGTAAAAAAAAATACATTTTTAAATCTTTTCATGTTGCCAAAAACAAATTTGAGGCACTGCCCTAAACCCCATTCATGTCGTCAATTCTAGGATAAAACGTCAGGCTTTGGCCGACTCGTCTTTGCATTATGACAGTTTCTTATACCTTCTTATAACCTGTCACCCCTCTTCTAAAGATCCTACCAAGGAAATTTTGAGGCAAGAGGATGATTTCGATAACACCTTTATTTATGCTCTCCCTTCTAAAGATGTATTATTAATAAATAATGCTTGTTACTCTCCCAAAATTGGCCCTACCCATGAGGACATTCTAGTTCAAGAAGAGACTGTTAACATTTCTTTCAAAGATCTCTCTCTCGAGGATGCAGATTTGGAGAGAGATGTTGATCCGTCTCCTAGAGGGTACCTCCCCCATGCAAATCATTTAGTGTTAGAGATGATATGGAGGCTATATTTCCTAGTGACACTATACCTTCTTTCCATTTCAATAACTTTCCCAAGCATTAATGACTAGTGCTAATCCCTCCTCCAAAATTGGTCTTACCTATGATGACATTTTGGTACAAGAAGAGACTATCAACAATTCTTTCAAAAATCCCCCCAAAGGAATGATGTTGATCCTTCTCCTGAAATGTACCTTCCTTGTAAGGATACTTTGGAACAAGATAATTCTTTTAGGCTACAAGGGTTTAGTATCACTAGCAATCCCCTCTATGATGATTTCCCTTTCATTCAATTCAAAGACAATCTTATTCATGAAGAAGTGTTTAAGGTTGATAATCCTCTTTATGAACCACTTGATGGTTTTAGCTCTACTCAATCTTCCTCACATGTTCCCAAACCATCTTTGATTAATATGATACATGTGAATGGTTCTGAAACTCCTAAGAAGTATGTGATTGTTCTTCAAGGTGGTAGTACTCCTCAAACCTCCCAAACTCTTAATAAACTAGTTGTTGTGGTTCAAGGTGGTTATAATCATGATATTTTTTGCACTCCCTATAAACTGGTCATTATTGTGAAAGGAGGTTATGCCACTAAGAGTCCTTATGAATATGCTAAACAAATCACCTGAGAAAGTTACAATGTGGTTTCTCACACATATAGCACAATAAATAATAGGCAACCTAATCCTCCTCCGGCTATCCCAAATTCTCTTCTTATTTGTCAACCAATGCTTCCTCTAGCAACTCATTTATCGTGACATCTTGGTAAAGAGTATGATCTTATCAAGAACAATTTAAAGCTACTCCTACCAAGAAATCCCTTTGGGATTTGATTCAAACTTCATCTACACATCATGTAATGTTACAAGACGCTTTAAAGAACTTGGATGTTCCACCTACAATAACACCTAATAATATGGCTTCTTTGATTGATTCTATGAAAGAAACTAAAGCTCAAATTGTGTTTTCACAAGATGAGTTACCTTCTTAGGAAAGTCAAAATCAATATGATCCTCTTATGATTGTTGTTCTTATAAGTGGTAATGTTATAAGACAAAACTAGTAGACAATGGATTTGACCTTAATGTTCATAGAATTGATTTGTTGTATAAGATTCATGTGGATACTTCTCTTATTCAACCTAAATCTCTTTCTATTCATGGATTTGACAATGTTGCTAGAGCATCCTAAGGTACTATAACCTTGCCTATTAAGGTACGACCTGTAATTTTACCTACACCTATCCAAGTCTTTCTCGATAAATTTACTTATAATTTTTTCTTAGGACAACCTTGGGTTCATAATATGCAAGTTGTCCCTCCTACTGTTCATCACCAAGTCAAATTCATTTATAACAATAAGATGTATTCTTTGCACGTTGGTACTAATTTACAAGCTTGTTTGCAAGCTTCATTTGATTCTAAATCTTCTTCACATTCTTCTAATTTTTCTACTACTCAAAATGAAACACCATCTCCTCCTGAAGATACTTCTTTATCTAAAGAGGTATTTTTAGATGACGATTGGGGGTCCTTAGATTTTACACCTTTTATAAGAGAATATAAAATCCCTGAATAGAGCCTAAGACTAAAAAGGATGGTGATATGGTGGAACTTAAGAAGAAATCAACTTTGCCTAGAGAACTTAGTAACAATTTTGTGGCGGCTTCTAATTCAAACCATTCTTCAAAATGATTATCAACATGAGGCAGATGTGAAAATGTTCATTTATTTATAGACACTAGCTCCCACTTGAGGGGATGATTCTATTTAAACATGTGGGCACAATGTAGTAGGGGTTATGTTCTATTCTAGTTTTAGTATTGGAGTTTGACCATAGAGTTCACCATATTAATTTGCACTCAGAATCAGTTGTAGTTTATCTATAACTTAACATTGTACGATCACTCTTCTTAGTTAAAATAAAACACAATGGATTGTGCCAAGCTTACCTCTCTGTGTGTTTTATCTTTGTATGAATATTGTTATTGCAATAGTCTGTGTTATTAAAGACAAGTATAACTACTGATGAAGACAAGTCTTGGATTTAATAATTTATGGCATTAACATATGGATTATAGATCATGTAAAATTGTTTAGTCTTCCATTTTCCTTGATATTCTTCAATATATTAATAGACAAGGTCTTTTGGGTGAACAAAATCTATGAATGGTGTAGAGGAGGGGATTTGCTACCCTTGAAGTGATGAAACCTCAAGGAGGAAATATTCCTTCACTACCTCGCTAAACTGACACTCTGGTGAGTTAGGAAGATACAAACAACTAAATATCCAAACCTATGAACGAAAATTACTGGATACAAGAAGCATATATAATATTGAAACTACATTAACCACCAAATCCAAAAGAATGGGTCACAAAAACCCATTGGTGATATATGCTTTCTCTATACTCGAGGATGCATGCGCAGGTCAAAGACAACAACACA
Source organism: Cryptomeria japonica (assembly GCF_030272615.1). Classification (NCBI taxonomy): domain Eukaryota; kingdom Viridiplantae; phylum Streptophyta; class Pinopsida; order Cupressales; family Cupressaceae; genus Cryptomeria; species Cryptomeria japonica. The sequence goes on along the minus strand of NC_081405.1, from coordinate 635,503,303 downwards.
GAGCACTGACATCCTGTACGAATAGAGTATAGAGACTGACACAGTGAGTACAAAATATTCAGATTTCGAGATTCTTCTATATTTTTAGTGGTACAATAGTAAACGAAATAAAAGAACTAACAAGGAATGAAAGGAAAGAAGCTTAAAGAAAAAGGAGCTCACAATAGTCCCTTGCTTGAAGCCTCCAACAAGCTCACAAACCTTCTTTGATAACCTGCACACAAGACAAACAAAGATGAAATGTTGGGGTTTTGTTTTAAAGGTTTGCCATAGTCAGACCCCCACTTTGGTGTTTCCACCTCCACAGACAACCAATGTAATAGATAATGGATAAAGAAATTGGTATGCGATAACACAAGACAAAAGAGATAAATAATATGCTATTGGAGATATAATGCTATAATGGAAAAAAAGAAAGAAAAAAAAAGAGGAAGACACTCCCCTTCAACACAAAGAGAACAAGAGCTTGTTGGGGTGAAAGTGAGCACCAAGAGTCCTCCAACACACAACTGCGACGATGGTGACAAGATGAATGAAGTGCAACAATGGTGGAATGCAAGACCAACGATCAAGAAGCTGCAAGTTGTGTAGAAAGCTCAAAGATTGCCCGAGAGGTTTGAACGAGTTGCCAAAGTCACATGAAGTAAGAGAGGGAAGATATGCATGCTAGGAGTGAAACTAACGATGTTGGTCAAAGGAAGAGGCCTTACAAACTCTACCAGTCGAAGGTGTAACACTCAAACAACCAGTTGCAGACTACGGATTCGCGGGACACTAGCGTGATGTGCAGACCTTCACGAGCCATATAGTCGACAAGGTTGGGAAAAGGACAAACTAAAGTGTGACAAAGCGAGACAAGCAGATAAAAGGACAAAAGGGGAAGGGAGATCTCCAATCAACATAAAGCGAAGGCACTTATGTTGCATGGAATTACATGGGGTGCAATTTATGACACTTCATTTTTCTCCCACTTTAGCGAGCATATCATTATCACAAGATATGAAGCTAAAGTAGAGATAATTTTACTGAGATGTGAAAGGGAAGCAAAATCCTCTAGTAATATGGAGTTGCCCCCAGGGAAGAGACTTGAACCTTTGTAAGATACTATTAAGATCTTTCATCAAGAACATATTAGCTATAGACAAACATGTCAGATGAAAATGAGAAAATCATACGATAAGAAACTGAGATAACAAGATTTCATCAGTATGGGTGGCAAGTTGTGTTATGCTAGATAGCCATACGATAAGGCGGTGATCGCTTAGATAATCAAAAGAAAAAAAACTCGCTGATATGGGTAGCAAGTTTTGTTGTGCTAGATAGTCATACAATAAGGCGACTTTAGATTGATTAGTGGTTTGCCCCCCACAAAAGGCAAGAGGTCAAGTGGATTGATCCCCACAAAGGCAATAGATATAAGATCAATTGGATTTCCCCCCACAAAGACAATTGATAATAAGATCATTAGATAGATAATACAAGATGCAAATGTAAAGATATGATAAACCCCCTTAGAATGGTATGCATGAAACACATGTCATTGAAAGGAGAAGAGATATTGTGTCACTTCAACATAGCGAGATGTTTTTCATGGAATGCCTTTTTACAACAGATGACACATAATACCCACAACATCAACAGTAAGAAGAACTCGAAGCAGTAAAAGTAAATAATGTGTATGGCTACATATGAGTTACTCATTATGGTTCTGAAGTGTACAGATCTGAAGAAGGTGTTGGAACCTCCAAAAGTTTGCATTCCTTACATAATCATGGCACCCCAAAATTATTTTCCCACTACTATCCATATAGCCACATCAAATAAGCAAGAGTTATAGGAGTACACAAGTTGAGCCTCCTATCTGTTGATAATTCAATGTGTTTTCTAGTCTAAAATCCCAGACACAACAACAAAACCCTTGAAATTAGACCAAATATTGAGCCATAAATAAATCCTATAAAAGAATTATACCCCTATTGAAAAACCCTATTTGTCAGCCAGTAATTTCATAACTTGCACTATTTCCCTAAAAAATACCTATATACCCCATTTGTCATCTTATGTGGACCATCATAAAGCAATATCATTGAGTATCGTTGTTTTGCAAGGTTGTTATTCTTCTATATCAAGCATTTTGCGAAATAGAAACAAAGTAGATAAAAACTACAAAGTTATCGCTATTTCGCAAAGCATATATTTCGCTATACTAAGCGGCCAACGAAACAACAATGAATGAGATAACATATCAAGATATCGCCATTTCGCGAAAATCATACCCTATCAAATTGGGCATCCCACGAAATGGCGACGAAAAGAATAAAGTTCACAAAAGTATTGCTATTTTGCGAGACCCCTATTCCGTCACATTGAGCAATCTGTGAAATAGCGATAAATGCAACCAAGATAGTAAAGGCACTACCATATTGCAAGAAGGGACTTAATGCAAAATAGAGATATTGCGATATAGCTATAATATGCTATTATCGGAATATCGCTAGAGAGGCTTAATAAAGGTATTATGATGTTGCAATATGGTGATAACTCAAGGAGCTATCCCCACATCTTAGGACGAAGATAGCCAATGAAAAATAAAGTTGTGATATAGTGATGATGGTTACACTACATATTGCCATATCACAGGGAGCTAAAATGAAGGGGAAAAGGGTGTTGCGATATAGCGATAAATGTTGTTGCTATTTCACAACTATGAAACAAAATTAATAAGGCAAGTTTGTGATATTGTGAAAAGGCCGAAGCAAGTTGAAAATGACATCAGCCTATCATAAATCAAAATTTTGAAAAGGCTGGCGGAGCTGTTAATGGCACACGTGAATTAATTGCAAAAAAGACTTCAAGAGTCACCATTAATAATAGATTTTTTGCTCAATTTTTTTCATTTCAAGCTGAAAAATTAAACGAGGTGAGCTCTGTGACAAGGGAAAATAAGCCAGAATTACTTGCGACAACTACAAGTAAGTACTCCATTACTTCTCCAGCTACAAATTTTGCAAAAATCATTTGAATTTCTAGCAAGAAGTATAAGATAAAATGCCTAGAAATAAGGGAGAACCTAGGGAAAGTGAAAGTTCAAGAGGAGGAGAAGGACATGAGCATACAAAGTTTCACTTTGTTTCAGGATAGGGTCATAACACTAGATGTTAGTTACTCAAAATTTGTCACAGAGGTACGATCAATGACAAATAAAACGTGGAGGGATCACCTCATGAGCGTGCCTTCTATTCAGAACTTTAAATGGCCGAGTGATTATGAAGTGTATCATTGGGAAACCGCATATTTGAAGGTCTTGGAAGATTAAGTGCTCAGAAAGACTAGCCGATGGATGTGGGGCATGCCCAACTTAAAGTAGAACCTTGCTAGACCCAAGGGTCACAAGTTGCTACTCATATTGTCATGATAATGGGATTACTCACATTCACCGGCTATTCTCACATTTCATCGTTATGATCTATTTCATGTTTGTTATAAAAACTTTGTAATGTTTTAATCAAGTTTTCTTTTAGTTAAGCATTTATATAATTAGTTATGAAAAGTTGCAATGTAACAATCTGAAGCTTGTTGCTTCTCCCAATTTTGGTATATAAGGGAGAAACCAGGACCTATTAAAAGGACTGAAGATATAGAATATAGAAGAATAGGAGAAATAAAAAAATACTAAAAAAAGTGTGTACTTCTTTATAGTGGCCAAATATAATAGAAGAATTCAAGTTTCTTGTGGTCAGTTATTTGTTGATTGTGGAAGATAAAATATTTTGTGGTTGTCTCCAATCTATTTCATTCTCATTTGTTTAACTCAAAATATCAAGGATATTTCAGATTTATTTAAAGTAGCTTCTCTCTGTTTTGTGTGATTTAGTTGATTGGTTTCTGTAAGACAAAAATAAATTCCATTTGATTGAATTACAACCGTTTGGAAGGGAATAATTGGATTAACAAGGAGAACCAAATAATATTACATTCTTACATGAAATATATATAGTATAAACACATCTGAATGCCAAGTAACTTGAATTATAATCAGGAATTGGATGTATGTGACTCTGTAGACCTGAAAGAGGCACTAATCATAATCATATGAAATAGTTTTCGTTGGAGATTCAGTTTTGTTTATTTATCCCAGAAAAATAAGTAGGAGTAGGAGTAATAAGGCATTAAGCATTCGCTTTAAGTATACATGCCATACTAAGTGGATCTGAAATAAGGTTTTAAATAAGATTATAAATCTGCTATATTTAAGGTATACCTGCCAAGGTTTTGCAGAGCTTGAAGAGTAGAAAATATCTTCTTTCAGAAGATTCTTGTTCGTTGGCCAAGTCAATTGCATAACCTGAATATAGAACCTAGCATATTCTTAAGGTTTTGCAATCTGTTGATTTGGGAACCAACAGATTGGCGACTCTGTTGGGGATAGTTTTAGAATCTTCGGTTATCATTGGGCAAGTCAAACAATTTTATGATTCTATTTGGATTTTATTGCAACATGTTTGAAAGGTGGCTCTGTTGGAGAAATGAACCCAAGAAATACTATGATACTTTTCCTCATCGAGAGGTGGCGACTCCTAAAATTTTATTGTGGTTGCAAGACATTCATCGAAATGTATTAGCAATATGTATATTCTCCAAGTGAAGATATGGTTTATGATCAAAATTATCCATGTAGTTAGAGAAATTTTAATATTGAGAAGTATGATTTCAATGGCATCGATGGTCATCCAAAAATTATTCCATCTTATATCAGAAATAAAGTTTCATCATTTAGCGGTTCAAATAAGGAATCCATAGAAGAAGACCTGCAAGATGAGATCATGATGTTAGAAAAGAAAAGGAATAGGTTGATGTTTCTGCAGAGAAGGGATATGTTAGCCAAAGAAGTTGCTAACCTAAAATTACAATCCACACAATACCATCCCCATCACCAAATATCCTCTGAAGTACAACAAAGCATGCCCATGGTGTATACTCAGTCATCCCAAATTCCTCTGATTAGTATAAGTCATATTCAAACAAGTACACCTATTTTTCAAAATATAAATTCATATCCTCTCAAAACCAATACAACCTTTTCTCCAATGGAATACCAATATCAGAAATACAATCCCTACAGTAGAGTTCCACAATATCACAATTAAAGGAGGCATAACCAAAATATGCAAGGATTTCAAAATGCTCAATCGTAGGGACCTAATACACTTATGAGAGGACCTCTGAATACGGATAGATATCAGCAGATGGAATTCACAAGGATATATCCAAATACCATGTCCCAATATCTTCATACTGATAATCTTAATGTTGAATAAGTACCAAATAAGGAACATACTAATCAAATTTCAAGATCATCACCGGTTGAAAACCCTATAATGGTTGATGAATCTTTAAATCAAGAGCAAGTTGGTATGTGAGAATGTTCATATACAAATGATGATATGTCTGATGAGGAGATGATTGATGATATTATTTGTGATCCCATAAGAACAAATGACATTTGTGATTGGGAATTAGAGAATGATTATGAACCTGAAGAAGTTATTACAGACTTTGATAATCAGGAGTGGCATCAATTGTATTGGAGTTGAGGAAAAATCAACTCTACAGCTCCCAAAGATCACCTGCATGCAAACCTGTCATAGAAGGAGAGAAGCAAAAAAGCTATGGAGGCCAGAATTCAGAGATCCAGAAAAGAGGAGTCATATTGATTGTGCAACAAGAATGCAATTCAATAATTACAGTTGTTGTGAAAATACAAAGAGAGAATCCTTATAAAAGGATACTCCAAACCCTAAAGAATTATAAGATTCCTAAGTTTAGCTTAAGCATAGAGTATAATAGACTAATAATTAAATCAATAATTATTAGCTAATAAAAGATTACTCTAACACCCTCCCTTAAGATGAACTTAGGGAGTAGCTAAAAAACAACTAAGGACTAAAAATGCATGTAAAAAATGCATGAAAGCAACAATGGGTCTTGACAAGTAGGCCTGATGAGGTACCCAAGTACAATAAAATCTCTATAAAATGGAGAAAAGGGAGAAAACCCCATGGGAACAAAACTCCTCTCCAAGAAGAGATGAAAGCTCAAGTGAAAGACTAAGAAGCCTCCAAACAAGAGTGTTCCAGAAGAAAGGAACAAAAAGAAGAGAATGAAGAACACCATTTAAGCATGAAATAGCTGCAAACATTGTCGAAGAGTAACTACTGATCTGAAGAACCTCCACTGAAATAGAACATGACCAGGTAGAGAAGACTGTAATCTGCATGAGTGCCCTCAAATGATACTACACGAATCAGATGGCAAACAAAGGCAAACAACTGAACTCAAAGATGCAGATGGCATGAAACACCAAAGCCTGAAGAGCTGATCAATCAAACCAAGGAAGCATTAGAACAATGAGACAAACCTCCCCATAATGCTGAAAAGGGAGGGGGACAGGTACACTGAAAAGAATGGCCAACAAGAACTGCATGACGAAGAACCAGGAACATCAAAGGTGCAAAGAAAGTACATAGTGTCGTGGAAGGAACACTCACTTGACACACATCATGAGGGTAATGTCGTGGAAGGAACACTCACGTGACAAAGGTAGATGGAAAACAAAGGCAAACATCAACCCCCCCCATGGCACTTTATAAGTAGTGCATGTACAATAAGGCACAAGATGTGCAAGATCCCAAGTATACAATGCATATGGGCATTTTATCTCAATGTGTTTGCATAAATAAAATGCTACAATGATCAGAAGAGACAGAAGACTGGAAATAGAAAGAACAACCAAAAATGAGACATCCTACTCAAAGAAAGAGATCCCAGGACCTGAAACATCCAAGATATTCACCAGAGTGCTGAAAAGCAAAAAACTGAATAAAATATACCTGGAGTAGAATTTGGAAAGAAAAATCATATGAATGGGAAGAACATAGAACAAGATTTCCAACTATATAAAGTTTTCAAAAAACGGAGTTCGGATGCTCAAGTTATGTCTCTCGGAGTGCAAAAATGAACCTCTAGCTTTGACAGAAAAGAACACCATCAAAAAAACAAAATCAAAATTTCAAACCTTTAGATCTGGATAGAGCTCGAAAAGAGCTTTCTGACGATATAAGGTTTTTGAAAAAGTGTCTCCATATGACCAAGTTACGGCCAAAAAAAACCCTCTTGTAGGACATAAAGAGGGTTTAAAAAAAAATGACAAAAATTTTCTGACGCATTTGCAGGTACAATCGTACAGATTTTTGTGCCTCAAAAAATGTACCAATAAAAAATCATGTCCTTGATGCTCTTGTCACTGAAATAGGTCAAATTATATATCAAAATTTGTGGAATCGGCCTCCTGAATCCAACCGTGAGGTCCTTTTAGGACCAAAATGTACCAAAAAATCAGCTACCCCCAGAAATGGAAAAAAGCAACTGCACAAACCCCTGAATACACAGATCTAAAGAACAAGGCCCAAAAACTCTCATGAAGAGAATAGGGGCATGCAGATCTGGAGCTCTGATACCATATTGGAGTTGAGGAAAAATCAACTCTACAGCTCCCAAAGATCACCTGCATGCAAACCTATCACAGAAGGAGAGAAGCAAAAAAGCTATGGAGGCCAGAATTCAAAGATTCGGAAAAGAGGAGTCATATTGATTGTACAACAAGAATGCAATTCAATAATTACAGTTGTTATGAAAATACAAAGAGAGAATCCTTATAAAAGGATACTCGAAACCCTAAAGGAGAAAACCCTAAAGAATTATAAGATTCCTAAGTTTAGCTTAAGCATAGAGTATAATAAACTAATAATTAAATAAATAATTATTAGCTAATAAAAAATTACTCTAACAAATTGTTTGATACACACAATAAGAATGGAGGTAGTACCAATCATAAGGTAAGTAAAGGAGCATGCTCACTTAACAGTAAACAAATACTAGATTTGTTTATACCTAAATATCATATTGACGTGATTGGTGAAAAAGAGGCATGCAATAGTAAAAAGGCAAATGAGGAAATGGATAAGGTATTTACTTTTGAAAATTTTCAATTTTTTTTCAAATCCCTTGTATAATGAAACAACAAAAGAAAATTAAACAATTTCTTGCCAAGGTATGCCTGAGAGTAATTTTTGTGTTTTCAAATTCATTGCATGATGAGAGAGGTGTTTTCAGACGACTTGGACATTACACCAGTTTATGAAGATGACTCGATATAATGTTGAGATGAGATTGTTTACATCATGTGAAGGAGTAGCCAAAGAAATGAGTAGTGTTTCAGATGTTGATGTTAGGGAACTTTCAAATAGTAATGTTAACACGGTAATTTTGAGGATGGGACAAAGAATGACAATTAATGTCTTTCGGTTAATGTGGAGCATACTATCAAGATAAAGGTGATTGATGATATATTTGTGCACATGAGACCATCTCAAAACATGAACCTTTGTAAATATGAAAATTCAATGGTTTATAAAAGTCTGAAGTCCCATGTGATGAAGACAAAAATAAAAAACAATTGTGAAGTTCATTATAGTGGTAATTATAATCCATGAGATATTTACCTCAAGTTGTAATGCAAAGCTAATAATAAGGGGAATGAAAACATCACACTAGGTGAATATGGGAAACATGTCCCACTTCAAAATAAATATTTTCAGCATATACGTGACCTTGAAATGTGGAGTCGTGAAATCAGAATGATCAATGGTAATCGGTTCAAAACTAATTTTATGTTATGGGGTAAAAGGAAACATGTTGAGTATAACACAATGATTGATAGTGATATTTCCAAATTTGGTTGGATGTAATCAAATAAGAACAAATTGTACAACAAAGGCAAATATAAGTTCTTCATTTTTTGTGGCCCAGGGCCACCAAATAAAGTTATAATTTGATCTACAGAACCATAGTATGCAACAATTTGAGGGGCACAATGACTTGGACACTTGGTCTGCTTCCACCAAAGATTGCCTAGATTCCTGTTATGCCCACAAGGGGGATACATCCCCAGACAGAGCCATTGTTGGAACCCTAATTTTTTTGCAAAATTTAGAGTTCCATATACTAAGAAAATCAGTAATAACCCTAAAAAAATGCCTCCTTAAATCTGATGACTAGCAAACAAATTCATTCTTCCATCATGTTCACCTCTCATAAATATGTATGTGTTCATTCTCAACCCCTTATAGTCAAATCTGACATGTTTTTGAAGTACCAAGTTTTAGGGTTTTTAAATAGTTTTTATTGTGCATATCCTAAAATCTTTCAAGTAAGCCACTTTCCAAAGTTAATAACTCAATGCTTGATGAATTTCCCACCAAACTAATTTCTCCACATAATTTTCCCTATGCTAATGTACCCCTTTGCCCATTTTCGAAATCTCAGGACCTCATTTGTTATTTTTCCCAAGCCCAATCCATTTGCAATTTATTCAGTTAATTACTTAGTGTAAAATTCACCAAAGTGGCCTTATGTTGAAATTCATATTTTGCATCCATTTGACTCCCATACCAAACCAATGAGTCATCGCAATTCTCCATACTACAATGAACTCCTATGTAATTTTTTAAGGTCTCATCACTTCATCTGATATTTTTCCCAAGTCAATTCTGCTTGCAAATTGTTTAGATCTGCACAATGCAACGCAAACTAAATTTCGGGAGGCCAACTTTGGAAATTTATTTCTTAACACCTGTTGATCATCGTGAGAAACCATTTTGCAAACATTCTTTTGTCACCTTCATATGCATGCCTGATAGTTTTTGTAGACATAGGTCATCATCTGATATTTTTTCACAACTTCAACTTTTCATGTTTTAAGCTATTTGCAAAACAGTGTTTTGTCAAAACAGCTTCGGTGGCCTACTTTGACAGATAATATCTTGCACCCAAGGATGAATCTTTCAAACCCGTTTGTTGTTGTGCATTCTTTGGTTAGGTGTTTACATGCCTACCAGTCTTTGTGGTCTCAGGATGAGGTTTGATCAGTTTTCTAAGGCGATTTTAGATGCAACTTATTCAGTTTCAAAGAATTTGAAAAGTGACAAAACATGGTTTTGGTAATCCAATTCATCATTTTGGCTCCAAATGTGTTCAGGACAAACGCGGTTTCAATTCCATAATGTTTTAGATTCAATTGTTTATGAATGAGAATTTTTTAGGTTGGGCCCAAAAGGGGACCCCACTTGCCTCGTCACATTGTGGTCTCATTTTAGGCTTGATTTTTAATATTAATTATTTAAATCATTAAATAATAATATCCATATCAAATATGGGTAGAGATATGATGATAGTCTTCATTTTTCCATTTTCAGGATAATTAGGGGAAAGGACCCAGTAGTTGAGCGCATTCCAATTCTTGTGATAGAAGTTGTTGATTTAATACCCCCATACTTGTTGATTTAATGTCCAACTTTTGTACAACATTGCACCAATAGTTGTATGATAAGTACCAATAATTGAATGAAATATACCATTTGTTGTGAAAAGTAACCAATGATGTGATGCCACATCAACTGCACAAGTATTGAGGCCTTTTTGCATACCTATTGGTCTCCCTTTTTTTTGTGGGCTGTTTTGGACACCTTGGCAAAAAGCATGCTGATGTGGCATCATATTTGATGATGTGGCCCTGAAACCTTAGTTATAAGCAGGGGACTTGCCAAGTAAGCTACTGTAAAAATTTCAGAGTGATTTGAAATTTCCACGTAGGATTTTGAGAAGCGCAAAGTTAGGATGTACAACTACTGGGTCCTCTCCCCTATCACTTGCATAGATATGAGAGTTCTGAGACCCCTCTGAATTCACTTGAGCGAGTGAAATATTGGCCATAAAGGTGGAAAAGTAAAAAATGTATTTTTTTTCAAATCACTTTTAGAAATATGAAAATTGCCCGCGCTATGTTTTACAAAGTTAGAAAACAATCCTCAAAGGTGGTAGGCCCGCTACAAGAGAGGAGATGGTTTATTGAGCATCTATGAAGAATTAAAATCTTTCTATCGCACAAAAACATAAGAGAATATTCCAAAGACGATTGTGGGCAATTGAGAAGATCAAATGCAAAAAATTTCAAAAATTTCAAAAGTTTAAAAGCCCTTGCAATATCGCAAGAAAAATTTGGGCTTGAGGAGGAGTAAGTGCAAGAGTTCGAAATATATCATCATCTTGCATAATATTAGGATTACGCTTGAATGAATGAATGATTTTACTAACGTCTACGAGACTGATCAGTCTATGGGACCAAGAAATTACAGCCTAAGATAACTTCATTATCTTTTCCATGTCAGATCTCTTGCTTTGAATCTTGACCAAAAAACTAGCAGTTTGATTGATCTTATCCTTGCCAAATAAATGATGCATGCTGTCACTTTTCAAGATGCACTTGTATTGAGGACGAATATCATCATAAGCCATGCATTCACTGAAAAAGTATCATTCAGTCTCAATAGCACCCATCTCACAAAACAACCAAATGGTGGAACTTGGGATGAAAGAAATTAGGCGGAGAGCTGGAGCAGATGATAAACCATTGCAGACCGCCACTCACTCTTTATTGAAAGATTTTAAAGTTTTCATCTCTGCTAGAAGAGTTTAAGAAGAAAACAGAGAGAAGGGTGTAAGAATTTGCCTGTAACATTGTCGCTGCATGTATTGAATCCAAATATGGAGATCCTGAACAAATCTGCAGCACTATATACATGAACATCAAAACTGCTTAAGGCTTGCAAGACGTTCTGAAGACCAATCTAGGCTCCAAGGGCACCATTAAAATACTTATTGGAGGGTCTGGGGACATTAAGCTTACGAAAGATGGAAAAACCCTTTTGAATGAAATGCAAATTCAGAACCCAACAACTATTATGATAGCAAGAACAGTTGTTGCACAGGATGATATACGTGGGGATGGTACAACCTCATTAGTTCTTTTTATTAGCGAGCTAATGAATCAATCAGAGTGTTACATAAGTGAAGGAATGCACCCTCATGTGCATGTTGATCTTTTCCATGAAAACAAGCCACCAAGGACAACTCTAGTAAAAACAATAGAACTTTTGAGGCGTTACTGCCTCAATGATCGGCCAGTACAGTTTATGCAGTTCTCGAATATCTCGATAAATTGGTCAGAGATATGATTGTACATTTAGTCATTGAGACTTGAAGATACTTTAGTCCGAATTAAGGTTGATTACACAGGTTTCACAACAATAAATCCTCAGAGGTTTGGCCAAAAATTTGTGCGAAAGGTTGCAAATCCTCATGACATTTCGTGATGGCTGTAAAAGCATTCAAGAAAATGCAATTCGCAGAATGTGGAAGTATATGCAGTGCGTGCCCTATCGATATGTATGCAAGATGTGAACCCACGGGCAAAGAAGATGAAGTATCTTCTGTTAAGAAAGTACCAACTTATTGAGAACGTAACATATCTAATGCTTCGGATGGTGTGGGAGTTTTACCAGAAATTGCAATGAAATGTGGAATAAAGGTGGAATTTGATTCACTTTTGGATCAAACATATTGGAGATGAAATAAGAAGAAAATTAGAGCGTTGAAACCATAAACTATGGTGTTATATGACCACAAAAATAAATTTCAAAAACATCTTCTTTATATCACATAGATGAATACAAAAGATGTTTCTGTACTAGAGGTGAAAGGGAAAAAAAAATTTCAATTGAGATAAAACTAATTGAGAAACTATGATTATTCCAATAAATATACTTGGGCTTTTTTTTGTTTTCACTAGAGATGAAAATATTCAAATCAAGATAGGGCAAAATGATTTTCACTCAGGCAAGTTTGGAGTGAATTGTTACATATACTTTGGAGTGATTAAATTTTGCAAGAGTGAAATTATTTTATTTTCAAGAAACTCTAGAGGGAAATCATTTTAATAATGATAAGGAGTTGCATATTATTTTCCATTCAATAAACTATTTTTACAGAATATGAAGAAAAGAATAAAACAAGAAATCGTTTACAAGTTGAAGATCAGGTTTATTAATGAAATAATTAATTATTTTATGTCTTTTGATTTTGGGCGGGTAAACAAATATTTTATAACCAAACATCCTAAAGCGATCCCTTAAATTTATAAAAAGGAAATCAAGACCAAAAGAATAGGGGAGATTTAGAATCCCAAGAATGGGAGAACATTATAATATATTATTTTTAAACATTGTATTATATATTTTTAGGGCTTCTAAGGAGAACATGCAAAAAATATTTGTTCTAATGATGCTTTCAATTATTTATTAATCTTAATGTGAAGATATCATTTAAACCATCTCCACACTTATATTTTCTTAATCATATGAACTAGTGTATTTAGGATACATCTGATTCATCGTAGCACTTTAATGCTTCTATGTATCTAGTTTGGCTGGCCTCTTCAAGGAAGGGTTAAATTATGTCAAATAGGTATTGTGAGTTGGAGGAATAAGTTGGATCAATAAGTAGGGTTATATGATTGGCATAATTGCACATTTATGCAAAGCATAAACAAGAATAGTGAACTGGATAGTTTGAATTTACAGATATCGGATGATCAAATGTTTATCATGACTCTGTTGCTTGGGATAATACACTGATCAATATTTCATTCAAAAATAGACAAAATCAATTTACACATTTTATTTTTAGTAGTCTTGTTTACAGATGTCTATTTCAGGCATTCATGCCAGCTTGAAGTAGAAGGTGATTTAAATTGAAAATATTGAATCTGCTTAAATTATCAAAAAGTAAACTTGCCTTGGTATAGTAGAACTAGAAGTGCATGAGATATCAATCCTTTTTTAAGGTTGATTCTTGTTCGTTGGCCAAGTCATTTGTTAAGCCTGATCATAGAACCTAACATAGTCTTAGGGTTTGGTAACTTGTTGATTTGGAAACCAACACCCTCCTCTCAGTATTTTGGTTCATTCAACCATTCAACAATTGGTATCAGAGCTCAGTCCCTTGTTTTCCTTGTTTTCTAGCTTAATCGCTTGAGGGAGATCTTTGTTGGTTAAATCATGGCGTTGATGAGTATGACTGGAGAATATATTTGGATGAAGAATTGAAGATAGCTCTTGAAGATGTGGAAAGTGTGGAATCTGATAACGAGGAATGAAAGAAAACATTAGAGAAACAAATGAGTGTGTAGTGAAATTGCGAGGATAGATCTAGAAGTTCAAGTTGAGACATGAAGAAGATAATAATCAGTTAAAGCAGGCGAATGAAATCATTAAAATCTGATGCTGAAAATTGAGGAAAAGAACAAAGTGGAAGAAACTCTAAAAGATTCAATTAAACTAAAGATCGAAGAATGTGAGGAGTTGGAACAAGAAGTGAAGAAGCTAAAGGAAGAAACTAAAGTTCATGAAAGCAGCAAACTGCTGGATGACTTGATTAACATGCAGAAACCTCAAGAAGACAAGATTGGACTAGGATTTCAAATCAGAAAGACAAAGACAAAGGCAAGGACGTCAAGGTGGAAGTAGAGAGGAAACCTAAAGATACAAGCAATATCTGAAATCAAAAATCTACTACAAGAAGACCACCGATCCATCAACTGAATGCACAAAGGTACCCATCATTTGATGGTTATTATTTTCAATGCAATAAATTTGGTCATAAGGCTACAAAATGTAGAAGCATGAATGAACTAAACACTCAACATTTATATTGCAAGAAGTTTGGTCATAAAGCAAGTTACAGTAGGAATCATGTTATGAATCAAAATTATTATCTGATTGGAATGAATGGGATGAATAGCTATAGGTCGTTTCATGGCTATTGTCATCTATGCAATGATTATAGTCATAAAGCTAATCAGTGCAGATCTTGAATACACTTGGTGAATTCATTGCAGAGCAACATCAAATGTTATAAGTGCAAACAATCCAAACATTATGCTAGTAAGTACAAAAATGTGGTTGTTGTGGAGAGGTCTATGGAGAAGAATATGGTCAAGACTTGTGAATCTAAGAAAAAGGAAGTCATGGTATGGAGAAAGAAGGAGGTAAATAATGCAAGCAAACCTGATGTATTGGATTCTGATGCGGGCACCTCTTCCTCCGATAACTGAGCTTGTTGCTCTCGCTCAGGGGGAGCTTGCAAGGAAATCAATTGGACCCCCCTCTCCGAAGTAGTTCATGCTAATTGATTTGGCTTGACTGTGCTGGATATGAAATCCGGTATTTAGGTGAAGATGTTGATGTCATTGACAAGACACTCTTTTTGGTCGATAAACCTTAGAAGTGACTCACAAGATAAACATAGAACTTTGAGATCATTTTGTGTGAAGAAAGGAGTCTAAGGAGCATATAAGAAGTTGAAGAGAAGAAGTAGAGCAAGAGTTCACATTATGGAATCCAAGATGATCGTCGAGGAATCGAGCAGCGGAGAATTTTAATATCTAGAAAAGGTATGATTGGATGAATTTGATAGTGAATTTTGGCATTTGCATGAAGATTGCATTAATGATATGTTTTGTTTTCATTGATGTCAATTAACTGGTAATGATATTGTTGTTATTGTTGATATTGTCTTGTAACCAGTAGGAAGAGCTTTGTGAAGGACATTGTAAACCGGTATGTAATTTTGTGAGGAGAACTGGTAACCGGTGTAAAAGGTTAAACCCTAACTATGTAATGTAACTGGTAAACCCTACCAGTTGTTTTTTGTTAAACCCTAACCGATTAAGGTTGTTGAATTGGTTATGTTGGTTTATGATCTGATGTTGAGCGGTAATGATGGTGACACGTATGGTCATTGTATGAAGACAAGTTCAAAATGATTTGGTGCATTTGTTTGTCTAGGGAAAGAGCAAAGTGTATTGCATCTAATGAAAAGCGCGTGATGAGTTATTGAGCTTGATGAAGCGGTAATCAAGGAGCGGTTGAAGTTTTCTTGATTGATGTGTAGAGATTGCTATGTAATCCAACGGTCATACTTGTACCGACTTGTTTGTAATCTCAATGAGAGAATGAGGTTGTTGTTGTGTTACCGACCTAATTGATTTGTTTATAAGGTCGATGGTGTTGTCTAGTTGAGAGAGTTGGCAGAGATCAGTTGAGTGTGTGGTTGCCGAACCGGATGATGAGTCTGCAGTTTGAGTAAAGGTAGATAGGAGCTTAAAAGGATCTGATCAAGCAAGTGTAGTGTTATTCAGACAGATCAAGCAACTCAAATTGTGAAGAAGATTTGCCACTCAAATTTCCTAATCCGATAGTTAAGGTATTTATCGGTGAAACCTTTTAAGTTTGAAGTTTGATTTTCTGAAATGGCTACCTCTGGAACTGCACCCCATTAGTTGTGGATATTACTGAGAGGGCTCAACTAGATTTCAAGAAACATCATTTTATCTCCATGGAAGATGATCCGAATAATGCATTTTCATCGGTTCCACACGGTGTTTTGCACATTGAAGATATTGGGGTTTACACGCACTGTAACATTGAGGAATTGGGAAGCTCACGCCTATTGAATCTCTACAACAAGCAGTTGATCAGTGGTAACTTCAAGCTAAAATCAAAATTTCAAGTATTGGAGGATAAGGGTTTTGTTCAGCTCGCCAAATTTCTGATGTTCAATGAACAAGAATGGGTCTAGTATGGTCTTAGCAAAGTGCTTGATGAATTCATGTGGTTAAATAAGCCTTTTAAGATCATCAAGAATGTGATTAGAGCTATTATAGGATTGTGTTCATCTGGAGAGCTGCCATCATTGAAGTCAGTAAAGAACCAGATTGTCACTGACACAACCAGATCGAGGTTCAATAAAAGAGCCATGACAATTAATGATATCTTGGAGCATGATGTTATATTTGCCTCAATGGTAATTGGATATAAGATTTACTGCTCTAGCAAAGAGAACTGTATATCTGGGACAACGGTATATGTTGGTTACGAAATGATCCAGGAGGATAAGAAGTATGATCTATGTGAGTTGCTACAGAGTGAGCTAATAAAGAACCTGAAGAAGATCAAGGAGGATAAGGAGCTCCCATTCAAGTATGGCACCTTGATCATGTGTTTGTTTTTCTATTTTATGAGTGAATTTTTGGGAGTCGGTCAAGTCCAATGGGCTTATGACAGACCTGTGGGAGTGCAAATTAGAGAATTGTTATACAAGGTTGGTGACACTAAGGCCCATAAAGCTGTTTTACGAGGCTATTTCAAGAATTTTCAGAGTGAAATGTATGACAGAGAAAGAATCCCTAAGTCAATGGTGGAGAAGTATTGAGACACAATTTGCTTCATGGTGGATACTGACCAATTCCTGATGGAAGCAGTTGAATCTAGGACGGTATGGATCATGCCCATGGGGTATGAGGTCAAAGAGAATATTCTTGAGCTATATGCACAACACTTGTTAAGAAAGTCGATGGACTCCACTGAGGAAATATTTGGTACCTATGCTGAGAAGAGCTTAAAGTTTCACAAGCAATTCAAGAAGCCAGAGATCCAGAGGAAAGTGAGAAAGGAAGTAAAGGCATATGTTGAAAGCTTTGGGATCACCAAAGAGGCAGTCAGAGAGGCGAGAAAAAGAAATATCCTATCTAAAGAGGATCATGTTAAGGAAAAGGCCAAACCGGAAGTCTCTGCCCCCAAGCCCAAGCAAACAAGAAGCACTGCTCCCTCCTTCGGTCCTGCCAAATCATCCAAATCATCAGCCATGCCATCCAACAAAGGAGTGAAGAGGAAGACAGTAAAATTTGTGACTGTGAAGGATGATAAAGAGATAGATTTTGATGATGCGGTTAAGGAGGTAAAGGCCAAAGCAGCTAAGGCCACTAAAGTTGCTAAGGAGAAGCCATCTGGTGGAGACAAGCCTAACAAGAAACCAAAAACCTCTAAAATAGACAAGGTAATCAAGCAAGTAAGATTCACAGTCAAACCTCCTATGTCATTAGATGAGATTGTAGATGGCGTTGTCAAGAATAGAAATTTGAAGCCAATGTCTGAGTAGTATGACAATTTTGATGATAATGGAAAAAAGGGCTTTAGAGGAAGTTACTGTTAAGTATCTAAATGTGTATAGTAAAGCTCTAATAGAAATAATGTCAGAGATGCCAAAAGGTTTATATGATCTTTTGGAAATGAGAAGACAAACTGCAAATAAGGAAGATGAAAGGCTAAGAAAGTATGTAATTGTGAATTTATGTCCGGTAATAGCAGTTGTAGAAATGAATAGAATACTTCAAGAAGCTAAGACACACTTTAGAAGCAAAACTAGAGTCAATAAGCTTATGATTGGGCTAACTAATGAAGTAGTAAAGGATACAAAGAAAATCCTTAAGCCAATTTTGGAAATAAATCAATATGATGTTACATAACATATGCCCCCGCATCATAAGTAGAGTAGCCCAAGATGATCATGCTGATGTAAGTGCTCTGGTGAGGGAAGATGATGTTAAAGATAAGAAGAAGGTGAAGAGGAAATAGGTGATGATAATGTGGATGAGGATACACAGAATCCTCCAGATCAACCCATAGATACAATGGCCTCAATTGAGAATCAAGCTCCAGTGGTTGATGATGCAGGCCTTAAAGAGGTCAAAACAGAATTAGATGCAGATTGTAAAAAGGATGCAACAAGAGACACTGTAGATGATGTAAAGGATTTTATGGAAAAGGACAATAATTTTTTTGATGATCCAACATTGTCCCAGGGTCGATTAACTTAGACTCTCTCTCTCCGATTAAAAATCTAAAGCTAGCATCACTGGCACAAGCTAATGCAAGAGAGGAGATCTTAAAATCACACATATAGGACAGTGAGCTTGTAAGTCTTGTATCTGATATCCTAGAGAGAATAATGCCTACATTTCAGAAGGACACATTTGATTCCCCTTTCGGCCAGCTAAAAATTTTGATAAATTTAGTGAGCACTCATTTTGAGTCATTGGAGAAGTTTGTTGAGGTCAAGGTCCACAATTAGTTTAATGCAAAAAGGCTCTGAACATTGAAAAGAATGTGATGTCATGGAAATGGGGACAAGGCAACAACAAAGTTCAAAGTTAATAAGTTAGTTTCAACCATAAAAACAAAACAAAGAACTAAAAACCATTCCAAACATATCTGTAGCGTCGTAAATTGTACGCACTCGCTAGGGTGGTACAATTTCACACCTAGTTTAGCACCCGCCTTAGTGCATTTCTCCTTAAGCACTTAATTAATCAAATTAATTAGGTCTAAGGTCCTATTTCATCATCATAAAGTTGGGCCCTTTCACTAAAGCGCGCCCTTCGCATTTTATTCCTCCAATACACCACTTAATCAAAAACCCTAATTAAGTCCTATTTCGAACTTGGGGGCTTGGTTTCGGGGTCAAAACATCTCGAAATCACCTGTAACTTCGGGATTCTCTCTAAAATCATCATATCCGACGGCCCTGAAAATTTGGTGAAAAGTTGTCGGGACCGTGGTGCCCGGTGCACATGGTCCCGGACATTTTTCCCGAAATTTTAGGAGCGCGATCCAATCATAAAATAAAGCTTAACCCCAAGAAATTGGCGGGATATTCAATCTCTAGGTCGGCCAAAATACGAATTTACGACCTAGGGTTTCATACATAAAAGCTCTCTTTCCTCATTTGAAGGGATCGGATTTTTGTTTCCAGGAACTTCATATGCAGTGAAAGAGCAGATCTTTGAGGACTTCAACAACATTCAACATCATTCTATCAAGCATCTATCAAATTCATTCATCCACTTAGGGCTTGGAAGACATTGAAGAACAATAGGAGATTACCGACTGAAGATTGGCTTGTACTCCTCCCTTGAGGGTTGGGTATGATTTCGTATTGTTTTCATGTCTTTGCATAAGCTTTGATACATCATTTATTCATGCTTTAGATCACATTGCATCTTGATTTAGAGCATTTACATTATCATTTGCAAGCAATTAGGGTTTACTTTCTAGGTTGCTCTAGTTTGCTTTCTTGCATTTTGGACCTTGCACACACACTAGGTCTGCACACACAATACATTTTACAAAACAACTTGGCTATTCGTGGAGGTGGAAATCACCGAAGCGGGGGTTTGACTAAGGCAAAACCCTATATAGCCGCCCCTCCCCCTTTTCAGATATTATTGCAGGTTTCGGGATTTGGACGACGCCGCGAGATACAGATCCGGAGAGAGAAGGTTGGAACAGCACTCTGTGTGAAATTGCAGAGCAGGAGACTGGGACAGGGGCGCTGGGCGCCCTGGTCCCTGGGACAGAGGCGCTGGGCGCCTGGTCCTCCGGACAGACAGTTTGCAGATAGTTTTTAGACAGTGTTTCAGAGTGCAGAACAGTGGTTTCCGGTGTAGTTTTCAGGACAGTGGCGCCCGCGCCCCCGTCCCGAACATTTTCAGTCCGATTTTGACTCCGGGTACATATCTGCATTCTTATTTTATCCTTACATTTACAGCTGTTCATTGTTTAATCTCAATTCTGCAATCTTGTTATTGGTTCATACTTGCATTTTGGGATTAGGGTTTGAACTTGCATTACTTAATCTGACAATTTCAACAAGGGAATAGAAATCCTAATAGATATCCCGTGGCTCTCTCTTTCACCAAAAGAAGTAGCCAATTGTGCGATATCTCTAGGCTCTTTCGTATTCTGTAATGTGTGTCAAGAGGTAGGATTAGGGCATGTTAACCTAGTCTCGCTTTTTCCCCCACACATTTTGGTGAACCCGACGTGAATCTATCATTGCTTCCTCTTGCATTGCATTTATTAGATCTAGATCTAGATTTAGTGTGTTTTCATTTCATTTTCATTAAAAGAGAAAAAGAAAAAAAAAAAAGA
Organism: Cryptomeria japonica; assembly: GCF_030272615.1. NCBI lineage: Eukaryota > Viridiplantae > Streptophyta > Pinopsida > Cupressales > Cupressaceae > Cryptomeria > Cryptomeria japonica. Next base: position 635,482,520 of record NC_081405.1, on the reverse strand, counting down.
GTGTGTTTCTTTGCATTGTGTGTTTAAATTTTATGCAATCTTTTCAAAATGTCAGATTTTTATTTGCAAAATGTTCATGCTTTTGTTGATTATTATGAGTATAGCCAAGATGAATTAGATGAAGCTTTAGATGAGTTTTTAAACCCTAAGGATGCTAAACCTTCATTTTACCAAAAACTCATAAACCTTGTTACTATGCCATTTAGGTGTGATGAGAAAGATAAGTCGAATGATTCCTCTCAAGGATACATTCCTATCCACTCTTCCCCTGAATCTAGTAACATGGTTGTTTTCAATAATCCCCTCTATGAGGAGATGTCTCCTTTCGAATCAAAAGACAAACCTTTTAACCGATATGATCATGCTTTGTTGGATGATGCTCTTGATGACTTTGTGGCTTTGTCGAAATCTTTAAACAAGAACAAGGCCTCTAAATTGGTTAACATGATAAATTTGAATGAACATAATAAGCCTCTCTTTGAAGTCCAAGGTGCTTATCCTTCTCCCACCTTTCAATTTCTTAAATTACCTCTCCTTACTGTCCAAGGAAGGTATGATCATGATTCCTTTCGTACCCCGAATAAACCAATTATTACTATACAAGGAAGAAAACCTATAAGTCCTTACAATTATGCTAAACAAATAACTAGAGAGAGTTATCATGCGGTTGCCCATACTTATCATACTAGAAATAATAGGCAACCTAATCCTCCTCCTATTATTCCAGTTTCCCTTCCTAATCCTCAACCAATTCTTCCTCAAGCTCCCCGTATTTCGCAAGTTATGGGTAAGGAATATGATCTCATAGAACAACTTAAAGCTACCCCTGCTAAGATATCCCTTTGGGATTTGATTCAAACTTCTTCTGCTCATCATGGAATGTTACAAGATGCCTTGAAAGATTTGAATGTTCCTCCACCGAATACGTCTAGTAATATAGCATCTTTTGTTAACTCTGTGATGAATCCTAAAGCTCAAATTGTGTTTACCCAAGATGAGTTGCCTACAAATGAAATTCAACAACAATATGATCCCTTGATGATTGTGGTTGTCATGAAAGACACTGCTATAAGACGAACACTAGTAGATAATGGCTCTGGTCTTAATGTGTGTAGCATTAATTTATTGCATAAGATGAATGTGGATATGTCTCTTATGGAGCCTGACTCTCGTCCCATTCGTGGCTTTGACAATGTGGCTAAGACTTCATTAGGTATCATCACCTTACCTCTCACAGTGGGACCTGTTACTTTGCCTACTCCTATCCATGTTATGCCGGGAAATTTAACATACAACTTGTTATTAGGGAGGCCTTGGATTCACAGCATGCGAGTTGTCCCCTCTACATTGCATAGACAAGTTAAATTCGTTTATAACAATAAGACATACACTTTGATGGGTGATACTAATTTTCAAGCTTGTCTACAAACATCTAATTCCAAAGGAGATTCTTCTAAGCCATCCTCGTCTAGTGATGACTCTTTAAACAAGAAACCTATCGCTGAGTCTTCGCTCTCTGATGATCAAAATCCTTTGGATGAGTCTGGAACTCCTGAAGAAGATCCTTCTCGACTTGAAAATACACATAAAAAGGATTTTGATCCTGAGAAGGTCCTCGCAGAAGATGATTGGGGATCTCTTGATTTTAACCCTACCTTTGTAGGTGAATATAAGGTTCCTTCTAGAGAACTTAAAGTTGAAAAGAAGGAAGAAGCTGAGAATCACAAAGTTGAAAAGAAAGAAGAAACTAAAAATCAATCAACCTTACCTGAATCTATGAGTAATAATTTTGTGGCCGCTTCTCAAACTTCTTCTCCTCACATCTATAATTATGAAGAGTTTGATTCTTTGTCTTATGAAAAACCACCTTCTCTTCCTGAAATGGCTGATCGTTATGGTCGTGGTTTTCGCATTTTTGCTAAGCATGGGTATCATGGAAAAGGTTGTGGTGCTCATGAACAAGGGATAAGAGTTCCTCTAGAGACTAATTTTCACAATTATGCCTTTGGACTTGGCTTTAATCCCTGCAGACGTACTAAAGCTTCTAGAAGACCATGCATTAGTGTTAATGCTATCTCTACATCTCTATCAATACAACATCCTGAGTATATTGATGGGGATCCTTCGTGTGCCTGTGCTTTGGATATCTTCCCTACCGACGATGCTTTAGCTGAGTTCTTGGGAGCTTATGACACTCTTCCTCGTTATCATCACAATAGGGGACTCCCTTATTGTTTGAACACCGAAGCTTATTTTGGAAAAGAGATTGATAATGATGAGATTGTGAAAGAATTCCCTCAGTTAAAGGATACTCCTCAACAAAGTAATCTTCTCATAAGTGATACCCTTGATGTTAAGATGGATCCTTGCAACAAAGAGAAAGTTATTAAGATTGGAAAATGTTTGGATGAAGAGGAACAAAAACAATATGAAGAACTATTGCATGAATTCCCTGAGATCTTTGCTTGGACATATTCTGACATGCCTGGTATAGATCCTAAGATTGTTACTCATAATATTGTCTTAGTTCCTGATGCTAAGCCCGTGAAACAAAAGATTCAAAAAATGAATCCCAAGGTGGCTCTGCTTGTTAAAGCTGAGATTGAAAAATTATTGGAGGCTGGATTCATCCGCCCTATTGACTATTCCCCATGGATTTCAAATATTGTCGCTGTGGCTAAACCAGATAACAAAATAAGGATGTGTACCGACTTTCGGGATCTAAATAAGGCTTCTTTAAAAGATGATTTCCCTCTTCCAAACATTGACATGATAGTTGATTCTACGGCAGGACATGCCTTGTTATCCTTCATGGATGGTTTTTCAAGCTATAATCAAATTTTCATAAACCCTCAAGATCAATTCAAAACTGCTTTCACCACTCCTTGGGGTACGTTTTGTTGGATAATGATGCCTTTTGGACTTAAAAACGCCGGTGCAACTTATCAACGAGCGATGACCCTTATCTTTCATGATTATATGCATAAGATTTTAGAGGATTATGTTGATGATATCTTAGCTAAATCCTTTCTTCGCATGGATCATGTTAAAATCCTTCGTCAAATTTTTGAAAGAATTCGTAAATATCACATGCGCTTGAATCCCCGAAAATGTGTTTTTGGTGTGGATAGTGGAAAACTATTAGGATTCATAGTTTCGCATCGTGGGATTGAGGTGGATACTAAGAAAATAGATGCTATTGTTAACATGCCACCTCCTCGAAATGTGTCTCAACTTAAAAGCTTACAAGGAAAGATTCAAGCTATTCGTAGGTTCGTGTCTCAACTTGCGGATCGTACCTTTCCTTTTACTCAACTTCTTAAAAAGGATATCACTTTTCAATGGAATGAAGACTGTCAGCAAGCATTTGAAGATTTAAAAGTGTATTTGGCTAGTCCTCCTATTCTTCAACCTGCCGAATCTTCTAAACCCTTCCTTCTGTATACAGCTGCTTCTTCTCATGCTCTCGCAGCATTGTTAGCACAACATGATAAAGATGGTAAGGAATGTCTGGTTTATTACATAAGTCGTACCTTACTCGATTATGAGACCCGATATTCTGCGATAGAAAGACAATGCTTGGCCTTGGTATTTGCGACTCAGAAATTGAAACATTATCTTTTGAATTCAGAAGTCCATGTCATGGTAAAGTTTGATCCTTTGAAGCATCTTTTCTCTAAAACTGATTTATCAGGACGTCTAGCTAAGTGGGTTATGATGTTAACTGAATTTGACCTTAAGTTTGTTTCCCAAAGAGCAATTAAAGGACAAGCGTTGACCGATCACTTAGTTGAGGCCCCTTCGCCTTTCTCCTTCCCTAACCCTAAGTCCTTTCCTGATGACTTCATTCTTTCTATAGAGAAAGATGAAACTTGGGAGTTATACTTTGATGGCTCTAAGTGTTGTATGGGATCGGGGGCAGGTGTTGTTTTAGTTTCTCCTACAAAGAAACCTATTCCCTTATCATATCGTCTAAATTTCCTGTGTACCAATAACATTGCTGAGTATGAGGCTCTTATAGCGGGAATAAAAGCAGCCTTGGCTCTGAACATAAAACACATACATATCTATGGAGATTCACAATTGATTATAAGACAAGTAACAGGAATATATCAAGCAAAACAAGACAAATTATCACAATATAAAGATCTTGCTATCTCTTTATTACAAAATTTCGATTCTTATACCATGGAACCCGTTCCTTGAAAAGATAATCGACATGCGGATGCAATGGCATGTGTGGCTTCTCTAGTATCTTTAGAGGACCCTATGGTCGATCTTAATTTCGTTATTCACAATCTTATTTCTCCGGCTATTGAAGATGATTCTAGCTTGATAACATGTTGTGACTTTGTAGACTCAGATGAATGGTTCTCGCATATCGTAAGATATTTGACCGATGGTACCTTTCCTGATTCCGCTAATAGGAACACTAGGGCTAGAATCCGCAAGCTGTCTGCTAGATATATCATCCTTTCTAATGTCCTTTATCGAAGGGGTTATGATGGTCTTCTCCTTCGTTGTCTTAACAAGTCGGAAATCCCCGTTGCTCTTGAAGAGGCACATTCAGGTGCCTGTGGGGGGCATTTTGGGGGCAAATCCCTGGTTCATAGGTTGCTTCGTATGGGATACTATTGGCAAACTATGCAGAAGGATTCCTTTTCATTTGTTAAAAAATGTCATCAATGTCAACAACACAATAATCTGATTCATGCTCCTGCCCAAGAACTTCGTTCTCAAGTAGCTTCTTGGCCTTTCTCCGCATGGGGTTTGGATCTTATTGGAAAAATTTCTCCTCCTTCATCTCAAGGACACACCTTCATTATAACTGCAACAGATTACTTTACGAAGTGGGTAGAAGCTATTCCTCTTCGCTCTACTACTACTGAAGTGATTTGTCAATTTCTCTTAGAAAACATCATTTCTCGATTTGGGATACCTTCCACTATTATCTCAGATAATGGGACATCGTTTAAAAACAAGGATGTGAAGAAATTCCTCGAGAAGTATCATATCAAACATCGATTTTCTACACCATATTATCCTCAATCAAATTGCCAAGCCGAATCATCCAATAAGATAATCGAACAAATTCTTCGTAAAACCGTAAATAAGCATGGTAAGGATTGGAGTAACCAGCTAATCTATGCTCTTTGGGCTTACCGAACGAGTGTACGAATTGCTACGGGAACTACTCCTTATAATCTTGTATATGGTGCTGATGCTATTATGCCCTTAGAGTTAGAAATTCCATCACTTAGGGTTTCTCTCAAAGGTATAGTAGATGATGACTCTTATAGGGAACAACGACTTCAACAGCTTGAGATGCTTGATGAACAGCGCATAAACGCTCTTGAGCATATTCAAGCGTATCACAAAACTCTACAACGAGGCTATAATGACAAGGTTATTCAACGTTCCTTCTCAGTAGGTGACTTAGTCCTTTATGAGAATCAGCGCAATGTGAATGCCTTGCCTGCTGAAAAGGGAAAATTTAGTCCTAATTGGCTTGGACCATATATCGTTATTGAGGATTATGGATCAGGTGCTTACAAAATAGCGGATGTAGAAGGTACGCCTCTTAAAGAACCTATCAATGCTATGCACTTGCGTAGATATTATGCTTAATTCTTCATTCTTCATCTATCTTCCTTTTCAATTCTTCAACATTGGATAATATGTTAGTATTTCTTAATTAAAGCAAAATAGAATTAAATGTTATGTCGTTTAATCTATATTGCTTCGTTCCTGACAAGCATGTCTTCTTACTTTATAGTTTGTCTTGAATTCATTTATGTAAATTGTAAAAGATTTACATTCCTATTATGCTAGCATATTATACAGTGTCTTTATGTGTTAAGTAGAATCGTATCATGTTGTGTTTAAATTCAGAATTAAATCACATTAGTTATATGATTCTTAGACTTAATGCATATTTCTTCCTTATCATCAATGTAGTACTTGATTAAACATTTTAATTAAGTCACACATGTATCAATTTAATCATGGAGCATTGAGAAATCAATCACATGGAAATTAAATTCTGAACATACATGTACATTTACCAAATGTATTAGATTTAATCAAAACAAAATATACATTGTTTTAAGCATTAAAGATAACACATTTGAGACAAAAGAGAAGCATGTATATATACATATATATGTGTGGATCGTATACAAATCTAGGTCACTGTACATCCAAAATGTGACCCCTCTTCTACATCATAAAATCATCTCCTATCCCTAGGGCTAGTGGCTGGAGAGTGTCGACTGGATGCTCCCTCCTAGTCTGGCCGTGAAGGTGGACCCATGGGTGTGTAGCGCGATATAGATCGTGAGTGACTCCGAGAGGAACTCCTACGATCCCTATCCATAAGGATCACACGATAGGTGGTAGCCTCGGTCTGAGCCGTTGCTAGATCTCGCCGCGCCTGCTAGAGGTCCTCTGATAGGACTCTCTCTCTCTGCCGCACCTGCTGGAGGTCCTCTGATAGGACTCTCTCTCTCCCTCCATATATCTACCTGTACTCGGAATGGGAAAAACAAATCCTCATGCCGACCCGCGTTCCCCTGAGGCCTATAGGCAATCTGTGAGGAACTGGGGATCTGTGCTATCATGGAAATGTCTGTCATTGTCTGCTGAATCAAGGAACGCCATTCCTGCACATTAGCTGTGGCAGTAGAACAGATTTTTGTTAGTACCATTCTATATCATCAAAACATTAATCAATCAATATAAACCTACTATACCTGGATCTCCCTCACGCCAGTAGGGATCATGATATGGTAGTATCTGTGCCTGGGCACTGCTAGGCTCCCCTCGCTCGCATACTCTATCCATGATGGGTGTAGGTTGGACGGTACTGGTGACATGTCTCCGTATCGCCTCCTGTTCCCCCTGTTGGGGAATAAGAGGTGGATCCAGAGCTATGGTATCGTCTCCTGAATGGTGGGGAGCTGCATCCGACTCCTCCTCATCATCTCTATCCTCCTCATCCTCGTCCTCATCTGCATCATCACCTGCATCCTCCTCATCCTCCTCTCTATCTGCATCCTCATCCTCCTCCTCCTCGTCACTGGGTTGATCGCCTGTAGGTGGATCAGGATCTCCCGCCTCCTCATGACCCTCTCCCTCCTCTGGCTCCTCTGACCTGGATCCCTCGTCCTCGTCTCAGTCTCCATGTCTCCATGGGCCTGGATAGCCTGTCGGATGATCTGGTGGAAAGATAGGACCTGGATATGATCTCATGAACCATGAAACATATCTACGTTGTGCTCCAGGCTCTGCAGAATAGTCGGTGACTACATCCTGATCAGATCCCTCTAAGTCTGTCGTCTCAATATCATCTACCATCGGTCTCGCTACTGCTCCAGGTCTGGGAAGGACCCGTGAGTGTCGAGTATAGATGGGCACATCGGCTGGAACACACTGCTCTAGTCCGAACTGCCTCCGTACTCGGTCAAAGTAGAAAGGGACTATGATGTGTGCATAGCGTCCTCGCAGTAGGCGGTTCCTCTGTAGACATGCTAACTGTCTCTCCATACCATCCCATCTATGCATCAGTAGGTAAGGTCTCCACACTATCATCTCGGCTGTCAGTCTGTCAACAATCACTCTCCAATATAATAAATCGCCAAATCTCCACTCTCTGGTAAGTGGATAAGCGAACACCCTAGGTCGCTCGCTCGCTGTACTCAGTGGAAAGCCAACGGGCCTGGTGCATGTGAAATGCTCTAAAATCCACACCTGTAGAAGTGTGCATGTCATCAAACTGCAACCCTGTCCGAATACATACTCCTCAAGGTCGTGATAGAGATGTGCAAGCATACTCCGACCCCATGCATAAACTCTCCTGTGTCTCTCCATCGCTCTGATACACCATGTGAGGCCCCCATGCATGTGTGTCCCTCGCCCATTAGGGTAGACGGCTAGTGCTATGATGGCTATCATAAGGCGTCTCAGAAGTGGTACCTCCCCTGCAGGATGTAAGAGCCAGCTAACCATGATGCGACCTCTCGTCTCGCTCGGCATGACTCTCCCTATGCAATACACCTGCTCTCTCTGATGATCCTCCGCTGACCGATCGGTCGCATATGTAACTGTCGCTCCTCTGATAGGAAGACGAAGTATACGGTACACATCCTCGAGTGTGACCGTCAGCTCTCCTACTGGAAGGTGAAAAGTACATGTGTTAGGATCCCATCGCTCCATCAAGGCCATCAGCATCGCAGGATGAAATCGAATGGCCGGCATCAGAATCACGTACCACAATCCTACAATAGATAGAGTGTCTCTCTCTGACTGAGTCAGCCGCGGAATCTGATCTCGCAAAGTGCAAAGAATATGTCCCGCTGTGTGCTCTCTCATGTACGGGAGACCCTGCAAACGAAAACATGACCGTAATCAGTACTCGATCATCGAAATCGCAAATGCAAACTGTTGTACATTGTATGCTAGCCTTGTAACCTCTCGCCAGGCCCTGATTGGGGACCATGGCGCCCTGATGGGGACCAGGGCGCCCCTCAGGGACCATGGCACCCTGGGTGGGCCTCGGTCAGCCTTCGAGGCCCGCATACGATCACGGAAAAGTCAAACATG